>NC_135180.1:15443293-15749043 GCF_041146795.1 Maylandia zebra
TCCGTTGCCATGCGTTGTTATGGGTTAACTGTCCGTTGCCATGCGTTTACACGCGTTGTAAACGGACAGTTAACCCATAACAACGCATGGCAACGGACAGTTAACCCATAACAACGCATGGCAACGGACAGTTAACCCATAACAACGCGTTTAAACGCATGGCAACGGACAGTTAACCCATAACAACGCGTGTAAACGCATGGCAATGGACAGTTAACCCATAACAACGCATGGCAACGGACAGTTAACCCATAACAACGCGTGTAAACGCATGGCAACGGACAGTTAACCCATAACAACGCATGGCAACGGACAGGTAACCCATGGCAACGGTCAGGTAACCCATGGCAACGGTCAGGTAACCCATGGCAACGGACCGGTTACCATGGCAACGGACCGGTAACCCATGGCAACGGACCGGTAACCCATGGCAACGGACATTTAACCCATAACAACGCATGGCAACGGACAGTTAACCCATAACCGGTCCGTTGCCATGCGTTTACACGCGTTGTTATGGGTTAACTGTCCGTTGCCATGCGTTGTTATGGGTTAACTGTCCGTTGCCATGCGTTGACACGCGTTGTTATGGGTTAACTGTCCATTGCCATGCGTTGACACGCGTTGTTATGGGTTAACTGTCCGTTGCCATGCGTTGTTATGGGTTAACTGTCCGTTGCCATGCGTTGACACGCGTTGTTATGGGTTAACTGTCCGTTGCCATGCGTTGTTATGGGTTAACTGTCCGTTGCCATGCGTTTACACGCGTTGTTATGGGTTAACTGTCCGTTGCCATGCGTTGTTATGGGTTAACTGTCCATTGCCATGCGTTGTTATGGGTTAACTGTCCGTTGCCATGCGTTGTTATGGGCTAACTGTCCGTTGTCATGCGTTTACTGTCCGTTGCCATGCGTTGTTATGGGTTAACTGTCCGTTTACAACGCGTGTAAACGCAAGGCAACGGACAGTTAACCCATAACAACGCATGGCAACGGACAGTTAACCCATAACAACGCGTGTAAACGCATGGCAACGGACAGTTAACCCATAACAACGCGTGTAAACGCGTCCGTTGCCATGCGTTTACACGCGTTGTTATGGGTTAACTGTCCGTTGCCATGCGTTGTTATGGGTTAACTGTCCGTTGCCATGCGTTTACACGCGTTGTTATGGGTTAACTGTCCGTTGCCATGCGTTTACACGCGTTGTTATGGGTTAACTGTCCGTTGCCATGCGTTGTTATGGGTTAACTGTCCGTTGCCTTGCGTTTACACGCGTTGTAAACGGACAGTTAACCCATAACAACGCATGGCAACGGACAGTTAACCCATAACAACGCGTGTAAACGCATGGCAACGGACAGTTAACCCATAACAACGCGTGTAAACGCGTCCGTTGCCATGCGTTTACACGCGTTGTTATGGGTTAACTGTCCGTTGCCATGCGTTGTTATGGGTTAACTGTCCGTTGCCATGCGTTTACACGCGTTGTTATGGGTTAACTGTCCGTTGCCATGCGTTGTTATGGGTTAACTGTCCGTTTACAACGCGTGTAAACGCAAGGCAACGGACAGTTAACCCATAACAACGCATGGCAACGGACAGTTAACCCATAACAACGCGTGTAAACGCATGGCAACGGACAGTTAACCCATAACAACGCGTGTAAACGCATGGCAACGGACAGTTAACCCATAACAACGCATGGCAACGGACAGTTAACCCATAACAACGCGTGTAAACGCATGGCAACGGACAGTTAACCCATAACAACGCATGGCAACGGACAGTTAACCCATAACAACGCGTGTAAACGCATGGCAACGGACAGTTAACCCATAACAACACGTGTAAACGCATGGCAACGGACAATTAACCCATAACAACGCATGGCAACGGACCGGTAACCCATGGCAACGGACATTTAACCCATAACAACGCATGGCAACGGACAGTTAACCCATAACCGGTCCGTTGCCATGCGTTTACACGCGTTGTTATGGGTTAACTGTCCGTTGCCATGCGTTGTTATGGGTTAACTGTCCGTTGCCATGCGTTGACACGCGTTGTTATGGGTTAACTGTCCATTGCCATGCGTTGACACGCGTTGTTATGGGTTAACTGTCCGTTGCCATGCGTTGTTATGGGTTAACTGTCCGTTGCCATGCGTTGACACGCGTTGTTATGGGTTAACTGTCCGTTGCCATGCGTTGTTATGGGTTAACTGTCCGTTGCCATGCGTTTACACGCGTTGTTATGGGTTAACTGTCCGTTGCCATGCGTTGTTATGGGTTAACTGTCCGTTGCCATGCGTTTACACGCGTTGTTATGGGTTAACTGTCCGTTGCCATGCGTTGTTATGGGTTAACTGTCCGTTGCCATGCGTTTACACGCGTTGTTATGGGTTAACTGTCCGTTGCCATGCGTTGTTATGGGTTAACTGTCCGTTGCCATGCGTTGTTATGGGCTAACTGTCCGTTGTCATGCGTTTACTGTCCGTTGCCATGCGTTGTTATGGGTTAACTGTCCGTTTACAACGCGTGTAAACGCAAGGCAACGGACAGTTAACCCATAACAACGCATGGCAACGGACAGTTAACCCATAACAACGCGTGTAAACGCATGGCAACGGACAGTTAACCCATAACAACGCGTGTAAACGCGTCCGTTGCCATGCGTTTACACGCGTTGTTATGGGTTAACTGTCCGTTGCCATGCGTTGTTATGGGTTAACTGTCCGTTGCCATGCGTTTACACGCGTTGTTATGGGTTAACTGTCCGTTGCCATGCGTTGTTATGGGTTAACTGTCCGTTTACAACGCGTGTAAACGCATGGCAACGGACAGTTAACCCATAACAACGCATGGCAACGGACAGTTAACCCATAACAACGCGTGTAAACGCATGGCAACGGACAGTTAACCCATAACAACGCGTGTAAACGCATGGCAACGGACAATTAACCCATAACAACGCATGGCAACGGACAGGTAACCCATGGCAACGGTCAGGTAACCCATGGCAACGGTCAGGTAACCCATGGCAACGGACCGGGTACCATGGCAACGGACCGGTAACCCATGGCAACGGACCGGTAACCCATGGCAACGGACAGTTAACCCATAACAACGCATGGCAACGGACAGTTAACCCATAACAACGCATGGCAACGGACAGTTAACCCATAACCGGTCCGTTGCCATGCGTTTACACGCGTTGTTATGGGTTAGCTGTCCGTTGCCATGCGTTGTTATGGGTTAACTGTCCGTTGCCATGCGTTTACACGCGTTGTTATGGGTTAACTGTCCGTTGCCATGCGTTGTTATGGGTTAACTGTCCGTTGCCATGCGTTTACACGCGTTGTTATGGGTTAACTGTCCGTTGCCATGCGTTGTTATGGGTTAACTGTCCGTTGCCATGCGTTTACACGCGTTGTTATGGGTTAACTGTCCGTTGCCATGCGTTGTTATGGGTTAACTGTCCGTTGCCATGCGTTGTTATGGGCTAACTGTCCGTTGTCATGCGTTTACTGTCCGTTGCCATGCGTTGTTATGGGTTAACTGTCCGTTTACAACGCGTGTAAACGCAAGGCAACGGACAGTTAACCCATAACAACGCATGGCAACGGACAGTTAACCCATAACAACGCGTGTAAACGCATGGCAACGGACAGTTAACCCATAACAACGCGTGTAAACGCGTCCGTTGCCATGCGTTTACACGCGTTGTTATGGGTTAACTGTCCGTTGCCATGCGTTGTTATGGGTTAACTGTCCGTTGCCATGCGTTTACACGCGTTGTTATGGGTTAACTGTCCGTTGCCATGCGTTGTTATGGGTTAACTGTCCGTTTACAACGCGTGTAAACGCATGGCAACGGACAGTTAACCCATAACAACGCATGGCAACGGACAGTTAACCCATAACAACGCGTGTAAACGCATGGCAACGGACAGTTAACCCATAACAACGCGTGTAAACGCATGGCAACGGACAATTAACCCATAACAACGCATGGCAACGGACAGGTAACCCATGGCAACGGTCAGGTAACCCATGGCAACGGTCAGGTAACCCATGGCAACGGACCGGGTACCATGGCAACGGACCGGTAACCCATGGCAACGGACCGGTAACCCATGGCAACGGACAGTTAACCCATAACAACGCATGGCAACGGACAGTTAACCCATAACAACGCATGGCAACGGACAGTTAACCCATAACAACGCATGGCAACGGACAGTTAACCCATAACCGGTCCGTTGCCATGCGTTTACACGCGTTGTTATGGGTTAGCTGTCCGTTGCCATGCGTTGTTATGGGTTAACTGTCCGTTGCCATGCGTTTACACGCGTTGTTATGGGTTAACTGTCCGTTGCCATGCGTTGTTATGGGTTAACTGTCCGTTGCCATGCGTTTACACGCGTTGTTATGGGTTAACTGTCCGTTGCCATGCGTTGTTATGGGTTAACTGTCCGTTGCCATGCGTTTACACGCGTTGTTATGGGTTAACTGTCCGTTGCCATGCGTTGTTATGGGTTAACTGTCCGTTGCCATGCGTTGTTATGGGCTAACTGTCCGTTGTCATGCGTTTACTGTCCGTTGCCATGCGTTGTTATGGGTTAACTGTCCGTTTACAACGCGTGTAAACGCAAGGCAACGGACAGTTAACCCATAACAACGCATGGCAACGGACAGTTAACCCATAACAACGCGTTTAAACGCATGGCAATGGACAGTTAACCCATAACAACGCATGGCAACGGACAGTTAACCCATAACAACGCGTGTAAACGCATGGCAACGGACAGTTAACCCATAACAACGCATGGCAACGGACAGGTAACCCATGGCAACGGTCAGGTAACCCATGGCAACGGTCAGGTAACCCATGGCAACGGACCGGTTACCATGGCAACGGACCGGTAACCCATGGCAACGGACCGGTAACCCATGGCAACGGACATTTAACCCATAACAACGCATGGCAACGGACAGTTAACCCATAACCGGTCCGTTGCCATGCGTTTACACGCGTTGTTATGGGTTAACTGTCCGTTGCCATGCGTTGTTATGGGTTAACTGTCCGTTGCCATGCGTTGACACGCGTTGTTATGGGTTAACTGTCCATTGCCATGCGTTGACACGCGTTGTTATGGGTTAACTGTCCGTTGCCATGCGTTGTTATGGGTTAACTGTCCGTTGCCATGCGTTTACACGCGTTGTTATGGGTTAACTGTCCGTTGCCATGCGTTGTTATGGGTTAACTGTCCGTTGCCATGCGTTTACACGCGTTGTTATGGGTTAACTGTCCGTTGCCATGCGTTGTTATGGGTTAACTGTCCGTTGCCATGCGTTGTTATGGGCTAACTGTCCGTTGCCATGCGTTTACTGTCCGTTGCCATGCGTTGTTATGGGTTAACTGTCCGTTTACAACGCGTGTAAACGCAAGGCAACGGACAGTTAACCCATAACAACGCATGGCAACGGACAGTTAACCCATAACAACGCGTGTAAACGCATGGCAACGGACAGTTAACCCATAACAACGCGTGTAAACGCGTCCGTTGCCATGCGTTTACACGCGTTGTTATGGGTTAACTGTCCGTTGCCATGCGTTGTTATGGGTTAACTGTCCGTTGCCATGCGTTTACACGCGTTGTTATGGGTTAACTGTCCGTTGCCATGCGTTGTTACGCGTTGTTATGGGTTAACTGTCCGTTGCCATGCGTTTACACGCGTTGTTATGGGTTAACTGTCCGTTGCCATGCGTTGTTATGGGTTAACTGTCCGTTGCCATGCGTTTACACGCGTTGTTATGGGTTAACTGTCCGTTGCCATGCGTTGTTATGGGTTAACTGTCCGTTGCCATGCGTTTACACGCGTTGTTATGGGTTAACTGTCCGTTGCCATGCGTTGTTATGGGTTAACTGTCCGTTGCCATGCGTTTACACGCGTTGTTATGGGTTAACTGTCCGTTGCCATGCGTTTACACGCGTTGTTATGGGTTAACTGTCCGTTGCCATGCGTTGTTACGCGTTGTTATGGGTTAACTGTCCGTTGCCATGCGTTTACACGCGTTGTTATGGGTTAACTGTCCGTTGCCATGCGTTGTTATGGGTTAACTGTCCGTTGCCATGCGTTTACACGTGTTGTTATGGGTTAACTGTCCGTTGCCATGCGTTGTTATGGGTTAACTGTCCGTTGCCATGCGTTTACACGCGTTGTAAACGGACAGTTAACCCATAACAACGCATGGCAACGGACAGTTAACCCATAACAACGCATGGCAACGGACAGTTAACCCATAACAACGCGTTTAAACGCATGGCAACGGACAGTTAACCCATAACAACGCGTGTAAACGCATGGCAATGGACAGTTAACCCATAACAACGCATGGCAACGGACAGTTAACCCATAACAACGCGTGTAAACGCATGGCAACGGACAGTTAACCCATAACAACGCATGGCAACGGACAGGTAACCCATGGCAACGGTCAGGTAACCCATGGCAACGGTCAGGTAACCCATGGCAACGGACCGGTTACCATGGCAACGGACCGGTAACCCATGGCAACGGACCGGTAACCCATGGCAACGGACATTTAACCCATAACAACGCATGGCAACGGACAGTTAACCCATAACCGGTCCGTTGCCATGCGTTTACACGCGTTGTTATGGGTTAACTGTCCGTTGCCATGCGTTGTTATGGGTTAACTGTCCGTTGCCATGCGTTGACACGCGTTGTTATGGGTTAACTGTCCGTTGCCATGCGTTGACACGCGTTGTTATGGGTTAACTGTCCGTTGCCATGCGTTGTTATGGGTTAACTGTCCGTTGCCATGCGTTGACACGCGTTGTTATGGGTTAACTGTCCGTTGCCATGCGTTGTTATGGGTTAACTGTCCGTTGCCATGCGTTTACACGCGTTGTTATGGGTTAACTGTCCGTTGCCATGCGTTGTTATGGGTTAACTGTCCGTTGCCATGCGTTGTTATGGGCTAACTGTCCGTTGCCATGCGTTTACTGTCCGTTGCCATGCGTTGTTATGGGTTAACTGTCCGTTTACAACGCGTGTAAACGCAAGGCAACGGACAGTTAACCCATAACAACGCATGGCAACGGACAGTTAACCCATAACAACGCGTGTAAACGCATGGCAACGGACAGTTAACCCATAACAACGCGTGTAAACGCGTCCGTTGCCATGCGTTTACACGCGTTGTTATGGGTTAACTGTCCGTTGCCATGCGTTGTTATGGGTTAACTGTCCGTTGCCATGCGTTTACACGCGTTGTTATGGGTTAACTGTCCGTTGCCATGCGTTGTTATGGGTTAACTGTCCGTTGCCATGCGTTTACACGCGTTGTTATGGGTTAACTGTCCGTTGCCATGCGTTGTTATGGGTTAACTGTCCGTTGCCATGCGTTTACACGCGTTGTTATGGGTTAACTGTCCGTTGCCATGCGTTGTTACGCGTTGTTATGGGTTAACTGTCCGTTGCCATGCGTTTACACGCGTTGTTATGGGTTAACTGTCCGTTGCCATGCGTTGTTATGGGTTAACTGTCCGTTGCCATGCGTTTACACGCGTTGTTATGGGTTAACTGTCCGTTGCCATGCGTTGTTATGGGTTAACTGTCCGTTGCCATGCGTTTACACGCGTTGTTATGGGTTAACTGTCCGTTGCCATGCGTTTACACGCGTTGTTATGGGTTAACTGTCCGTTGCCATGTGTTGTTACGCGTTGTTATGGGTTAACTGTCCGTTGCCATGCGTTTACACGCGTTGTTATGGGTTAACTGTCCGTTGCCATGCGTTGTTATGGGTTAACTGTCCGTTGCCATGCGTTTACACGCGTTGTTATGGGTTAACTGTCCGTTGCCATGCGTTGTTATGGGTTAACTGTCCGTTGCCATGCGTTTACACGCGTTGTAAACGGACAGTTAACCCATAACAACGCATGGCAACGGACAGTTAACCCATAACAACGCATGGCAACGGACAGTTAACCCATAACAACGCGTTTAAACGCATGGCAACGGACAGTTAACCCATAACAACGCGTGTAAACGCATGGCAATGGACAGTTAACCCATAACAACGCATGGCAACGGACAGTTAACCCATAACAACGCGTGTAAACGCATGGCAACGGACAGTTAACCCATAACAACGCATGGCAACGGACAGGTAACCCATGGCAACGGTCAGGTAACCCATGGCAACGGTCAGGTAACCCATGGCAACGGACCGGTTACCATGGCAACGGACCGGTAACCCATGGCAACGGACCGGTAACCCATGGCAACGGACATTTAACCCATAACAACGCATGGCAACGGACAGTTAACCCATAACCGGTCCGTTGCCATGCGTTTACACGCGTTGTTATGGGTTAACTGTCCGTTGCCATGCGTTGTTATGGGTTAACTGTCCGTTGCCATGCGTTTACACGCGTTGTTATGGGTTAACTGTCCGTTGCCATGCGTTGTTATGGGTTAACTGTCCGTTGCCATGCGTTTACACGCGTTGTTATGGGTTAACTGTCCGTTGCCATGCGTTGTTACGCGTTGTTATGGGTTAACTGTCCGTTGCCATGCGTTGACACGCGTTGTTATGGGTTAACTGTCCGTTGCCATGCGTTGTTATGGGTTAACTGTCCGTTGCCATGCGTTTACACGCGTTGTTATGGGTTAACTGTCCGTTGCCATGCGTTGTTATGGGTTAACTGTCCGTTGCCTTGCGTTTACACGCGTTGTAAACGGACAGTTAACCCATAACAACGCATGGCAACGGACAGTAAACGCATGGCAACGGACAGTTAGCCCATAACAACGCATGGCAACGGACAGTTAACCCATAACAACGCGTGTAAACGCATGGCAACGGACAGTTAACCCATAACAACGCATGGCAACGGACAGTTAACCCATAACAACGCGTGTAAACGCATGGCAACGGACAGTTAACCCATAACAACGCATGGCAACGGACAGGTAACCCATGGCAACGGTCAGGTAACCCATGGCAACGGTAAGGTAACCCATGGCAACGGACCGGTTACCATGGCAACGGACCGGTAACCCATGGCAACGGACCGGTTACCATGGCAACGCACCGGTAACCCATGGCAACGGACCGGTAACCCATGGCAACGGACAGTTAACCCATAACAACGCATGGCAACGGACAGTTAACCCATAACAACGCGTGTAAACGCATGGCAATGGACAGTTAACCCATAACAACGCGTGTAAACGCATGGCAACGGACAGTTAACAAAAAAAACAACGCATGGCAACGAACAGTTAACCCATAACAACGCGTGTAAACGCATGGCAACGGACCGGTTATGGGATAACTGTCCGTTGCCATGGGTTACCGGTCCATTGCCATGGGTTACCTGACCGTTGCCATGGGTTACGTGACCGTTGCCATGGGTTAACTGTCCGTTGCCATGCGTTGTTATGGGTTAACTGTCCATTGCCATGCGTTTACACGCGTTGTTATGGGTTAACTGTCCGTTGCCATGCGTTGTTATGGGTTAACTGTCCGTTGCCTTGCGTTTACACGCGTTGTAAACGGACAGTTAACCCATAACAACGCGTGTAAACGCATGGCAACGGACAGTTAATCCATAACAACGCATGGCAACGGACAGTTAACCCATAACAACGCGTGTAAACGCATGGCAACGGACAGTTAACCCATAACAACGCATGGCAACGGACAGTTAACCCATAACAACGCGTGTAAACGCATGGCAACGGACAGTTAACCCATAACAACGCATGGCAACGGACAGTTAACCCATAACAACGCGTGTAAACGCATGGCAACGGACAGTTAACCCATAACAACGCGTGTAAACGCATGGCAACGGACAGTTAACCCATAACAACGCGTGTAAACGCATGGCAACGGACAGTTAACCCATAACAACGCATGGCAACGGACAGGTAACCCATGGCAACGGTCAGGTAACCCATGGCAACGGTCAGGTAACCCATGGCAACGGACCGGTTACCATGGCAACGGACCGGTAACCCATGGCAACGGACCGGTAACCCATGGCAACGGACAGTTAACCCATAACAACGCATGGCAACGGACAGTTAACCCATAACAACGCATGGCAACGGACAGTTAACCCATAACCGGTCCGTTGCCATGCGTTTACACGCGTTGTTATGGGTTAACTGTCCGTTGCCATGCGTTGTTATGGGTTAACTGTCCGTTGCCATGCGTTGTTATGGGTTAACTGTCCGTTTACAACGCGTGTAAACGCAAGGCAACGGACAGTTAACCCATAACAACGCATGGCAACGGACAGTTAACCCATAACAACGCGTGTAAACGCATGGCAACGGACAGTTAACCCATAACAACGCGTGTAAACGCATGGCAACGGACAGTTAACCCATAACAACGCATGGCAACGGACAGGTAACCCATGGCAACGGTCAGGTAACCCATGGCAACGGTCAGGTAACCCATGGCAACGGACCGGGTACCATGGCAACGGACCGGTAACCCATGGCAACGGACCGGTAACCCATGGCAACGGACAGTTAACCCATAACAACGCATGGCAACGGACAGTTAACCCATAACAACGCATGGCAACAGACAGTTAACCCATAACCGGTCCGTTGCCATGCGTTTACACGCGTTGTTATGGGTTAGTTGTCCGTTGCCATGCGTTGTTATGGGTTAACTGTCCGTTGCCATGCGTTTACACGCGTTGTTATGGGTTAACTGTCCGTTGCCATGCGTTGTTATGGGTTACCTGTCCGTTTCCATGCGTTTACACGCGTTGTTATGGGTTAACTGTCCGTTGCCATGCGTTGTTATGGGTTAACTGTCCGTTGCCATGCGTTTACACGCGTTGTTATGGGTTAACTGTCCGTTGCCATGCGTTGTTATGGGTTAACTGTCCGTTGCCATGCGTTTACACGCGTTGTTATGGGTTAACTGTCCGTTGCCATGCGTTGTTATGGGTTAACTGTCCGTTGCCATGCGTTTACACGCGTTGTTATGGGTTAACTGTCCGTTGCCATGCGTTGTTACGCGTTGTTATGGGTTAACTGTCCGTTGCCATGCGTTTACACGCGTTGTTATGGGTTAACTGTCCGTTGCCATGCGTTGTTATGGGTTAACTGTCCGTTGCCATGCGTTTACACGCGTTGTTATGGGTTAACTGTCCGTTGCCATGCGTTGTTATGGGTTAACTGTCCGTTGCCATGCGTTTACACGCGTTGTTATGGGTTAACTGTCCGTTGCCATGCGTTTACACGCGTTGTTATGGGTTAACTGTCCGTTGCCATGTGTTGTTACGCATTGTTATGGGTTAACTGTCCGTTGCCATGCGTTTACACGCGTTGTTATGGGTTAACTGTCCGTTGCCATGCGTTGTTATGGGTTAACTGTCCGTTGCCATGCGTTTACACGCGTTGTTATGGGTTAACTGTCCGTTGCCATGCGTTGTTATGGGTTAACTGTCCGTTGCCATGCGTTGTTATGGGTTAACTGTCCGTTTACAACGCGTGTAAACGCAAGGCAACGGACAGTTAACCCATAACAACGCATGGCAACGGACAGTTAACCCATAACAACGCGTGTAAACGCATGGCAACGGACAGTTAACCCATAACAACGCGTGTAAACGCATGGCAACGGACAGTTAACCCATAACAACGCATGGCAACGGACAGGTAACCCATGGCAACGGTCAGGTAACCCATGGCAACGGTCAGGTAACCCATGGCAACGGACCGGGTACCATGGCAACGGACCGGTAACCCATGGCAACGGACCGGTAACCCATGGCAACGGACAGTTAACCCATAACAACGCATGGCAACGGACAGTTAACCCATAACAACGCATGGCAACAGACAGTTAACCCATAACCGGTCCGTTGCCATGCGTTTACACGCGTTGTTATGGGTTAGCTGTCCGTTGCCATGCGTTGTTATGGGTTAACTGTCCGTTGCCATGCGTTTACACGCGTTGTTATGGGTTAACTGTCCGTTGCCATGCGTTGTTATGGGTTACCTGTCCGTTTCCATGCGTTTACACGCGTTGTTATGGGTTAACTGTCCGTTGCCATGCGTTGTTATGGGTTAACTGTCCGTTGCCATGCGTTTACACGCGTTGTTATGGGTTAACTGTCCGTTGCCATGCGTTGTTATGGGTTAACTGTCCGTTGCCATGCGTTTACACGCGTTGTTATGGGTTAACTGTCCGTTGCCATGCGTTGTTATGGGTTAACTGTCCGTTGCCATGCGTTTACACGCGTTGTTATGGGTTAACTGTCCGTTGCCATGCGTTGTTACGCGTTGTTATGGGTTAACTGTCCGTTGCCATGCGTTTACACGCGTTGTTATGGGTTAACTGTCCGTTGCCATGCGTTGTTATGGGTTAACTGTCCGTTGCCATGCGTTTACACGCGTTGTTATCGGTTAACTGTCCGTTGCCATGCGTTGTTATGGGTTAACTGTCCGTTGCCATGCGTTTACACGCGTTGTTATGGGTTAACTGTCCGTTGCCATGCGTTTACACGCGTTGTTATGGGTTAACTGTCCGTTGCCATGTGTTGTTACGCATTGTTATGGGTTAACTGTCCGTTGCCATGCGTTTACACGCGTTGTTATGGGTTAACTGTCCGTTGCCATGCGTTGTTATGGGTTAACTGTCCGTTGCCATGCGTTTACACGCGTTGTTATGGGTTAACTGTCCGTTGCCATGCGTTGTTATGGGTTAACTGTCCGTTGCCATGCGTTTACACGCGTTGTAAACGGACAGTTAACCCATAACAACGCATGGCAACGGACAGTTAACCCATAACAACGCATGGCAACGGACAGTTAACCCATAACAACGCGTTTAAACGCATGGCAACGGACAGTTAACCCATAACAACGCGTGTAAACGCATGGCAATGGACAGTTAACCCATAACAACGCATGGCAACGGACAGTTAACCCATAACAACGCGTGTAAACGCATGGCAACGGACAGTTAACCCATAACAACGCATGGCAACGGACAGGTAACCCATGGCAACGGTCAGGTAACCCATGGCAACGGTCAGGTAACCCATGGCAACGGACCGGTTACCATGGCAACGGACCGGTAACCCATGGCAACGGACCGGTAACCCATGGCAACGGACATTTAACCCATAACAACGCATGGCAACGGACAGTTAACCCATAACCGGTCCGTTGTTATGCGTTTACACGCGTTGTTATGGGTTAACTGTCCGTTGCCATGCGTTGTTATGGGTTAACTGTCCGTTGCCATGCGTTTACACGCGTTGTTATGGGTTAACTGTCCGTTGCCATGCGTTGTTATGGGTTAACTGTCCGTTGCCATGCGTTTACACGCGTTGTTATGGGTTAACTGTCCGTTGCCATGCGTTGTTACGCGTTGTTATGGGTTAACTGTCCGTTGCCATGCGTTGTTATGGGTTAACTGTCCGTTGCCTTGCGTTTACACGCGTTGTAAACGGACAGTTAACCCATAACAACGCATGGCAACGGACAGTAAACGCATGGCAACGGACAGTTAGCCCATAACAACGCATGGCAACGGACAGTTAACCCATAACAACGCGTGTAAACGCATGGCAACGGACAGTTAACCCATAACAACGCATGGCAACGGACAGTTAACCCATAACAACGCGTGTAAACGCATGGCAACGGACAGTTAACCCATAACAACGCGTGTCAACGCATGGCAACGGACAGTTAACCCATAACAACGCATGGCAACGGACAGGTAACCCATGGCAACGGTCAGGTAACCCATGGCAACGGTAAGGTAACCCATGGCAACGGACCGGTTACCATGGCAACGGACCGGTAACCCATGGCAACGGACCGGTTACCATGGCAACGCACCGGTAACCCATGGCAACGGACCGGTAACCCATGGCAACGGACAGTTAACCCATAACAACGCATGGCAACGGACAGTTAACCCATAACAACGCGTGTAAACGCATGGCAATGGACAGTTAACCCATAACAACGCGTGTAAACGCATGGCAACGGACAGTTAACAAAAAAAACAACGCATGGCAACGAACAGTTAACCCATAACAACGCGTGTAAACGCATGGCAACGGACCGGTTATGGGATAACTGTCCGTTGCCATGGGTTACCGGTCCATTGCCATGGGTTACCTGACCGTTGCCATGGGTTACGTGACCGTTGCCATGGGTTAACTGTCCGTTGCCATGCGTTGTTATGGGTTAACTGTCCATTGCCATGCGTTTACACGCGTTGTTATGGGTTAACTGTCCGTTGCCATGCGTTGTTATGGGTTAACTGTCCGTTGCCTTGCGTTTACACGCGTTGTAAACGGACAGTTAACCCATAACAACGCGTGTAAACGCATGGCAACGGACAGTTAATCCATAACAACGCATGGCAACGGACAGTTAACCCATAACAACGCGTGTAAACGCATGGCAACGGACAGTTAACCCATAACAACGCATGGCAACGGACAGTTAACCCATAACAACGCGTGTAAACGCATGGCAACGGACAGTTAACCCATAACAACGCATGGCAACGGACAGTTAACCCATAACAACGCGTGTAAACGCATGGCAACGGACAGTTAACCCATAACAACGCGTGTAAACGCATGGCAACGGACAGTTAACCCATAACAACGCGTGTAAACGCATGGCAACGGACAGTTAACCCATAACAACGCATGGCAACGGACAGGTAACCCATGGCAACGGTCAGGTAACCCATGGCAACGGTCAGGTAACCCATGGCAACGGACCGGTTACCATGGCAACGGACCGGTAACCCATGGCAACGGACCGGTAACCCATGGCAACGGACAGTTAACCCATAACAACGCATGGCAACGGACAGTTAACCCATAACAACGCATGGCAACGGACAGTTAACCCATAACCGGTCCGTTGCCATGCGTTTACACGCGTTGTTATGGGTTAACTGTCCGTTGCCATGCGTTGTTATGGGTTAACTGTCCGTTGCCATGCGTTGTTATGGGTTAACTGTCCGTTTACAACGCGTGTAAACGCAAGGCAACGGACAGTTAACCCATAACAACGCATGGCAACGGACAGTTAACCCATAACAACGCGTGTAAACGCATGGCAACGGACAGTTAACCCATAACAACGCGTGTAAACGCATGGCAACGGACAGTTAACCCATAACAACGCATGGCAACGGACAGTTAACCCATAACAACGCGTAACAACGCATGGCAACGGACAGTTAACCCATAACAACGCGTGTAAACGCATGGCAACGGACAGTTAACCCATAACAACGCGTGTCAACGCATGGCAACGGACAGTTAACCCATAACAACGCATGGCAACGGACAGGTAACCCATGGCAACGGTCAGGTAACCCATGGCAACGGTAAGGTAACCCATGGCAACGGACCGGTTACCATGGCAACGGACCGGTAACCCATGGCAACGGACCGGTTACCATGGCAACGCACCGGTAACCCATGGCAACGGACCGGTAACCCATGGCAACGGACAGTTAACCCATAACAACGCATGGCAACGGACAGTTAACCCATAACAACGCGTGTAAACGCATGGCAACGGACAGTTAACCCATAACAACGCGTGTAAACGCATGGCAACGGACAGTTAACAAAAAAAACAACGCATGGCAACGAACAGTTAACCCATAACAACGCGTGTAAACGCATGGCAACGGACCGGTTATGGGATAACTGTCCGTTGCCATGGGTTACCGGTCCATTGCCATGGGTTACCTGACCGTTGCCATGGGTTACGTGACCGTTGCCATGGGTTAACTGTCCGTTGCCATGCGTTGTTATGGGTTAACTGTCCATTGCCATGCGTTTACACGCGTTGTTATGGGTTAACTGTCCGTTGCCATGCGTTGTTATGGGTTAACTGTCCGTTGCCTTGCGTTTACACGCGTTGTAAACGGACAGTTAACCCATAACAACGCGTGTAAACGCATGGCAACGGACAGTTAATCCATAACAACGCATGGCAACGGACAGTTAACCCATAACAACGCGTGTAAACGCATGGCAACGGACAGTTAACCCATAACAACGCATGGCAACGGACAGTTAACCCATAACAACGCGTGTAAACGCATGGCAACGGACAGTTAACCCATAACAACGCATGGCAACGGACAGTTAACCCATAACAACGCGTGTAAACGCATGGCAACGGACAGTTAACCCATAACAACGCGTGTAAACGCATGGCAACGGACAGTTAACCCATAACAACGCATGGCAACGGACAGGTAACCCATGGCAACGGTCAGGTAACCCATGGCAACGGTCAGGTAACCCATGGCAACGGACCGGTTACCATGGCAATGGACCGGTAACCCATGGCAACGGACCGGTAACCCATGGCAACGGACAGTTAACCCATAACAACGCATGGCAACGGACAGTTAACCCATAACAACGCATGGCAACGGACAGTTAACCCATAACCGGTCCGTTGCCATGCGTTTACACGCGTTGTTATGGGTTAACTGTCCGTTGCCATGCGTTGTTATGGGTTAACTGTCCGTTGCCATGCGTTGTTATGGGTTAACTGTCCGTTTACAACGCGTGTAAACGCAAGGCAACGGACAGTTAACCCATAACAACGCATGGCAACGGACAGTTAACCCATAACAACGCGTGTAAACGCATGGCAACGGACAGTTAACCCATAACAACGCGTGTAAACGCATGGCAACGGACAGTTAACCCATAACAACGCATGGCAACGGACAGGTAACCCATGGCAACGGTCAGGTAACCCATGGCAACGGTCAGGTAACCCATGGCAACGGACCGGGTACCATGGCAACGGACCGGTAACCCATGGCAACGGACCGGTAACCCATGGCAACGGACAGTTAACCCATAACAACGCATGGCAACGGACAGTTAACCCATAACAACGCATGGCAACAGACAGTTAACCCATAACCGGTCCGTTGCCATGCGTTTACACGCGTTGTTATGGGTTAGCTGTCCGTTGCCATGCGTTGTTATGGGTTAACTGTCCGTTGCCATGCGTTTACACGCGTTGTTATGGGTTAACTGTCCGTTGCCATGCGTTGTTATGGGTTACCTGTCCGTTTCCATGCGTTTACACGCGTTGTTATGGGTTAACTGTCCGTTGCCATGCGTTTACACGCGTTGTTATGGGTTAACTGTCCGTTGCCATGCGTTGTTATGGGTTAACTGTCCGTTGCCATGCGTTGTTATGGGTTACCTGTCCGTTTCCATGCGTTTACACGCGTTGTTATGGGTTAACTGTCCGTTGCCATGCGTTTACACGCGTTGTTATGGGTTAACTGTCCGTTGCCATGCGTTGTTATGGGTTAACTGTCCGTTGCCATGCGTTGTTATGGGTTAACTGTCCGTTTACAACGCGTGTAAACGCATGGCAACGGACAGTTAACCCATAACAATGCGTGTAAACGCAAGGCAACGGACAGTTAACCCATAACAACGCAATGGCAACGGACAGTTAACCCATAACAACGCGTGTAAACGCATGGCAATGGACAGTTAACCCATAACAACGCATGGCAACGGACAGTTAACCCATGGCAACGGTCAGGTAACCCATGGCAACGGTCAGGTAACCCATGGCAATGGACCGGTAACCCATGGCAACGGACAGTTATCCCATAACCGGTCCGTTGCCATGCGTTTACACGCGTTGTTATGGGTTAACTGTTCGTTGCCATGAGTTGTTTTTTTGTTAACTGTCCGTTGCCATGGGTTACCGGTCCGTTGCCATGGTAACCGGTCCGTTGCCATGGGTTACCTGACCGTTGCCATGGGTTACCTGACCGTTGCCATGGGTTACCTGTCCGTTGCCATGCGTTGTTATGGGTTAACTGTCCGTTGCCATGCGTTTACACGCGTTGTTATGGGTTAACTGTCCGTTGCCATGCGTTGTTATGGGTTAACTGTCCGTTGCCATGCGTTTACACGCGTTGTTATGGGTTAACTGTCCGTTGCCATGCGTTGTTATGGGTTAACTGTCCGTTGCCATGCGTTTACACGCGTTGTTATGGGTTAACTGTCCGTTGCCATGCGTTTACACGCATTGTTATGGGTTAACTGTCCGTTGCCATGCGTTGTTATGGGTTAACTGTCCGTTGCCTTGCGTTTACACGCGTTGTAAACGGACAGTTAACCCATAACAACGCATGGCAACGGACAGTAAACGCATGGCAACGGACAGTTAGCCCATAACAACGCATGGCAACGGACAGTTAACCCATAACAACGCGTGTAAACGCATGGCAACGGACAGTTAACCCATAACAACGCATGGCAACGGACAGTTAACCCATAACAACGCGTGTAAACGCATGGCAACGGACAGTTAACCCATAACAACGCGTGTCAACGCATGGCAACGGACAGTTAACCCATAACAACGCATGGCAACGGACAGGTAACCCATGGCAACGGTCAGGTAACCCATGGCAACGGTAAGGTAACCCATGGCAACGGACCGGTTACCATGGCAACGGACCGGTAACCCATGGCAACGGACCGGTTACCATGGCAACGCACCGGTAACCCATGGCAACGGACCGGTAACCCATGGCAACGGACAGTTAACCCATAACAACGCATGGCAACGGACAGTTAACCCATAACAACGCGTGTAAACGCATGGCAATGGACAGTTAACCCATAACAACGCGTGTAAACGCATGGCAACGGACAGTTAACAAAAAAAACAACGCATGGCAACGAACAGTTAACCCATAACAACGCGTGTAAACGCATGGCAACGGACCGGTTATGGGATAACTGTCCGTTGCCATGCGTTGTTATGGGTTAACTGTCCATTGCCATGCGTTTACACGCGTTGTTATGGGTTAACTGTCCGTTGCCATGCGTTGTTATGGGTTAACTGTCCGTTGCCTTGCGTTTACACGCGTTGTAAACGGACAGTTAACCCATAACAACGCGTGTAAACGCATGGCAACGGACAGTTAATCCATAACAACGCATGGCAACGGACAGTTAACCCATAACAACGCGTGTAAACGCATGGCAACGGACAGTTAACCCATAACAACGCATGGCAACGGACAGTTAACCCATAACAACGCGTGTAAACGCATGGCAACGGACAGTTAACCCATAACAACGCATGGCAACGGACAGTTAACCCATAACAACGCGTGTAAACGCATGGCAACGGACAGTTAACCCATAACAACGCGTGTAAACGCATGGCAACGGACAGTTAACCCATAACAACGCGTGTAAACGCATGGCAACGGACAGTTAACCCATAACAACGCATGGCAACGGACAGGTAACCCATGGCAACGGTCAGGTAACCCATGGCAACGGTCAGGTAACCCATGGCAACGGACCGGTTACCATGGCAACGGACCGGTAACCCATGGCAACGGACCGGTAACCCATGGCAACGGACAGTTAACCCATAACAACGCATGGCAACGGACAGTTAACCCATAACAACGCATGGCAACGGACAGTTAACCCATAACCGGTCCGTTGCCATGCGTTTACACGCGTTGTTATGGGTTAACTGTCCGTTGCCATGCGTTGTTATGGGTTAACTGTCCGTTGCCATGCGTTGTTATGGGTTAACTGTCCGTTTACAACGCGTGTAAACGCAAGGCAACGGACAGTTAACCCATAACAACGCATGGCAACGGACAGTTAACCCATAACAACGCGTGTAAACGCATGGCAACGGACAGTTAACCCATAACAACGCGTGTAAACGCATGGCAACGGACAGTTAACCCATAACAACGCATGGCAACGGACAGGTAACCCATGGCAACGGTCAGGTAACCCATGGCAACGGTCAGGTAACCCATGGCAACGGACCGGGTACCATGGCAACGGACCGGTAACCCATGGCAACGGACCGGTAACCCATGGCAACGGACAGTTAACCCATAACAACGCATGGCAACGGACAGTTAACCCATAACAACGCATGGCAACAGACAGTTAACCCATAACCGGTCCGTTGCCATGCGTTTACACGCGTTGTTATGGGTTAGCTGTCCGTTGCCATGCGTTGTTATGGGTTAACTGTCCGTTGCCATGCGTTTACACGCGTTGTTATGGGTTAACTGTCCGTTGCCATGCGTTGTTATGGGTTACCTGTCCGTTTCCATGCGTTTACACGCGTTGTTATGGGTTAACTGTCCGTTGCCATGCGTTTACACGCGTTGTTATGGGTTAACTGTCCGTTGCCATGCGTTGTTATGGGTTAACTGTCCGTTGCCATGCGTTGTTATGGGTTACCTGTCCGTTTCCATGCGTTTACACGCGTTGTTATGGGTTAACTGTCCGTTGCCATGCGTTTACACGCGTTGTTATGGGTTAACTGTCCGTTGCCATGCGTTGTTATGGGTTAACTGTCCGTTGCCATGCGTTGTTATGGGTTAACTGTCCGTTTACAACGCGTGTAAACGCATGGCAACGGACAGTTAACCCATAACAATGCGTGTAAACGCAAGGCAACGGACAGTTAACCCATAACAACGCAATGGCAACGGACAGTTAACCCATAACAACGCGTGTAAACGCATGGCAATGGACAGTTAACCCATAACAACGCATGGCAACGGACAGTTAACCCATGGCAACGGTCAGGTAACCCATGGCAACGGTCAGGTAACCCATGGCAATGGACCGGTAACCCATGGCAACGGACAGTTATCCCATAACCGGTCCGTTGCCATGCGTTTACACGCGTTGTTATGGGTTAACTGTTCGTTGCCATGAGTTGTTTTTTTGTTAACTGTCCGTTGCCATGGGTTACCGGTCCGTTGCCATGGTAACCGGTCCGTTGCCATGGGTTACCTGACCGTTGCCATGGGTTACCTGACCGTTGCCATGGGTTACCTGTCCGTTGCCATGCGTTGTTATGGGTTAACTGTCCGTTGCCATGCGTTTACACGCGTTGTTATGGGTTAACTGTCCGTTGCCATGCGTTGTTATGGGTTAACTGTCCGTTGCCATGCGTTTACACGCGTTGTTATGGGTTAACTGTCCGTTGCCATGCGTTGTTATGGGTTAACTGTCCGTTGCCATGCGTTTACACGCGTTGTTATGGGTTAACTGTCCGTTGCCATGCGTTTACACGCATTGTTATGGGTTAACTGTCCGTTGCCATGCGTTTACACGCGTTGTAAACGGACAGTTAACCCATAACAACGCATGGCAACGGACAGTTAACCCATAACAACGCATGGCAACGGACAGTTAACCCATAACAACGCGTGTAAACGCATGGCAACGGACAGTTAACCCATAACAACGCGTGTAAACGCATGGAAACGGACAGGTAACCCATAACAACGCGTGTAAACGCATGGCAACGGACAGTTAACCCATAACAACGCATGGCAACGGACAGTTAACCCATAACAACGCATGGCAACGGACAGTTAACCCATAACAACGCGTGTAAACGCATGGCAACGGACAGTTAACCCATAACAACGCATGGCAACGGACAGTTAACCCATAACAACGCGTGTAAACGCATGGCAACGGACAGTTAACCCATAACAACGCATGGCAACGGACAGTTAACCCATAACAACGCGTGTAAACGCATGGCAACGGACAGTTAACCCATAACAACGCGTGTCAACGCATGGCAACGGACAGTTAACCCATAACAACGCATGGCAACGGACAGGTAACCCATGGCAACGGTCAGGTAACCCATGGCAACGGTCAGGTAACCCATGGCAACGGACCGGTTACCATGGCAACGGACCGGTAACCCATGGCAACGGACCGGTAACCCATGGCAACGGACAGTTAACCCATAACAACGCATGGCAACGGACAGTTAACCCATAACAACGCATGGCAACGGACAGTTAACCCATAACCGGTCCGTTGCCATGCGTTTACACGCGTTGTTATGGGTTAACTGTTCGTTGCCATGCGTTGTTTTTTTTGTTAACTGTCCGTTGCCATGCGTTTACACGCGTTGTTATGGGTTAACTGTCCATTGCCATGCGTTTACACGCGTTGTTATGGGTTAACTGTCCGTTGCCATGCGTTGTTATGGGTTAACTGTCCGTTGCCATGGGTTACCGGTCCGTTGCCATGGGTTACCGGTGCGTTGCCATGGTAACCGGTCCGTTGCCATGGGTTACCGGTCCGTTGCCATGGTAACCGGTCCGTTGCCATGGGTTACCTGACCGTTGCCATGGGTTACCTGTCCGTTGCCATGCGTTGTTATGGGTTAACTGTCCGTTGCCATGCGTTGACACGCGTTGTTATGGGTTAACTGTCCGTTGCCATGCGTTGTTATGGGTTAACTGTCCGTTGCCATGCGTTTACACGCGTTGTTATGGGTTAACTGTCCGTTGCCATGCGTTGTTATGGGTTAACTGTCCGTTGCCATGCGTTTACACGCGTTGTTATGGGTTAACTGTCCGTTGCCATGCGTTGTTATGGGTTAACTGTCCGTTGCCATGCGTTGTTATGGGTTAACTGTCCGTTGCCATGCGTTTACACGCGTTGTTATGGGTTAACTGTCCGTTGCCATGCGTTTACACGCGTTGTTATGGGTTAACTGTCCGTTGCCATGCGTTGTTATGGGTTAACTGTCCGTTGCCATGCGTTGTTATGGGTTAACTGTCCGTTTACAACGCGTGTAAACGCATGGCAACGGACAGTTAACCCATAACAACGCATGGCAACGGACAGTTAACCCATAACAATGCGTGTAAACGCATGGCAACGGACAGTTAACCCATAACAACGCGTGTAAACGCATGGCAACGGACAGTTAACCCATAACAACGCATGGCAACGGACAGTTAACCCATAACAACGCGTGTAAACGCATGGCAACGGACAGTTAACCCATAACAACGCATGGCAACGGACAGTTAACCCATAACAACGCGTGTAAACGCATGGCAACGGACAGTTAACCCATAACAACGCATGGTAACGGACAGGTAACCCATGGCAACGGTCAGGTAACCCATGGCAACGGTCAGGTAACCCATGGCAACGGACCGGTTACGATGGCAACGGACCGGTAACCCATGGCAACGGACAGTTAACAAAAAAAACAACGCATGGCAACGAACAGTTAACCCATAACAACGCGTGTAAACGCATGGCAACGGACCGGTTATGGGATAACTGTCCGTTGCCATGGGTTACCGGTCCATTGCCATGGGTTACCTGACCGTTGCCATGGGTTACGTGACCGTTGCCATGGGTTAACTGTCCGTTGCCATGCGTTGTTATGGGTTAACTGTCCGTTGCCATGTGTTTACACGCGTTGTTATGGGTTAACTGTCCGTTGCCATGCGTTGTTATGGGTTAACTGTCCGTTGCCATGCGTTTACACGCGTTGTAAACGGACAGTTAACCCATAACCCATGGCAACGGTCAGGTAACCCATGGCAACGGTCAGGTAACCCATGGCAACGGACAGTTAACCCATAACAACGCGTGTAAACGCATGGCAACGGACAGTTAACCCATAACAACGCATGGCAACGGACAGTTAACCCATAACCGGTCCGTTGCCATGCGTTTACACGCGTTGTTATGGGTTAACTGTCCGTTGCCATGCGTTGTTATGGGTTAACTGTCCGTTTACAACGCGTGTAAACGCAAGGCAACGGACAGTTAACCCATAACAACGCGTGTAAACGCATGGCAACGGACAGTTAACCCATAACAACGCGTGTAAACGCATGGCAACGGACAGTTAACCCATAACAACGCATGGCAACGGACAGGTAACCCATGGCAACGGTCAGGTAACCCATGGCAACGGACAGTTAACCCATAACAACGCATGGCAACGGACAGTTAACCCATAACAACGCATGGCAACGGACAGTTAACCCATAACCGGTCCGTTGCCATGCGTTTACACGCGTTGTTATGGGTTAACTGTCCGTTGCCATGCGTTGTTATGGGTTAACTGTCCGTTGCCATGCGTTGTTATGGGTTAACTGTCCGTTTACAACGCGTGTAAACGCAAGGCAACGGACAGTTAACCCATAACAACGCATGGCAACGGACAGTTAACCCATAACAACGCGTGTAAACGCATGGCAACGGACAGTTAACCCATAACAACGCGTGTAAACGCATGGCAACGGACAGTTAACCCATAACAACGCATGGCAACGGACAGTTAACCCATAACAACGCGTGTAAACGCATGGCAACGGACAGTTAACCCATAACAACGCATGGCAACGGACAGTTAACCCATAACAACGCGTGTAAACGCATGGCAACGGACAGTTAACCCATAACAACGCGTGTAAACGCATGGCAACGGACAGTTAACCCATAACAACGCATGGCAACGGACAGTTAACCCATAACAACGCGTGTAAACGCATGGCAACGGACAGTTAACCCATAACAACGCATGGCAACGGACAGTTAACCCATAACAACGCGTGTAAACGCATGGCAACGGACAGTTAACCCATAACAACGCATGGCAACGGACAGTTAACCCATAACAACGCGTGTAAACGCATGGCAACGGACAGTTAACCCATAACAACGCGTGTAAACGCATGGCAACGGACAGTTAACCCATAACAACGCATGGCAACGGACAGTTAACCCATAACAACGCGTGTAAACGCATGGCAACGGACAGTTAACCCATAACAACACATGGCAACGGACAGTTAACCCATAACAACGCGTGTAAACGCATGGCAACGGACAGTTAACCCATAACAACGCATGGCAACGGACAGTTAACCCATAACAACGCGTGTAAACGCATGGCAACGGACCAGTTATGGGTTAACTGTCCGTTGCCATGCGTTGTTATGGGTTAACTGTCCGTTGCCATGGGTTACCGGTCCGTTGCCATGGGTTACAGGTCCGTTGCCATGGGTTACCGGTCCGTTGCCATGGGTTACCTGACCGTTGCCATGGGTTACCTGTCCGTTGCCATGCATGTTTATGGGTTAACTGTCCGTTGCCATGCGTTTACACGCGTTGTTATGGGTTAACTGTCCGTTGCCATGCGTTGTTATGGGTTAACTGTCCGTTGCCATGCCTTTACACGCGTTGTTATGGGTTAACTGTCCGTTGCCATGCGTTGTTATGGGTTAACTGTCCGTTGCCATGCGTTGTTACGCGTTGTTATGGGCTAAATGTCCGTTGCCATGCGTTTACTGTCCTTTGCCATGGGTTACCTGACCGTTGCCATGGGTTAACTGTCCGTTGCCATGCATTGTTATGGGTTAACTGTCCGTTGCCATGCGTTTACACGCGTTGTTATGGGTTAACTGTCCATTGCCATGCGTTTACACGCGTTGTTATGGGTTAACTGTCCGTTGCCATGCGTTGTTATGCCTCACCAGCAGCGGAGCATTCGCCGCGGAGAGTGGGCGTCACAGGCCAAGCTTCGGCCGCTCGCTCTCCCGCTGCTCCGCTCCTCGCTCGCCCGCCAGCCGTTCTACTCACCGGACCTTCAACCTCGCCATGGCACAGCGGCTCCGCCTACCACCTCGGCTCAATGGAGGCTCCTGTGCCAGAGGCTCATCTGTTTACCCCGCCCGCTTCCTCTACCCGGAGAAAGCGGCGCACACGCCACCGTAACATGGACTGTTTCCAGCCACTCCCGGCGGTGAGTCCCAGTGACTGTTTGCCACCTTCCTCAGTTGACTCTTCACATCAGATAAATAATAGACGCCTCTCCGATTCATGGGTAACGTCCCTCTTGGACGACAATGTGGACTGGGTAGACTTTTTCTGCTCTGTTTCCCCAAAGACAGCTCAGTTAAAGACTGTAAATAGCGGTGGCAGGAAGACCAAAACACTCCCCAATAACCCCGTCAGTATCACTCACCCAGTCGTTGTTTCCACACCCGTTATTCAGCCATTTCCCACCAGCACGGGGGCCCAGCCTACGCCCACACCAGTGCCAGCCCCCAGGAGGAGGGCAGCTGTGACCCGGTCTGCCTCCACACCTGCTTCTGTTTCTCAGGTGGGGGTGACTGGTGTCCAGCCACCTTCCGTGCCCGTCCCAGCGCCCAGGTTGAGGGCAACCAGAACCCAGCTTGACCCCTCTGGAGGCTTGGAAGAGCTAACCGGTCCACCTGCCACTTCACCTCTTCATCCACCTCCTGATCCAGCTTTTCATGCCCTCGCACTATCACTGGTTAGGCTAGCTGAGGTGTCCCCTGCTCAGGCCCCAGCTTTATTAGTCCAGGCTGCACTGTTGTCCCCTTCACTAGCTCACTCTTTAGCTCAGCCATTAGCCTCACCGGCCTCTGTTTATCCATCAGTCTCCTCAGTCCAGTCAGTTCACTCACCTGCTGTCCAGTCTCCTGCTGCCCTCCAGTCAGTCCAGTCACCTGTAGCTCAGTCTCCACCTGTCCTCCAGTCACCTGTAGCTCAGTCTCCACCTGTCCTCCACTCTTCTGTAGTCCAGTCTGCCGCCCAGTGCCCTGTAGTCCAGTCGCCTCCTGTTTCCCAGTCGCCTGTCCACCATCCCGTCCAGTTCCCGGACCTGCAGCCACAGCACCCAGAGCCAGCTGTGAGCTCTCCTGCTCCTCAGCCAGGGGTCTCCGCACCCGCTGGCCCGGCCGCTCCTCAGCCAGGGGTCTCCGCACCCGCTGGCCCGGCCGCTCCTCAGCCAGGGGTCTCCGCACCCGCTGGCCCGGCCGCTCCTCAGCCAGGGGTCTCCGCACCCGCTGGCCCGGCCGCTCCTCAGCCAGGGGTTTCCGCACCCGCTGGCCCGGCCGCTCCTCAGCCAGAGGCTTCCGCGCCTACTGGCCCTGCCTGTCCCCAGCCAGAAGCCTCCGCTTCAGCCGCGCCCGGCCCGGCCTCTGCCTCAGCTGCACCCGCGCCCAGCCCGGCCTCTGCCTCAGCTGCACCCGCGCCCGGCCCGGCCTCTGCCTCAGCTGTACCCACGCCCGGTCCGGCGTCGGCCTCTGCTTCTGCTCTGCCTGGTCCGGCTTCGTCCTCAGAGCCTTCGTCCTCAGAGCCTTCGTCTTCAGAGCCTTCGTCCTCAGAGCCTTCGTCCTCAGAGCCCTCAGCCTCAGAGCCTTCGACCTCAGAGCCTTCGTCCTCGGAGCCCTCGTCCTCGGAGTCCTCAGCCTCGGAGCCCTCAGCCTCGGAGCCCTCAGCCTCAGAGCCCTCAGCCTCAGAGCCTTCAGCCTCAGAGCCTTCAGTCTCAGAGCCTTCAGCCTCAGAGCCTTCAGCCTCGCCTGGCCCAGCCTCCGTGCCTTCAGCCTCGCCTGGCCCAGCCTCCGTGCCTTCAGCCTCGCCTGGCCCAGCCTCGTTTGGGTCTGGAGCTAAACGGCCGTTTTCTAGACCGCTGGCTAGGCCACTGGCCGGGCGCCATCGCCGTCGTGGGCGGCCCACGGACCCTCTTCGCCTGAGTGGCCGCCGTCGCCTTCCGCACGGCCGGCCCCCGGACCGCCTTCGCCTGAGTGTCCGCCGTCGCCTTCCGCACGGCCGGCCCCCGGACCCTCTTCTCCTGAGTGGCCGCCGTCACCTTCCGCACGGCCGGCCCCCAGACCGACTTCTCCTGAGTGGCCGCCGTCGCCTTCCGCACGGCCGGCCCCCGGACCCTCTTCTCCTGAGTGGCCGCCGTCACCTTCCGCACGGCCGGCCTCCGGACAGCCTTCGCCTGAGTGGCCGCCGTCGCCTTCTGCACGGCCGGCCCCCGGACCCTCTTCTCTTGAGTGGCCGCCGTCGCCTTCCGCACGGCCGGCCCCCGGACCCTCTTCGCCTGAGTGGCCGCCATTGCCTCCCGCACGGTCGGCCCCCTGAACTGCGTCCACGTCGCCGCCGTTGCCTTCCGCACGGTCGGCCCCCGGACCAGCGCTGTCATCGTCGCCGTTGCCTTCCGCACGGTCGGCCCCCGGACCAGCGCTGTCATCGTCGCCGTTGCCTTCCGCACGGTCGGCCTCCTGAACTGTCTCTGTGTGGACTCCGTCCCTCCGTCCTGGGCCCCCTCCGCCCGCCCTGTTCTGGTTTTTCGTTCTTTTGGCCGTCGGGTGCCGGCCTTTGCGGGGGGGGGGGGGGGGGGGGGGGGGGTACTGTCAGGGTTTCTGGGTCGTTGACCCAGTATTCTTAATTCATGTTCACTGTTTATATTCTGTCTGCTTCACCTCCTGTTTTATTGTGTTAGCTTTGGTCCATGTGCATTATGTTCCGTCCTCTTCCCGTTTATCATTAGTTCATTATGTTCAGCTGTGTACTCACCAGGTTCTAATCTCTCATCACTCAGCCTGTGTATTTATGTCCCTCAGTTCAACCAGTCCAATGTCGTGTCATTGATGTTATTGTGATGTTGTTCTCGCCGCTGTTAGGTTGTCCTCTGTTCAGTTCCGTCAGGTCAGCCGGTCAGTTGTCAGTCAGTCTTTCATTCATCCATTCAGTCAGTCGTCCAGCCGGCCAGCCGTTTCCTACTTCTGTTCTGGTTGTTCACTCCGTTGACAATAAAACACCAATCTTCACCTACCTGTGAGTCCAGCGTTTGGGTCCTCCTTCTTTCGTCCACGACCTCATCCTGACACTGACTGACAAGCACATTTCCATTTTTTCCCATTAACTCAGATATGGGAAGAAATTTGAAGAAGTGATGAGATAAAAGAGCCTGGGAAGAAATAGACTGGTGGCTCTGCTTCTGAGTGTGTGTGCCTGTTTATTCAAATAGAAGAGACCAGCCCTGCAGTCTGTTTCATCCTTATTGACAAAGTTCTGCTGCATTTTCCTATAAAGTCCAATTAGTGTAGAAAGGATTTGGAACAAGTCGCTGATCACATTTCATTTTTTATTTTTTCTTTGCTTTAGTTAGTCTTAGTTATTCTTGTGCAGCTTGTTAGTTTTCAGTTTGTCTGACCTGCAGTTACCATCTACATGCTTTATTTCAGTAACTTGCATTCAGTGGAAGATCTGAGTAACAAACTATTTCCATTTGATGCCTTAAATGCCGTCTATTGTTTTACTCTGTCTTGAATTTGGTTGTCTTAACTCTGTAATCACAGGCATCAGAACTGTTGATACATGTGGTCCTGTAGCTACTGTAAATTTTAAGAGAGCAGTTGTATTTGTCCATGTGGGTGTACAGTATTTATTTGGACACATGCTTATATGCTTGCACTGTACGTGGGTCCTACCAGCGTAACTGTGTGTAGTGAAGCGTGCATGTGTGTTACAGAAATCATGGCACTCTGCGACAGCTGCTACATAATCAGATTACTACTGCTTCAATTTGGGTTGCTTTATGTGTGTCTGGTCATTTGGGCCAGACCCATCTCTTGAGGCAACAGCGGTAGGTCTGACAGCATGTGTGGCCAGGATACATTCATTCAATTTGAGTCTGTTACCTTCTCTGGACTTCAGAGAGTCTAGAGACAAGGTCAGTGCTCGCACATGTGTGTTAAAGTGTTCACATATGTGCTACATTTTTGGGTGCACCTGGTTCAGAAGGTATCTAAACCAGAAGAGCTTAAAAGGAAGCGTAGCATGTCAGTGTGTCACACAAGCTGTGCTTTTACATATTCTGCTCCATTTATTGCAGACACACCAGCCTTCTCATCTTTCCCTTTCATCTTTCATTTTCCACATTCCTCCTCTCATTCTCTCTGACTCTTGTTGGATTCTCTAAAGCTAATTAATGTTGAAAAGGACATTTCTTTTAGCAAAGTCCTCCAGATGCTTTTTGGCTTTTACTTGGGGCCATCTTATCACACCAGATTCTCATTTCTCAGGAATTAATTTAAAATTTTCTGCCCTTTTAATTTTTACTGCTGAGTTCAGTGTGTGTGTATTCACCAACACAGTGCTGTGAAAAAGTATTTGCCCCCTTCCTGATTTCTTAAATGTTTGCACATTTCTCACACTTGGATGTTTCAGGTCGTCAAACGAATTTAAATATTAGACAAAGATAAACCGAGTAATTGCTCAATGCAGTTTATAAATGATGATTTTGATCATTAATGGGAAAAAAGCTATCCAAACCTACCTGGCCCTATGTGAAAAAGCTATTGCCTCCTAAACCTAATAACTGGTTGCACAACCCTTGGCAACAAGAACTGTAATCAAGCGTTTGATAACCGGCAATGAGTCTTTCACCTCACTGGATGAATTTTGGCCCACTGTTCTTCACAGAATTGTTTTAATTCAGCAATATTCAAGGGTTTTAGTCCGTAAACAGTCCATTTAAGGTCATGCCAAAGAATCTGAATCTGATTTAAGTCTAGAATTTAACTCTCCCACTCCAAAACCTAAAATATCTGTTTTGTGAGCAATTCAGGGGCAGACTTGCTGGTGTGTTTTGGATCGTTGTCCTGCTGCTCAATTCAAGTGTGCTACAGGGGATGAACTGATTGTGGGACATTTCTGGTCCTAAAGCAGCAAAATCAGCTCCCAGACCATCATACTACAACCACCATATCTGACTGCTGGTATGATGTTCTTTTTATGAAATGCTGTGTTAGTTTTATGCAAAACCGGACTCAAACCATCTAAAAAGTTCAGCTTTTGTCTCATCAGTCCACAAATATTTTCTTGGACATCTTAGGGATCATCAAAATGTTTTTTGTTAAATGTGAGAAAAGCCTTTGTACTGTTTTTGGTCAGCAGTGGTTTTCTCCTTGGAACTCTCCCATTTTTGCCCATTTTTGTCTCTTTCTTATTGTTGAATCATCAACTCTGATCATAACTGGCCTAACCTCTTGGACGGGTCATCCATCTGCTCTTGGAGTAATTTTTGTAGGTCGGCCACTTTTGGGAAGGTGGTTCATTGAATCCCAAAGCCTTTAAAATGGCTTTACAGACTGACAGAGGTCAATGGCTTTGTTGCTCAGCTGTTTCTTTACATCAGGGCATGATGTGTTGCTTTTTGAGATCTTTTAGCCTCGGCCTAGGTGTGGCTCATGAAATTGAATTCAGCTGTCCAAAAATAAAATGTGGTTAATCACAGATAATTTATGATTAATTTACTGGGAGGTTTATTTTTTCTTTACACAGGACCAGGTAGGTTTGGATAGCTTATTCCGCTTAATGAATGAAATGATGATTTCTAAACTGCATTTTGGATTTACTCAGCTTATCTTTGTCTACTATTAAAATTTGTTTGTCATATATAAGTGTGAGAAATATTTAAAAAGAACAGAAAGACATCAGGAGAGGGACAAATACCTTTTCACTGTATTATACACAGTTTAATGGCAGAAATTATACATTGTGTCTTGGAGCAGATGATATTTATTTGGACAAAGTGAACATCTTGATTGATGACTGCGCATGCTTTCTGTTTTTATTTGTGGAAACCTTTAACCCAGGTTTCAGCAATTAGTAATGCATCATTATGAGAGGAAAGGAGTCAGTACCTGTCTGCATAGCATCTTAGCATTGTTTTAAGACATAAAGTATCCAGTGGCAGCTCTATCTCCGCTGCCATGTTTGATCTTAAACAGACTCTGCAGAAAAGGAAAGAGAACCGGTGACCTCAGTCAAACTATACTTCTGGGACAGCTGGTTGCCCCTGTGTGTGTTTTACCCCGGTGTTCGTGGGTATTGTTTCTACCACAAGGGCATTTTGTCACCTCCCAGCTGGTCTTATCAGAGTCTTGCAGAGCTATGTGGTCTCGGAAAGGTCACCCACACCACAGGAGGCAGCAGACATGGGTACACTTCGCACCCCCCACTGTGTTGTTTTCTCTGTCTCTTCAACTTCTGAAGATGGCGAAGACCATCTTTCTTTGGTTTTATTGGGTTTTTTTCTTTCTGTGTGTCGCGTGTTCATTTTTCCACACAAGCGAAGAAACTCGAGGCTGAGGTCAGAGGTCGACATCACAGTCTCGAGGCTCCAATGACATTCCTCTTGTTTATTGCAATTCCTGCGACCTAGACCAAGTGAGACAGACATAAGATTGAAGGATTGCACAAAATGTCCTCAACTTCCTCATTATCTCCTTGGCTGCTTATGCCCTCATGTTGAGCTGGCTCACTCTGCTTCATTACTGTAAGGAGACTATCTTAAAGGTGGAATGGCAGGCTTCCAGTTGGCTCTATCAACCTGTCAATCACTCCAGTCTAATCTTAGCTCTGCCCCTCAGTGCTGCCCATCATTTCCTGGCACTGTGGAGCAGTGAGCAGATTCTAATTCCCCTGAAATAGATAAGGATTTTAATGGATGGCCTACTCAATTATGCAATGGTGTTTTGTTGTTTACTTTTGGTGGCAATACCGCACCCTTCTCTTTTCTTCTTTCTTTTTCTCTTAGGCCAAATAAATAACTTTCACCACTGAGCTAGACCAGCTTGCAAGGCATATGCTGCACAATGCACGTATTAAAATGGTAATGGATACTGTTGAAAGGCTTCTTGTAAACACACACATACACGTCTGCACACACGCGCGGTGCTCTCTGCCACTCTGCCCGTCATTCTCTGCTGTTCAATCAATCAATCAATCTTTATTTATAAAGCACTTTTCATACAGAAAAAATGTAGCACAAAGTGCTTTACATAGTTAAAAGCAGCCCACCCCACCCTCCAACTCACTCCCCACACTCTCAATACACATATATCCCCCCACCCACATACACATACACACACGCGCACACTTAAAGAGTAAAAATTGGGCTGGGCTCGCATGAGCCAAGTGAGGAAACATTATAACAGAGAGCCGTCTGCACCGGGAGCCGGTCACAGACCGCAGCCTCCGGGCTGGGCACACAGTCGGAGGGAGGCAAAGGAGCCCCCCAACCAGGCTGAGAGGACCCCAGAGACCCAGCAGTCACGGTCAATAACAGCCCCGGTGCAGAGAGCCCCCTCCGAGGAAACACTGGAGATATGCCACAATAGGCTATATACAGGGTAAAATGATAAAATAAATAAGAACGGGTTACAATATAAATATAAATAGAGTAAGAAGATTAAAAAATGGATAAGAATAAAATCAATAAATATTAGGTAAAACCTGAATTAATAATAAAATAACAGGATAGAATAAATAAGCATAAAATAAATAAACGTTAGGTGAAAGCTAAATTAAAAAGGTGGGTCTTGAGCCTGTTCTTAAAAACATGTACGTTCTCTGCTGCCCTGAGCTCCTCCGGCAGGCTGTTCCACAGACGAGGACCATACCACTGAAAAGCTGCCTCTCCGTGAGTATGTGTCCTGACTTTAGGGACAATCAAAAGGCCAGTGCCAGAGGACCTCAGGGTCCACGAGGGTTCGTATGGTAAAAGCAGATCTGAGAGATAAGAAGGCCCAAGACCATTAAGACATTTAAAAACCAATAAAAGAACTTTAAAATCGATCCTGAAACACACAGGGAGCCAGTGCAGCGATTCTAAAACCGGTGTAATGTGGGCCCGCCCTCTGGTCTTCGTCAGCACATGAGCTGCAGAGTTTTGCAAGAGTTGTAAAGTTGAAATATTCTTCTTAGGAAGACCAGAGAGCAGGGCATTACAGTAATCAATGCGACTGGTAATAAAAGCATGCATCAGCATCTCCGTGTTGGCCCGAGAGAGAATAGGGCGGACTCTGGCTATATTTTTTAGATGATAAAATCCAATTTTGGTCACATGTTTAACATGTGGGATAAAACCAAGCTCAGAGTCAAAAATAACACCCAGTTTTTTCACTTGTAGCGAAGGACATAGTGAAAATGCCTCTAATTTAGACAAGAGTTTCTCTCTCTGAGCCTCAGGACCGACAATTAAAACTTCAGTTTTGTCCTGGTTAAGCTGTAAAAAGTTTTCTGCCATCCAAGATCTTATATCCAAGATACAGTTAAAAAGGGCATCCATTGGTCTGGTGTCATCAGGAGACACGGAGATGTACAGCTGCGTGTCATCAGCGTAACTGTGGAAGTTCACTCCATGCCTCCTGATGACACTGCCGAGAGGCAACATATACAAATTAAAAAGTACAGGGCCTAGAACCGACCCTTGAGGCACACCACATGTCATTTTATGGATCTTAGAGGAGCATGTATCCATACTCACCATAAAAGATCTGTCAGAGAGATAGGAAGTGAACCAGTTGTGTACAGCACCAGAGAGGCCCACCATGTGTTTTAGTCTGTTTAAAAGAACAGCGTGGTCTACTGTATCAAAGGCTGCGCTTAGATCCAGTAGCACCAGGACTGAGAGCTTTTGGGCGTCCCAGTTACATCTAAGATCATTTAAAACCTTTAGGAGAGCAGTCTCTGTGCTGTGGTTCACCCTAAATCCAGACTGGAATATCTCCAGGATCTGTCTATCATTGAGAAAATCAGTAATCTGAGTAAAAACAAGTTTTTCTAAGACTTTACTTAAAATGGTAAGTTGGATACAGGTCTGTAGTTATTAAAATCATTACAATCCAAATTGCTCTTCTTCAGAAGGGGCCTCACCACCGCCGTTTTAAAGGCAGCAGGGAAGACACCCAACTGAAGAGAGCAATTCATCATGTATAAAAGCTCAGCCTCAAAAAATCCATAAAGTGTTTTAAAGAGTGAAGAAGGAATTGGATCTAAAAGACATGTGGTGGGTCTCACTGTGGAGAAAACCTTCTGAAAGTTCTCAGCATTAACCAGGACAAAGCTGTCCAGTGTCTCCTCAGGTACAATCGAGCCCTCAGATGTGTTTACAATCATATCGCGATTAGATAAAATATCAGATCTGATGGCGCTGATCTTTCCCCTGAAGTGGTCTGCAAACTGCTCACAGAGCGAGTCTGTGGGGGTTCTTTTGGAGCTGTTAAAATCAGGGTTAAATAAATGATCTATGGTGGAAAAGAGGACCTTGGGATTATTTTTGTTAATACTGATTATTTTGGCGAAGTATGAATTTCTTGACTTCCTTAATGTATTATTGTACATTTTAAGTTGCTCGGAAAATATTTGATGGTTGATATTATTTTTATTTTTCCTCCATCTCCTTTCTGCTGCCCTGCAATTTCTTTTGAGTTTTTTGACTTCTTCGTTTCTCCAGGGTGATGCATGTTTTACGTTAATCTTTTTGGTGGTGAGTGGAGCAACGGAGTCAAGGCTTTTCTTCAGTTTGCTGTTAAAATAACTAAAAATCAAATCGCAGGGTGCAGGTAAAATCACAGGGGGGCATTTGACTAAAACCCTGGTAAAATTTGCAGCCACTTCAGAGGTCAGATAGCGCCTCCTCACAGTTCGCACCGAGGTCTTCCGCTGAATAAAACCGGTGATGTTAAAAAACACACAGTAGTGGTCAGAGACAGCCAAGTCAACAACAGAGGACACGCTGGTGGACAGCCCAGCTGTTGTCACAGTAACCATCTCACCTTCCCTTCACAGTCCCGCCCTAATGAGACCACTGGAGGACACGGAGAGGGAGAGAGCAGCAAGGGGGTGGCAGAGAGATGCAGACACAGAGAAAAACAGACATGTATCACAGGAAGATGGGCAGCATGGAGGCAGGGTTGCCATTGTCTTGTATCTGCTCGCTGCACACGAGAAACCCTCTCTGTCAGCTACCGTTCCAGAAACAAAAGCCACTGCCCAGCCAGCAGCATCTGCTGATTACACTGTCTGCTCATGACCACACCACAAGTTCAGTTTGCTGGCTTGGCATTTCCATGTAAATCCAATAACATTATCGTTAATAGATAATTACCCCGCGCTGCATGATTTGTGACCGCAAACACAGATTAAAATTCAATTAAAGGTAAAAGTGTGCGTGGGTGCTGCCTGCTCTGCTTTGCTGAGTGGCTCCATTGAAGCTCAATGTCATGATTCGGCTGTGTGGCAGGCAGGAGAGGACCCAAACGCAAACTCACAGAGACAAAAGGTAAACTCAAAAAACACAGCTTTATTGCTGGCGTGGAGTGGGACACGAAAAACAATACAAAATAAACTAAACTAAACTAAACTAAACTGGAAAAACTAAAGCACAAGGAGCCACAGGGAAAAATCACACAGCTATGATGGAGACTACGACACTGACAAAGAGAAACACAGGGCTTAAATACACAGAGGGATAACGAGGGAATGAGACACAGAAGGAGGGCACAGCTGGGAGAAATCAGGACTGGACGAGACAGAGACGCAAAACTAGAAACACTCACATGAGGCATGGACCTTCAAAGTAAAACAGGAAGTATCACACAGAGACGCGAACTAGACACAGTGGAGACAGCAACTAAGAAACAGAGACAAACCATAAGGCAGAGGTCTAAGAACCAAAATACACAGAGGGAAATACTCAGCTTTGAACACAAGAGACTAGACTAGAGGGAGTAACAAAAGACCAACCATGAGAACATAATGCACAATGCAGGGTGACAGAAAACAAGAAACTCAAACATGCAAAGACACACCATAAACAGAACAGAGGGGGCACAGAGAGACATGAAGGGCAGGGGAGACTTAACATGGGTTGAAACACAAGGGGGAACTAATAAGCAAATCAACATAGGAGGCCTAATGAGCTAAACATACTATAAACATCAAAATGAACTAAAACTCAAAACACTGGGTCCTAAGACCCAGGATCGTGACACTCAATGAATCACATTCAGCGATTATATCTAATGTACATGTGTATAATGCACTTGAATTCATTTGAAAGAGGCAGTATTAAAATAAATGTGTGAGGGTGTTTTGTTTTTTTTTGAATCTCCGGAAAACATCGCTGTACACAAATGCGATCGACGTCACATGAAGGTTGATAAACAAATAGATACAGCCAGATAGGGAGAACGTGTTGGAGCAGACCAGCAACGCTCATATTAACATCTGTTCTTTTATGTACTTTTAAAGTCTCTCCGTCTGCTGCAGCATCATAAAAGCTCTAAATGAAGTGAACGAGGCCTCTGGGCTCTGCACAGATTGGCCCAAGAATTTCATCTGGGAAAACACATCTGCCAAATGTTACAGTAATAAGCAGGCCGCTCGTACGGGCATATGAGTGTGTGCAACAGGTTCAGAGGCTCTCATTTAAAGGCATACAGTGTGCTCATATGAGACCAAATGTAAGGCATGCAAAAGTACAACGCATGCTTATTCTTGTCAATGAGATATACATGCGCTTTGATTACACGTGTGCATGTGTGACGTTTGAGGATCCTCTAACGCGGGGTGTGTGACCTTTCACCATGGTTATTAACCAAGAGATACCATTAAATGATATAAAAGTTCTGTCCTGCGTTTTTTTTTTCTAAATAAAAGGACATTTTCAGAGAAATTAACAAAAACATTTTGTCTTATAATTACAGGACAGTCTGGCCAATGTGCTAGCAGAACATTTTCTGTAACTTTACACATTTATTTCATACAATTTAAGCCCAGAGAGTCGTGTTGATAGATTTATTTTATTTACTACAGAGATGTGTTATTGAAATTGCACTTATTATCCTTTATTAAAATCTCTCAGGGACTAAATGTCTAGTTAAACTTCTTTAAACTGAAAGAAAAGAGAATTTAAATCAAAATGGCCTATATGTGGCCTGTGGTGTAAAATGAATATGACGTCCCTGCTCTAGCAGGTTCAATCAGTGACATCAATCAGAATGTGTCACATTTAACCATGGTATGGAGCTGTTCCCATCTTATTTCTGTGCTGCACTTGTTAGGAGGAGATAACTGCAACCCTAAACTAACAAACCGCCCAGCCAGGAGCCTTTCAGTCAGTCATAACAGCATCTTCGAGCTACATGCATGTCCTAGTGTGATTTAGCAGATTCGGCCTCGCGGTGAGCCCTCGTTCTTTGTTGGAGCCGTTTACATAATAGCAGATTTGGGTTTTATGAGGTGAATGTTAGATAACACACAATCATAGTGTAGTGTGATTTCCAGTCTTTACTGTGGCTTCATATGTCAGGACTTACAAAATGCTGTTGATCAGCACTGCAAATTTGCCTATACTTGCTCCAAAGATTTGCATAGATTTCCTCAGCTTCACTGCCAGTCTCACATATCCAATGATTGTTGAATATGTGATGTGATATGTGATTCCCTCTTCTTTTAGAGGCAGTCCATAAACATCTGGGAACTGAGGAGACCAGCTGTTAGATTTTGGGGAGAGGAATGTTGTCTCACTCTTGTCTGATACAGGATTTTAAATGGTGAAAGGTCTGGACCGCAGGCAAGCCAATTCAGCATCCGAACTCTTCTCCTATGAAGTCATGCTTTTGTAAATATGCAAGGCCTTCCTTGAAAATTGTAATTTGGATCGGAGCACATGTTGCTCTAATACCTGTATATAAAACCTGTATTTACCTTTCTACAGCGATGGTGCCTTTCCACATGTTCAAGCTGCCAATTTCAGAACTTTAACCTGTATTTATGGATTTCATTTTGAACTGTGTTCAGACAGCGAATTCTGGAAGCGTTCCTGAAACCATGCAATGATTTCCATCACATAATCATCAGCATCTGGTATTGATTTTCAGCCTTGTCCTTTGCACACAGATTTCTCCAGATTATCTGAATCTTTTGATGATATGATGCACTGCAGCTGATGAGATATTTAAAGTTTTTACTCTGTGGTGAACCTCTGCTCATCTTTACCTCTGTGAAGCTCTGCCTCTCTAAGATGTTCTTTACACCCATCATGTTACAGATCTGTAGTCTTTTAACCTAATTAGTTGCATTATGCATCTCCAGCTGTTTCTTTTAGTACCATTTACTTTTCCAGCCTTTCGCTGCTCAGTCCCAACTTTTTTTGAGACCTGCTGCTGTCATCAAATTCAAAATGAGTTTTTATGGGTTTATGAGATTTGCAAATCATCGCATTCTGTTTTTAGTAATAATTTGCTCACGCACGCGGCATTTACACAAACGTGGATGGTGCACAACACGACATTCACATTATCTGTGTGTATGATGACTATCCTGACATCCTGACATTGCTACAGTCCTCACCCAGTAATACTGTTCGCTCCCAATCAACGTCCCTTGTCAATATTTATTATCGTCTGCCGGTACATCAGCCGCCTTTGCCGTGTTCTCGTTTCTCACCGTCAACTTAATTAGTCACATCTCTCGGTTTAATTACATCAAGTGGAAGGAGGTTGCAATCTCAAGTAGATCAAATTAAGCTCTATGCAAATGCTGGAGTGTCTCGTTCCAGGTTTCTGTGGCAACAATGTCTCTATCTTCCTTATTTCTGTTGGGAGGAGTAATGCAAAGCTTGTCATCAGTTGCTAAATGAAATCTTACACTGGAAATCACTCCTATTAGGCAGGTTAAGTGGTTGACTGTCTGTTTAAGTTTCCACTGAGAAGTGACTAATCCCCGCTGTGTGTGTGTATGTGTGTGTGTGAGAGAGACCGAGAATGAGAGAGGGGGACAATATGAGAATGAACCAGCTTAGATTTGGGAGAAAACATCAGAGTTACATCATATTTGACTAATCAGCACTGACAGCCTGTACAGAGATGATCAACTTCAGCAACTTTCAGCATCACTGGCAAGTAAACTAACCATGTATCGTTTTCTATCTTGTTCTATCTCTCAAGATACTGTAAGTAAATGTTTCAGGATAGTATAATGTCATCAATACAAATTAACACTGTGCTATCAAAACACAGCCGAATCAAGTTTCAGCCTGTGGTTATACATTTCCTACTAATGTACTTGTGTGCTGCACTTCCTCTTAAACTGCATGGTCATATTGACACTTTAATCAATGCATTCCTTAAAGGGATTCTTAAAGCAGTAATCTAGTGCTGCTCAATGCTGCACTTCACCTGCTTAATGCTTCAAAAGTTGCTAACTTTGTTGTTGTGTACGTGTGGCAGCACGCTTGTACCGAACAAGATTTCTGCAGAAAATGGCAAAAAAAGGTCAAAATGTTCCATGAATCTAAACAGACATCCAGAGCTGAGTGATAATTCTTATAGATTATTGTTAGGTTTGTGTTAAATCCCAAAATAAAACTTAAATGTAATTCTGATTTATTGTTTGCAATAGAAAAATATTAATCTGATTTGATTTCAGTACAAATTAATTATAGGAATAATTGACTGTAACTGTGTTTTCTTTTTTATTTCATTTTATTTTCTCGCACAGCCCCCATTAAAATGTAACATTTTTCCGTAGTGGTTACTGGGAGCTGCTGGCCGGTCTGTAGGCCTGTGCGTCTGAGGCAGTTTTATTCCTTAATATGAAAGAAAAGCAAATAAACTGAACCTTCTGTGATGCTGCTGATCACAAATTTGATTTTGTTTTATAATGTAGTTGAACTGTTTTTCTGCTGCGCTGAACTTTTATCCTTAGTGCAACTGTGCTTTCAGCTACTTTAGCAACCAATCTTTAAGTAATGCAATGTTTCTTAAGTACAATAAAAAAATTGTGAGCTTGTGTGGAACTGGATTTCTCTAATCATTCCCATCCACTGTGTCCCATCGACTCCATCACTGAAATTCAAGCCAAGATTTTTGTAGTGTGATTTGGAGTCTTTACTGTGCACCAAGATTTCTGTCTTGCTTGTGAGCCACAACTCTTACTTCATCAGCCCCCTTCCCATTCCTCTGTCCACTCTGCACTCATGTGGGAAATGCATAAACTATGTGATATTGACGGACACGGTGCACAGGCCTGCCGGACAGTTATGCAAGGATAATGTGAACTGAAAGGTCTTCTGTGTACATTTTCTTTTATATTATAGCCCTGTGACTTATCTGACTATGTGTTAAATTATTGAAATTATTATATATATGCGAAAGTTAAGGAATCTGAAAGAAAAAACTATAGAAGACACCAAGGTAATTATTCCAGATTACATTTTGCTCATCCTGTTTACATGGGACTAAAGTATGCCATGTAAAGGGCTTTAATGTGCAACACATGCTGTGCACTATTGGAGAGATTTTCATGATCATTTGTTGAGGTTATTGTTTTGGTGGATATGTGGTCCCCTGTAATCCCTTCCCATGAAACAACTGTCCATTGTTCACTCATAACCCAGATGATCCCAAACATTAAATGAAGCATTAAGATAAGATAAGATAAGATAAGATAGAACTTTATTAATCCCTCGGGTGGGTTCCTCTGGGAAATTCGACTTCCAAAAAGCACAGCAACGACCGAAGCCAGTACAAAACACTTTAGGGGGTCAGCAGTTTTTGCACCAGAGACACAGAGAAAGCTGACTAACCTCATTTTACCCAAATCTCAGTAAAGACAGTGATGGGAATATTCAAATCAAAACAGAAATAACAGTTACGACAGTGACTGTATCTCTATGTTATTTAAAAGGCCTGCTGTATGCATTTCTAAACACATAACTCGAGGTGTTGCACATTGATTTAACTCTTCACAAAAGGTAAACTGACCAAACAAACAAACAAAGAAAAAAAGAAGAAGAAGAAAAAAGCAAAACTGCGGCATAAAGCAAATCAGCCAACAGCAGAAACCAGTCAGCCTTTACTTTGCTATAAAATTTCTCAGTTGGCCCAAACCAGGAAGTGCAGCATGGTGGTTGGAAGAGTAAACATGAACATGACTGAATATCGTTCCTGCAGTGTGACTTCATTATTGATTAAAACAATGAAAACACACTTTGACTGAAAAACACTCACTGTGCATGTTAATGTTGTGAAAACTGTCCTATGTATTACCAAAGCCTGCATTGGTATCGGATCGATCCTTTGTTTCTGTCCTCTAAGTTCAGTATGTAGTCCAGTTAATTATGTCAAATAAATTACTTTTTAGAAATAAAAAAAATACACCTCAAACATGCACTATGCAAAATGTCTGAACCTTTTTGTGTTGACTGTCATGTCTGTTTCATTTATAGTTCATTTAAACAACAGAAGTTGACCCTTTAGAGACAGGCATATTTAAATGGATCCAAGCAAACCCAGGTTCCAAATTCATGAAAAGCTGAAAGGTGTGTTTTGTTGTGTTAACTAATTATTGTGGAAAGTAAAAATCAGTGATCAAGTGGTTATTAAACCCCAGTCCCACAGCCTGCTGCTATCTGGGAAGTGGCTCACTGCTCTACCACCAGATTTTGGAGCACCGTCTTTCCTTTTTACCAGATTCATCCTTTGGTGGCACAAAGTGCTACAGCTCTTATTTCATTGTGCAGTCTCCAAATCCATAAATACAGTAACATGATCCTGAATCTTAAAAACCTAATGGAAAATCACCAAACATATTTCTTTGAACTTTTTTTGTTTTCCTTTTTGGCGGTGGGAGTTCACATAGTCAGTCATGTAATACACTTTTTTAAATTTATGAAATGAGTTGAAATAACAATAGAAATGCATACTCCTCTGTACAGTAACACAGAGTCCATCGTCGATTGCCATCAGGCCAATCACGTTCAGTGTAGTGTGTAGCCACCATCCGAAGGCCCATTTTGAGACAGGAAAAGTTTTGAATAATAGCTGTACTGTAAATATAATGATCTGATAATGTAATACAGTTTAGTAGTTCTGTTATATGTTCTTCCCACATATTTAAATTAGAGTTGAATGAAAGGTGTGGACCTGTACATAAAACACAAAATGTACAGTTTAGTCTGCAGCCAAGATGATAAATTATGAATGTGTTACTTGTGATGAGGTTTTTATGTAGTTGCTAACTAATACAATTGTGGTTAGTGTTTGCCTACAATCCTGTCATATACCTGTAAAATAAAGATTTATCTCATGTTGTTACAACCTGATGATACACTCTCTTGGACCTGCTGTCTGTTAGGTTTTGTATTGTTGATTGTCATTTATGCTTAGAAATATTTAACCATATATGCTTAGAGGTGTATAATCATTTGTAGATTGAAAGAATGTCTCATCCTAGGAGGTCTGTAACAACTCTGTGTAGCATGAAGAGGGGAGTGCGTTCACTCCTCTACAGAGTGTTCTGGCGTGGATCACACACCTCCTAGGAGAGGTCGTATCTTCTCTTGCTGATATATGGTTTAGCAAACACACGTATATCTCTTTAAGTATAAGAGCCTTTTGTTTTGATAGATCTGCTAGACGCCTGGCACCAGCTTTGGGGAGTCTTCACAGGGTCACATCTTGATTTCACACACACACACACACACACACACACACACACACACACACACACACACACACACACACACAGGCAAGGTACTCTTTGTGTGTAGACGTCATATGTTAATGAACCTATGCATATTCATGTAACCTCAATAAAAGAACAGTGGTACGGGAGAACGGACGAGAGCAACTGGGGTCAAGCGAAGGAACGGCGTTTGTCCGGTCTCTCCCGTGCACGAGAAACATGAAGAACTTTGCCTACTTCGTGTCTTGCTTGCTGTGTAATTATATTGTCTTCAACGTTCCAGCGAATAGGTTCAAGCTACAAACCTACCACTGTCCTCCATACATTACCAATTCCATTTATGCATTAAAAAATATTCTGAATGCCATATAATGTATATTAAATCACATATTTTCTCTCTACGAGATGATAGTTTAGACTGAAGTAAAATCCTCCTCTTCATGTGTAGTACTGAAGCATTCGTTGACACTAAATGGCTTCCATTACCGATCAAATAGAGGTAATTTGTGTCACAATCTGACATCGGTGACGGGCTGCATCTGGCCGTGCCCAATCTGTACACTCAGATGAGCCAGGAGAGGCAGAGGGGGGCAGGCAAGGAAGGAGGAAGAGAAGCAGACAGAGGAAGAGGAGAGAGAGAGAGAGAGCGCGGGTGCAGCTTTCTCAGACAGCTGGTGATGTGCAGCTGTCTGGGAGGCTGGATTACTCCCTAAAGTCTGCTCTCTGAGGGAGAGGCGAGAGGGTGACGAAAAGAGTGAGAGAAATAAATAGAAATGGAGACTGAAATGGGGACAGAGAAGCAGAGTGATGGGGCCTGGAACAAAGGGGATTTGGGCGGGCAAAGACGAAGAAAGCAGTACAAAGCAAAAGAAAACAGATTTAAGTTACTGAGATGGAGGAAGAGAGCTACGTGAGAGAGATCATCAGAGATAAACAGCAGACAGGGGAGGGATCAAACTCATTAAATCAATCCCGAATGTGTTTCACCGTCTTCATTTGAAAGGTTTCGAAAATGTGTTTCAGTGAAGTTACGCTTTACTACAGGAAACAGTCAATTTTTTACTTATTTAAACCATACAGCTAAATTCTGTGTTAACGTGAGTACCCCTGTTATTAAGGTGTAACCTAAAGAGGTACAGTTTATTTACACATATCTCTGATAATACAATTAACCTTTAAAAATCCTTATTTAAACAGCTTCTTGCACTGAGATTACAAACACATACACGTGACCTTTAAATGCTCTGACAAAATATGGATTTTATTTATAGAGTTTGAATGGCCCAGCATTTAACCCCATTTTCCCCAGTTCAGCGTGAATTTGGTGATATGACATACTCCATGTGCATTTGAGTCTGAAAGGTCATTCCTGACTTCTTGAATGCAGCAGCTGAGAAAAACAAGGTCACTTAACGGTCCACAGGAAATTTGATTGCATCATGTGATTTACCTGATGGATGGTTCCTTCTTCGACAAAAAAATACAGTTAATTCACTTCATATAACAAAGACGAAAGGCTTTAAAATGCTTTTCAATGACTCTTTTTTTTTTTTGGATTTATATTAAATGTGTATACTGAATATATACTGTAGCTTACTGACCGCTGAACATAAATGTTAAGTCTAATTGTTGAATGTTTGTCATTATGCTTCTTAAATTTGTAAGGTCTTAGTTCAATCTATAGGATCAAGACATTCCTTTGTCCCTGACCACCTCTCCAGCCACTCTGTGCTGGGGGAGGATTATTACACATCCCTTGCAAAGATTCTGTTTGATGTTTGGTAAGCTTCCTGCCCTTTGTATGGCTTCACTGTGTTATGCATGGTGAACCATACATTGGGTGTGGGGGAGGTTACCCTCTTTATGACCAGGATGTTGTTAGAAACAGCAGATGCATACAGATGTTTACACATACACACACATAGTGCCTTGTCTTAGAACCATTTGGGGGGTTTTATGGTGGGCGTTGCTTCGCTGTGATGTGTATTGTGTGAACTGTTTTCCCAATAAAAGGCAGCAAGCGGAGGCCGTCATTGGGGTCATTGCGGTAGGATTCAGGAGTGCTTTGTGAGACACCGGCTGGGGCCTCCCTTGCTAGCAAGTAAAAGATGTTCGTCTTGTTTTTGTCGTTAACGAGAATAACTTTCACAGACCCAACAACAAATATGTGCATATATCCCTTTTTGACATTTACAGATTCACATAAACAGCAGTAATTTTAGCTCTGTAATTCATAACATATGCTGGCTTTAAATAAACCAAACAAATATAGACCCTATGGTTTTATTATCTTGTCCAGTCTGGTTTTATGTCTGCAAATTAGATCACTTATCTCACTTTTCATCGTGTTGTCCCCACGCACTGTGGCATGTATAACTGTCAAAAAGAAAGAGAAAGTTAAGGAGGCGAGATGAGCAAGTGTCTCTGCAAGTGCATCGTCACGTTAAGCTAATTTAAAAATTCCAACCAACAGTGAGCAATATCCTCCTTCAGTTTTTGATGGATCAGTGTGGCCACCACATGCGCACACACATTAGTTTGAAAGCATGCATAAGTCCAAGCATGAACTTTTGCGAGGACGCTTCAATTAACTAGAAAGTGCATTTTCTGAAGAAACTGCAGTGTGAATGCTTGAATCTGAATGTATGCACTGAAATGAATTAATTGCTGAATTTAATAGTGATGGGATTTCCGGCTCTTTTTAGAGATCCGGCTCTTTCGGTTCGGCTCACTAAAAAGAGCCGGCTCTTTCGGCTCCGAACCGGCTCTTCAGATTGTTTTGTTGCTTTAATTAATTTATTATTAACAATAATATAAAATTATGCACAAAAGGAATTACTAACGTAAAAAAAGTGGTTTTATTTATATATGTTTATATATAAATATATGCGGTGACACCTAGAGACAAAACACGTTTCTAGCATGAACTGAACTTCCAAAGCAAAGCTACTAGATCACTTAGGCTACGTTCACACTGCAGGCGAAAGTGCATCAAATCCGATTTTTTTGACCCTATGCGACCCATATCCGATCATGGTATGACAGTGTGAACGGCACAAATCCGATATTTTCAAATCCGATCTGGGTCACTTTCGTATGTGGTACTGAATCCGATACATATCCGATGTCTCAGAAAGCGACTGCTGTGTGAACGGTCAAGTCGCATTAAATCCGTCTTTTACGTCACTGACACAAGACAGACGCCAATTATCAGCGCCAGAGAAGCGCCTGATAAGACATCGCGAACGTTTCCTGGCCATCCGGTGAAACTGCTGGGAAGACAACGCTGGAGAAACGTTAACATTTTATTTGTACTGCATAACCTGCAGGTTCTGACAGAAATCTGCAACTATCCTTTGAAGCACCGCTCCTCTAAAACAGCAATAAGGATCATTATTAGGTTATCTACATTATTATGTAAATAACAAAATAACTTAAAGCAAAAATCGGGAAACATGAAGTCCGAAGTCTTTATATTAAGGCCATCAGTCAAACAATATAGTTTGTTCTGGGTCTAAACAGAGCGCGTTGTGTATGACGTCTTCGTTTGCGCATGCGGGCCGCTTTGAGCGTTCACACTAGAGCGCGTTTGCTGTCGCATTTTATTTGTAGTGTGAACGAGCAGACAAAAAAAATCGGATTTGATCAAAAAATCGGAATTGAGCATTAAGACCTGCAGTGTGAACGTAGCCTTAAATTACACAATTGAAAGCATGTATGTATTGTTTGTGTATTCATACACAAGCACTCATATATATTCAAATAATTTTAAAAAAAGTTCATTTACCTGTTACTACCACACATCAAATCCGGTCGTTGGTACTTGCTGGCTTGTGTAGCCACAAGATAACAAAAGCTCAACAGTGCGCCCAGCATCCTGGAGCACTTCTGTTGTCTTTTGTACGTGTTTTGAGTTTTTATATGCTTCTAAGTTTTTACGTGCTTATGAGTTTTTACGTGTTTTGGAGTTTGTACGTGTTTTTACGTGTTTTGGAGTTTGTACATGCTTCAGAGTTCGTACGTGATTTGAAGTTTATATGTGCTTCGTCTCTACGGGCCACCATAAATATACTTTTATTTATTCACTCCACATAAAATGTAATAAATAAATCATATAATACAAAAACCAAATATAATACAAAAATATAAATGTTAAAAATGAGAAAAGTAGAAGCACACTTGTCCAAAAGAAGCGGAATCTAACGGTGTTTGAATGGTTTTTCTAAGTTGAACAGTTTTGAAGGAGTTAGCGTCCAAAAAAACGTACGGAAAAATAATAATAAAGATTCAAAGAACAATACTGTGAATGCTTTTCAAGCATTTCAGGGTTTTTATCGGTTTTCAGCGTTATTTTGTTATCGTTTTAATCGTTAACTCGGTTTTCCTGGGTCTTTTCACGTGTGTTATGAATAAATCTTTTTTTCGGTACCGGTACTAGTTTTATTTTGTTGTATTTATCCGCGACACCTTAAAGGCCGGTCCGTGAAAATATTGTCAGGCATAAACCGGTCCGTGGTGCAAAACAGGTTGGAGACCGCTGGTCTACTATGGAACGCCAGGACTGCCATAATGAATTAATTAAATACACCATTAAATAATTAATTAAATGTGGCAATAATTAATTAAAATTGGAATTAATTAATTAAATAAATAGTTATGACACATGTAATTAATTAATTATTGACACATTTAATTAATTATTTATGTATTTCACATTTTAATTAATTATTGACACATTTCATTAATTAATTATTGACACATTTAATTAATTATTTATGTATTTCACATTTTAATTAATTATTGACACATTTCATTAATTATTGACACATTTAATTAATTATTTAATGATATATTTATTTATTTCATTTTGGCAGTCCTGACGCCTGGCTCTCATCATGAAATAATTTTATCTGTCAGCCTCACCCATCAAACTCAGGGGGCGGGGTTAACGCTGATCGAGTCAAAACCATTGCTTTGGCCTGGTGGCCATTGTTTCTAGCACACAACAACCGGCATGTGGAAGCTAACAGAACTGAGCTTTGAAAAACCCTGTTTGTGTGTTACCAAATACCGTTTTAATATTTTTTTAGCCGAGAATGTAGTGGTTTAATCTTCATGTGTCTGGTCGGTTTGTCAAGATACAGCCTCTTTGCAAAAGTGTTTCGATGATTTCGGAGATGTCTGCCCAGTCTCACGGCAAAGCGTGGGATAGACCCGCTCGCCTCGCAAGCAATCCCACCGACAAAGCGCAGGCCCCGGTACACAGCTGTAGTAACCCCCGCTGACTTCTTTTACTGAGGTTATATTTATCGATGTTTTATTTCCTGATGTTCTTATGTGTCCTACGTGTTTCAGTCGCCAATTCTGAATTATAACTAACATTAAAAACATGTTTAAGGAGGAGAGAGAGCAAATAAATCTGTTTAACATCTGATCTTTGGGTTTTTGTTCAGTAATCAGCGTGACCTGTGTATAAACACATAAAAGAGATAACGTTGGTGTTTCCGTCATGTAGTAACTGCTGGCTTTAACTGTACAAAGGTTGTTCGACACTATGAAACACATACAGACTTCATGATGTTCGGCTAATATTTTTATTGTGAATATTAATCATTCTGACCTCGCTCTGTACACCACGCAGCGAGGTCAGCATATCCACGATATCCTCAGCTCCATGAGTTAACACAAAGTTTCCCAGCTGACTAACTGCCAACTATTCCAGAGACGTGAAAATATACAGCATAAAGAAAAGTGTAAGAGACTCAGCAGCAGATTAGAATAACAGTTATACATTTAATAAATCACCAAATGAATCCAAGAAACGAGCAAACCTGTTCCGACAATTTGAATTTGTATTCCCTCAGCTGCAGACTCGCTGCTGTCTAGATGTTTGAAAAGGAAGATTAGATATAAAAAACGTCAAACATAGACTCAGTCTGCCTTCACATTTGATATGAGGCCAGCACGTATAGTGGCCTCAGCAGGCTATTACTGAAATACACGTGCTATATCATAAACTATGATATAAACAGGGAGGTCCTATTAACATGTTTAGTTTTAAAGGACACCTTCCTGCCTTTAGTCTCATTCATGAGCAGTATTAGTTTTCTTCTAACATCCAGAAGTCTGCACAATGTGTTTCATAGTTTGTAACAAGCCTTTGACAGGTAAACATAACATGACCGAAAAAGCAAAAAAAAAGAAAAAAAAAAGAGAGAGAGTGTTGACATAAGAAGAGAAAATTCTCTCAATTATGGAGACAGACAAATGGTTCATTTATGTTTGATGTGTGTTTATTCCTCCCTAAATATCGTCGGTGAAGTTCGCCATGCATGTCAGATTTTCCTGCGCATTTTTATACCTCTGCCAACAGAGAGAAAAAAAATCACATTCTAACAGACAGCTGGTGCTTAGAATACAGTTGAATAACTATTAAAAAACAGATGATATTTAGATGATAGTTCAGTCTAACACATGTGCCAGTGAACCATTAAACGTCTGTGAAACTATGCAGTTATGAAACGTAACTTTAACCTCAGCCAAACCGATTTGCTCAGTTGTAAATAAAACAGCGAAGTAAACGTGACCCGACAGACAGAACCTGAGTGAATGAAGTCCAGCGTTTAACCACTGAGAGCTAAAACTCAGCTGAGGTTTGAAAGCTGTGTGCCGGTGATTGGACATCAGCCGCTGATAAAGCTGTTCGCCTATAAAGTGCTCTGTAAGGAAACGAGCTCCAGCAGCTCTGCGCTCGGGGAAAACACTATATTTACTTATCTTGTGCAGAAAAATGCGCTGACATTGCGTTATATCGAGCACCGGCTGCCCAGTTAAACTGTGACTATCACCAGGTAACGTAGGCGTGTTTCTTGAATTAGCAGCAGGTGTTAAACAGCTGACAGATGAGGAGGAGGATGCATGCAGGTAAACTGAGGGTCTGTTGAGCTGATCGCTGGTTTCGTGAGAAAAATGTCAGCTCGTTCTTTATGTTACAGAAGCACAGAGACACAAGACCAGGCGGAAAGAGACGATCGTTCGGTGAAAATGAGAATCTGCGAATGCAACATGTGGAACACGGAGAGTGGAATATGTAAACAAACCGGTTAACGTAACCCCCTCGGTGCACTCTGCATGCTAACTGTTAGCAGAGCTAGTGAAATCTCTGAAAACATCTGAGCACTTTTGCAAACATGTTCTATGTTGACAACCTGACCAGACATACGTCGCGACATTCGCGGCTAAAACACTGTTAAAAGTGTAGCTGGTGACAGAAAAACGGGGTATTTTAAAACTACACCACCACCATTGCTGCTTGTGATTTGATCTGCATTCTGGGATAACTGGCTGCCCCAAGTCTACACAAGCAATCGATTTTCTAGGATCGACCTGTTTTGACTTACTTTGCACGGCAACCAATCAAATGTTAGAGAAGCTGCATGGGCAGCGTTAACCCCGCCCCCCGAGTTTGATGGGTGAGGCTGACAGATAAAATTATTTCATGACGAGAGCCAGGCGTCAGGACTGCCAAAATGAAATAAATAAATATATCATTAAATAATTAATTAAATGTGTCAATAATTAATTAAAATGTGAAATACATAAATAATTAATTAAATGTGTCAATAATTAATTAATTAAATGTGTCAATAATTAATTAAAATGTGAAATACATAAATAATTAATTAAATGTGTCAATAATTAATTAATTACATGTGTCATAACTATTTATTTAATTAATTAATTCCAATTTTAATTAATTATTGCCACATTTAATTAATTATTTAATGGTGTATTTAATTAATTCATTATGGCAGTCCTGGCGTTCCATAGTCTACAGTACATGTAGAGTTTATGGAAAAACAAAAACAAAGCAACGACAATGAGCTACTTTCAAAGTGCAAAGAGAACAGGTTGGACATGTGAAAGACCTGATGCCATTATGTTACAGCCATCCATGCTTCTGTACCAGACGGAATCTCACTGAGATAAGAATAAGAGCTCCAACTTCTTAAGGACTTTCTCTGTGTTTATATAAAAGTGCAGGCACTATAAGAAATGATAATGAAACATCTTCAAGTAAGATCAGTTTTAATGCTGTCCCTCTTTCGACATTTGGTTCTGTTTGGAGCCTGCTTTACCTTACGACAAGGTCCTCAGGATATCATTTAGACTTTTATGGACATTGGCAGGCTGGGAGGCGGCACACTTGCTCAGGCTTGGCCCCATCTGGGCATAAAGGGCTTGGCACAGGTTGGCGGTAGCACCCCTTACGCTGCCGCCCCGGCCATGAATGGTGCCGCTGTGGGTAGAGGTGCCCAAGAGGTGCCAGAGCAAGGGCAGCACTTTCTGCTTTACCATCTGGGGCTTACGAGGGTAGAGCTCTGTCACAAGATCTAAATATAGAAGATGAGAAGCAATACACTGCATTTAGATACATCAAAGCAGAAGCTGATTACAGTGCCGAAACTAGGACACCAGACATACCTGCGACCTTTTCGATAAGGTTCACCTTTGCCTTCCCGCTTAAAAACTGAGCCTTGGCGCAAAAAGGCTGAAGGAGAAGTATGTTGTCTGTAGCAGGCAAAAAAATGAAAGTCAAATTAAAGCAATTTTTTTAACCAAAACTTTCTCCTCTATTTTAATGCTCAAAGTAAGTACCTATATTTAAGATGAGTGCATTAATAGCTCCAATAGCAGCAGAGCAGATAGCATTGCTCTTTGAGTTGAGGTGATTGTCCACGATTGCTGGGACCAGGATGTTGACCACTTAGGACAGCTTGTCCTTTAACAAGTGGATGATTTTCTGTAAAGACTCCAGGGCATACAAGTTGACCTTGCTGTTGGACTCCTGCAGCCTGGCTCTGAAGGCATCAAACACCTAGAATTAGGGAGATCAGAAAGTGAAGGATAAACACTTTGTCATTATAATGAAAAGACCACAATGTACATAAAGACATACTAAATGGATTTGGAGAAAGAAAAATGAAAACATTAACCGGGAATATACTGTTGATAACCATGTTTGGGTTGTTTTGGCAGTCAGCCACTAGCTGGTCGATGCCTTTGATCCTCTCTCTGAAGTCCTTTGAAGCCAGCAGATCCGAGATCTGCTTGATGTACTCAGTCTTGTCTGCAAAACTCTGTGTCTGAGATCTACAGCTGTAATGGCTGTGAGACTCCCTGTATATAAAATGCATCACAATTCACGTGTTTTCCATATGTATTACACATTTGTGAAAAATAAATTTGCCTTAATGGGCCACTCTGGAGCATTGGTTGATATCCACACCCACCTGTTGGTCTGGTTGAGTGGCTCTCTGTTGAGCGATGAGGCTCTGACTGTACCGCTTGCCCGGGAGGGAATGTCTGCCTGAGTATCTTGAGGCATCTTGCCAAGACCCTAACCCCCCCCCCAACAATCTCAGAATTAGATGCCTATATTTAACTTCCAGCCAAAACACCAATTTTCCTGTAAACATAAAGACAAAGGTACCGTACCTTTGTTTTTAGAGTGAAGACGGTGTCTCTGACAGTCTGCAGGTCTTTCGTAGGGATGTATTTCTCCAGGATCTTTTCAAATTCTGGGTGGGAAGACAGGGACAGCAGCATTCGACGGCCAAAGTTGTCACGGCTCGGGGCAGCGGCCGTGTGAAGAGTGGAAAGGAGGACTCAAACGCAGCGCTTCCTTAGATGTGAAGGTGATTTATTGACAATACTGAACATAAAGTGGAGATGGCAAACAGAACTAAGGACGAACTAAACTGGGAGAAACTACACAAAGGGAGTGGCAAACCTGAACATGAAGGGAGAACAGCAGGGAGAGCACGCAGGGGATTCACCGGGTATGAACACAGACGACGCGACGAGGAGCAGAGGAAAACACACACTATAAGTACACAGAGAGACACTGGGAATCACACACAGGTGGGGGAAACAGCTGGACCTGATTAACCTGACGAGACAGGGGAACACTAACACCAGGGACCAATAGAGGGAGCACAAACCCAGAACCCAGTATCTAAAATCCCAAACACAAACCATCCCAAAACAGCCACGAATAATCATGAAAGTAATAACAATAAAGAACACAAACACAAAGTCACTGAGTCATGGCCGTAGGACCATGACAAAAGTACCTTTGAGGGGAGAAGGTGTAATAATATCTCATTTGTTAAAGTGGCACTTTGGGTTTGCAGTCCAAAAGCAACGGAAAAGCATTTCTAAACATATTTTAATGAAATGCAAGGTAATTACAGTACAGTGACACCAAAACAAATAGTGTCAACAATAACAAAATCAATTCCAGCAAAACCAAAAGTAGATTTGGATTGTACTATATCCTTTTGATGGTCTAAAGCAGGGGTGTCAAACTCAAATACACAGTGGGCAAAATTCAAAACTGGAACAAAGTTGCGGGCTAACGTTAATATTTATTGAAATATATTTATTCCTTCAGACATAAGAATGAATCTTTTCTTATGGACTCAAACAAGTTTTGCTGAAAAACTGAATATGGAACAAGCAAAGCATAATACTAAACAATATATATATTAGCTGTATAATACCAGTAGGCCAGCTCTGATAGTAATTTGGTATGGCTTCGCGGGCCAAATGTAATTAGGCTGCGGGCCAAATTTGGTACCTATGGTCTAAAGACTTTTAAAATGTCTCAAATTTGACATTTTCCTCCCACTGTTATCTGTTATTGCTGAATGCTTTTTATTGGCAATGCATAAAAATATAATCTCACCATTCAAGCAAATATGAATAAGTTGTAAAGAAGTTAAAACACAAAAATTAAATGAATTAATATGAAAGTTTTTTTTTTGTTTGTTTGTTTTTACATACCTAACTTCTTGTGAGGAGTCTTGTGCGAGTTTGACCACGGCAGGTAAAATTCTGTCAGTGAGATCTTTAGCCCAAGAAAGGAGACGTGCAGCACCAACCTTCTCAACCAAATTAGCCAGATGTTGAGCCATACATTTCCTCACCACTGCATTAAACATCAGAGTAATATATAGCAACACTCTTCATCCACCGCTGAACAGAGTGTGACTAACCTTAACCTCTTCTGGACGTGGGATGATATCACTGTCTTGGTGACTGCCAGACACAGCGTTGCTGTGGATGCCCACTGAGGGATCAGTGGGGGGTTTGAACGATAAAAAACCCTGCTCATGTGGTAAGAGAACTCCTGGATGGCTGGAGGACACTGCAGTGCCAAGCATGCCTAATAAGCATGAGGGAATAAGATGACTAATCTTTTAGCGGTTTAACTGTGATCATGCAGGAACCAGCAAATTTATATTTATAAGCTTTATTTAAAAATACATCCAGAAAGCAGCTGTAATTTATAGCTAGTTGAAAATGTGTAGTTTAAAAAAATGGATGGGAGAAATAAAAGATATGTTGTTGAGTCCTTTATTTAAAAAACAAAAAAACAAACCAAGAGCAGCACTGAGCTACATCAGCTTAGTAACACAGCAAAAGCCTGGACAATCAAATGATAACTTGTATCCTTTACAGATCTGAAACTTACCTCTGCCAACTACTCCTTCAGACATGTCCGTGCCTGGTGATTTCCTACTGCTGCTGTGACTATGGGATCCTGAACATCAAAAGAGATAAATAATGAGATTTAATTATTTAAGCACACAAAATGCTATTAGAAGGTATATCCAATATAGCACTCTGTTCTCATCGATGCTAGCTGACCTTTGGGATGCTTCTGAGCTTTTAAAGATTCATGAAAAGCTGGTCCGACCAATGGAGGGGATGGTACCGTTTTCTCTTCGTCAGTTTTGATTATGCCATTGGAGTACGTAACTCTCTGCCCAACCACACCCACCTCAGATGAGAATTCATCTCCCTGGGACAACACTTGGGAAAAAACAGAAAACAAAAATGTAAATAAATAAAATAAAATAAAAAAGACACACGGCAATGCAACAACTGGGAAAAACCTTTCTCTCCTTTTCTACCTTGAAGGCTGCTGAAGTCCGAGGACACAGAAGACCTCGGTTTTGCAGAAGGCACTCTTGCAATGTGAGGTTTCATTCCTGCAGAGGCAGAGTTTCCAGGGCTGGTGACAGTTGTGACAAGTGAGAAGTGATCATGAGAAACTGCCTACCATTCAACACATCATCAGAGAACACCTAAAGACTACAAAGTCAGAGCTTCTTAAAACTGTCAACATGATTAAACACAACAGGCAACATATCCCATATCCCAACATAAGGTCATCTTTATTAATAAACAAACACCTTCCTGTTACATTTAATATAAAAGATCACTTAATAAGCACATCTTACCGGTTACTTTTTTGCCTCTGGATTTCACTCTATAACTAGAAAGTGCATTTTCTGAAGAAACTGCAGTGTGAATGCTTGAATCTGAATGTATGCACTGAAATGAATTAATTGCTGAATTTAAGTTAAAAATTTTGAATGAGATGAAAAATACAGAAATTTTCGCCTGAAAACAAAAGTGCTGAAGTGCTAAAAGCTGATATCCACACAGAAGTTGGAAAATAGCTGAAAATGTTTTAAATGTAAATTAGAAATGATGACATACTTTTTATTTATAAAAATAAGGTGGCAATAATAAAGCTCATTTGTTACTTTTGTCTCACTGACCGCCAATAAATATCACAGGAATATTCTTTTTTTTTCAGTTAACAACTGCTAAGGCTAGCGTTAGCATTGTTGCTAGCATTAGCATTGAAGCTAGCGTTAGCACTGCTGCTAACAGCAAAACGTCATAAACCTATATAAATGATAGCGAAGGTTATTCTTTTTTTGCTTTCTTTATTCTTTGAACTCTGTTGAATTTGATTTGTGAGTTTAAATGTCAAACATGTATTTTTATGTCATAAAAATAAAACAGTGCATACTGAGTGTTTTGTACCTACCACGGCAGAGAGCAAAGCAGAATGACGACAGTTGGTGCAGTAATTGTTTAAAGACCGATGAGGCGTTCAGGTGGTGCTTGGAAATTTGAGCATCAGTTTGAACAGCAATATTGAGCATATATATATTTCTCTGTCATAGAGAGACAGAGGAAAAAAATACACAAGACTCATCAGCATACAAATTGCTACTTTTTGCCTGAGTATAAGCGAATGAGTGACATACAGAGAAAGAGGGCAACTGGCATTAAACAAGCAAATAAAAAGTATGTCATCTTGAACTGTTTTGTGGGTTTTATTTTAAGACTACTTTGAGTATTGTTAAGGTTCAAAAATTGAGGAAGGGTACAAGAGGTGATCGAAAAATAACCACACTGGTCCGGCCGGGTGAAGTCAAACGAAGATTTTAATTCACACGTGGGAAGATCACTGGAAACAGCAATTGATCTTCGACTTACTAAAGCACAAACAATTATTTTATAACATCAGGGTTTGTTTACTGACGCCCCTTCATGCGTCACAGATACATTTAATACATACGTCAAATCAACACCACAATGACCTTTTACACAGAACATCATCTTCTATTTTCATGGCTGGCACTTCCTGTGTACCTTTCAGTTCTTGTCCTACTCCTCTTTCTTGCCGAGACACCAAGAAACGGTTCCTCTTTTACCGAGACATGACTATCTCTCTCTCCTCTAAATAAATCTAACTCATGTGTGTGTGTGTGTGTCACGACCTCACTCAGCCTCGATGTCACCTCTCGCACTTCTGACCTTTTACCAGACCAGAGGCTCACTGAGACTATGTATATGTCATCTGCTAAATAAATGTTTTAACCAAGAACCTCCACTAAAACCTTAATATAAAATGACCTGATATAAGTGTTTTGTAAGCATGTATTGCAATTCCTTCTATGTTCTAGTTTTCCCTCAGCATGTATCACCTGAACAGTCACGTCAGTGAAGCTTAAGACCTTTAAAGAACCTGAACATCAACTCAAATAAGCACAGATATGCAATATGTATAAAATAGTTATAACTGCACCTGGAATACAAAATTAATATAATAACTTGTATGCATAAACATCTTAAGGCCATCTTAAAGCTATCTGTTACATTGTTAAAGCAATGATCATACTGCAGATTATATTATGCTGGTAAAATACTTTTTGTTCATCCCCACAATCCCCCTTTCGACCTCTGGCACACCAGAGGTCGATACATATGTTGTCGTTCACTCCTCAGTCCACTCAACTGCTTCCATATCCATCATTGGCATCATGGACATAGGGGCCACCGCCCCAGGGTCCACTGCCTTTACAATCACCTTCTCTACCAACCTTCGGGCACAAGGAATGAGACAACAACCACAAGTCACCAAAATACCCACCAATACAGATAGAGAAAACATAATTGACAGAGCAAGCCCCTTCCACCGTCCGAACACTGAGGTCATCCAGCTCTCCAGCGAGTTGTCAATTCCCGAGTGGTCATGCATGGTTCTAGAGAGACTCTTTAGCCCCTCCAAAGCTCGCGTCACTGAGCCACCTGGAGCTGTGTTATTCGGGATATAAGTACAACACTGATCTCCGAACATCGAGCATACACCCCCTTTTTCCGCCAACAACATATCAAGGGCCATTCTATTTTGGACCCCTACTAATGAGGTCGGACCCATCTGCTCCGCTAACCCTTCCATCCCGTCTCTGGTAAGGTTAGAGAGCCTCAGCAAATTATAGTGAACATAATTGATTCTGTCTACATTTTTGTTCGGGGTCACTGGAAAAAGAGCAGAAATTATTGGAAGATTCTCAAAACCCGCAGCTATTTGGTCTACGAGTTTATATTCATTCGGAACTCCTCTGGGGACCCCTATTGAGTCAATCCAGGTTGGCGAGTTCAGCCTAGGGTCATAAGCGTGTGTTCCCTCAATCCCGCTTTTGGACAGGATATGTCTTTTCCGCCTAGCTGCCAATGTGCGTGTGTCGTGCTGTAGAATGCTTTTTACCTGATTTCCAATTAGCATAAGAGGTGCTCCTAGTCTCACCATCGCGCACGTCCCCACACTTCCCAGAGGAACACGAGCCAAAAGAGTCTTGTGCCCACAATAATAATAAAGTCCACTTCTAGCCCAAGTCCCAATTAAAGTGTTGGGATCACTTACATTGTTTGTGGTTCTTCCCGTCTGGGTAACAGCGCACCAACTTGGGTCGATTTCCCCCACGTTATATATTACTTTATCTGTGGAGAACTTAAAACACGTATAATTACCTTTTTTCGGCAAAAATGGTCCTGCCTTTCTCCGCTTATCAACTGGAGGAAACAAACTGGATAACACAGTACAGTCTCCAGTACTCACCGCTCCTCTAGTCATTCGCAACATGCAATCATAACCCCACTTGTCCTCCGGATGGAGTGGAGCGGGCTCTGTGAACAACCGTGGTCTAGCCGAGGCACAAGCAACACAATTGGATACCTCTTGTTCCCTAGCATTTAGAGCTATCCAGTCCAGCCAGAGATTACTGTCACTGAACCCAGTGGCGCGCTCAATTAAATCCTGAGGCTTCAGTCTAGTGTAGTCCACCGCCAGGACTCGTCTATCCTTTAGTTCCTGTTCCTCTGGTACCACATATGACGACCCATTTCCCCTTTTTCCTGTAGAATTTACAACAGCGTTTATTGGGTTGTTAATCATGTGTATTTCCTTTTCTTCTCTAACTGGCTCTACGGGATTTACGGGATTGGCCTTTTCAAGAAAGTTAATTTTAATTAACCCCTTCGGGTCAGTTCCCACAGTCTCCACACCCAAGACTAAATACAAAGAGTTTTTACGCCGCCAGTTGCCCAGTGACACAGTCAAAGGATTCTTAGATGGACTATAATCTCTTTGGAGTTTTAACACGTTCTCTGACCCTTGTCCTGACGTTTCCCCATTTTCCCCAGTGTAACCCTTTACCTGATTCCAGTTCCGACACCAGTTTGCAAAGGGCCTACTCCCTCTTTCACAATGTGTACTTACTGCATAATCCCAACAAACCCACACATTATATCCTCTCCAACTACTATCTGCTCCTTCACAGTTTAAAACATCGCATAAATCAAAGGTGAATGAAGTTGTGGACCCATTAACATAGTTCAACTCTAAACCACCATATGTACTGAGGCACTCATCCCTTTTACCCGAAACCTCGCGTTTTGATCTCCTTTTTAGCCCTGTTTCAATAAACGGTTTCTCTTTTGGTGCTGGATTCAACTGGCCCCTGTGTTCAGACAATTCGCGGGGCCCTCCCTGCAAAATATAAACAAGCAAACATAGGGCCATTATCAATATCATTACAGTCATCAAACTAACAATCACAAGCAACATTTTAATCAGTCCTCTCTCCTCACGAGTCTCCGGTTCGCGGGATGGCATTGTGTTATGTATATTTGTACTTAGCATAAATTTTAAAACTTTGTTTCTGTTTTCCTCTTTCCCTTTTACTCTTTTTATTTAAACCACCCCTTTTCAAACTCTCAGTTTGTTACCACTCCTTTCTGTAGACGCGGCGATTTCCTCCTAGGCTGCTCTTCTTTCTTCGGCCTTCCAGGTGGACTACTGGTCGGCCCGTTGCACAGGTGAAGAAGTTTATTCTGCCTCTGTTCCTTGACACTTGCGTTCTTTGAAGACGAATTTTCCTCCACCAAGCTCTCGTGTGCGGGTGCACACTGCGACCAGTGGTACCAGGTGTCGCCTTTCCCTTTCAGCTGGACTGCTGTAGCCGTCCGGGCGGTCACCTCATACGGACCAGTCCAGCGGGGCTCCTTCCACTTTCGCTTAATGACCTTTGCGTCCGGGACCTCTCCGTTCCCCGTGGGTCTCTCACAAGTGACCTGTTTTGTAAAGCTGGACACAAGAGCTTTCAACTCATTAAAATATTCTGCATGAGACCTGTTGCTTGTCCTGGGCTGCTCCACCGGGACCACTGTCCAGGGTGCTGGAAACTGTCTCCCAGTCAGCAGCTCGTAAGGGGTGAAACCTGTGGATTGGTTAACAGAACATCTTATGGTCATCAAAGCAATGGGCAGGGCTGCGACCCAATTTAGCCCTGTCTGCGCACAGATTTTAGCCAACTTGTTTTTCAAATTTAGGTTCATCCTCTCTACCTTTCCTTGAGATTGAGGATGATAGACCGTCCCGAACTTATGTTGCACTCCCAACATCCTCTCTACCTCTTGCAAATCTTTGTTCTTGAAGTGAGTACCATTGTCTGATCTAATTCTCTTGGGAAACCCATGCCTTGGAATGTAATGATTGATTAAGCACTTAATCACGCTTTTCGCGTCTTCACGTTTGGTCGCCCATGCTTCGGGCCATCCAGTCAGAACATCCACACACACCAACAAATACCTCACCCCACCTGGGCCTGTATCAATCATGTCGGTATAATCAATCACGACCTCTTCTCCTGGCCTTTCTGGCATGAGAAACTTACCAGCTTCAGGTTTTACTGCTGGCTTTGGGTTGTGTGCCCCACAAATTAGGCACGTTCTGGCCTTTTCTAGTATCATCCTTCTCAAATCAGGATGCCACCATCAGCACAAATTTCTCTCCATCTGTTTCACTCCCACGTGACCAAGCCCGTGAGCCTCATTCACCTTTTGTTCCGCCATTTTGGCCGTTAAAGCGGGACGCCCATCTGGCCCCCTCCACAAACCACCATCTTGCCAGGCTCCTTTGTTTTCCCACACCCCCTTTTCCTCTTGGGATGTCTCCTCCTGCGCCTGTCTAACTTCTTCCATGCTGTTAGTGCTAACCTCCTCTTCTGGGGTTACCTGCACCATTTGTCTCTGTCCTTTGTAGCCCGCTGCTTCCTTTGCGGCTTCATCAGCTTTCTGATTTCCTTTTGCCACCATACTGTCTGCTTGTGAGTGGCCTTTGCATTTTATAATACTTACCTCGTCTGGGTCCTCCAGGGCCTTTTCCAGTTCCTCCATTTCCTTTTGGTGACAGATGGGTGCATTAGTGGCCGTTCTGAACCCGGCTCTCTTCCAGTGAGCCAGTTCCACATGAGCTGCTCCAAACGCATATGCTGAGTCAGTGTAGATGTTCACTCTCATGTTTTTAGCCAACCTCAGGGCTCGAGTTAGGGCTATCACTTCAGCTCTCTGGGCCGACTGTTGTCCCTCAATTTTTCCTGCTTCTTTCACCTGAAACTCAGTTCCTACTCTACAGACTACTGCATAGCCGGCTTTTAATCCTTCTTCATCTCTGTGGCAGCATCCATCTGTGAACCAGTCCTCAGCTCCAAGTATGGGCTCTGCCTTTAGGTCTTCCCTGATTTTTCCTTCAACCTGGGCTTTCTTAATACAGTCATGTGGTTCTCCTGACCCCATTAGGTCTGCCATATTTATTCCTTCATGTGTGAATGTCAAATTTGGCGCCTCTAAAATTTTGCTCAACCTTTGTTGCGTCAGTGGAGTCATTGTGAATACCTGTGAGTTCACATAGGCCACTACACTGTGTGTGGTAAGCACTTTCAGTGGGTGTTCCCTCACTATGAATGAACTGCCTGCTGTAACCTGTCAAGCCAAGAAAGGAAAGCAACTCCTTCACAGTTCTTGGTTTTGGATGTGTCAGAATTTGATCTCTGTGTGTGTTCATTAACCCCACTGATCTGTGTGCGATCACCCGGCCCAGGAATGTTACCTCTGGCCGGACCAACTGCAGTTTTTCTTTACTCACTTTGAAGCCACACTCCGCCAATCTGTTCAACACCACGAGCGATGCTGCCGTACAGGCCGCTGCTGACGGGGCTGCAATAAGAAGATCATCAACATACTGTATTAATGTACAGCCCTCTGGCAGTTGACATGGGGACAATGCCTCTTTCAACACCTGATTGAAAATTCCTGGTGAGAGTGCAAAGCCTTGTGGTAGGCGTGTGTACCTAAATTTCCGGCCTCTGTATGTGAATGAGAAAATGTCTCTTAGTGACTCGTGCAGTGGGAGACAAAAGAATGCATTCGCTAGGTCAATACACGTGAACCACTTTTGGTCCCCAGTAATTTCGGTCAGAGCTGTGTAGGGATTTGGTACAGGCACAGTGTCAGTCCTCAGTATGGCATTTATTGCTCTCAAATCATGTGCCATACGGTACTTCCCTGTCCCATGTTTTTCCACTGGCAAAATAGGTGTGTTCCAAAATGACCATGAGGGCTCAAGCACTCCTGCCTTCCACAGCCCTTCAATGGTTTCAGCTATACCTTCCTCTGCTTCAGTTTTGTGCTTATATTGTGGTCTGTTAATTGGTGTGTCAGACTTCAGCTGGAACAGGACAGGCGAACAGTTAGCTAAACCTACATCTGTGGGCCCTGCGGACCACAAAGTATCAGGCAATTTTGAGAGCTCAGCTACTGCATCAGGATGATCCATTCTTTCCCTGCCATGTATTCTGGAGATTTCTTTATGTTCTAAGATCACTGCATCGTTGGACAAACAAGTTATGCGATATATTTTACATTTTGGTGCATACCAGACATTTGGAATTTGGGTGCTTTGCCAGCTGGCGTTGTCCAGCGCCCGCTTGACCATCGGTCCCAGATCTCTTGGCCCATGACCCTCGTGGACCGCCAATGTAATGTGAGGGGCTGAATCCTCTCCCACATTGTACCAAGGCAGTTGTTCATCAGTAAATTTCACAGCCGCGGCCACACCTTCTGGTCCAACATACAGTGGGGCAAAAAAGTATTTAGTCAGCCACCGATTGTGCAAGTTCCCCCACTTAAAATGATGACAGAGGTCAGTAATTTGCACCAGAGGTACACTTCAACTGTGAGAGACAGAATGTGAATAAAAAATCCATGAATTCACATGGTAGGATTTGTAAAGAATTTATTCGTAAATTAGGGTGGAAAATAAGTATTTGGTCACCTCAAACAAGGAAGATCTCTGGCTCTCACAGACCTGTAACGTCTTCTGTAAGAAGCTTTTCTGTCCCCCACTCGTTACCTGTATGAATAGCACCTGTGTGAACTCATCATCTGTATAAAAGACACCTGTCCACAGCCTCAAACAGTCAGACTCCAAACTCCGCCATGGCCAAGACCAAAGAGCTTTCGAAGGACACCAGGAAAAGTATTGTAGACCTGCACCAGACTGGGAAGAGTGAATCTACAATAGGCAAGCAGCTTGGTGTGAAAAAATCAACTGTGGGAGCAATCATCAGAAAATGGAAGACATACAAGACCACTGATAATCTCCCTCGATCTGGGGCTCCACGCAAGATTTCATCCCGTGGGGTCAAAATGATCATGAGAACGGTGAGCAAAGATCCCAGAACCACACGGGGGGACCTGGTGAATGACCTGCAGAGAGCTGGGACCAAAGTAACAAAGGTCACCATCAGTAACACACTACAATGGCAGGGAATCAAATCCCGCAGTGCCAGACGTGTTCCGCTGCTGAAGCCAGTGCATGTCCAGGCCCGTCTGAAGTTTGCCAGAGAGCACATGGATGATACAGCAGAGGATTGGGAGAATGTCATGTGGTCAGATGAAACCAAAGTAGAACTTTTTGGTATAAACTCAACTCGTCGTGTTTGGAGGAAGAAGAATACTGAGTTGCATCCCAAGAACACCATACCTACTGTGAAGCATGGGGGTGGAAACATCATGCTATGGGGCTGTTTTTCTGCCAAGGGGACAGGACGACTGATCCGTGTTAAGGACAGAATGAATGGGGCCATGTATCGTGAGATTCTGAGCCAAAACCTCCTTCCATCAGTGAGAACTTTGAAGATGAAACGAGGCTGGGTCTTCCAACATGACAATGATCCAAAACACACCGCCCGGGCAACAAAGGAGTGGCTCCGTAAGAAGCATTTGAAAGTCCTGGAGTGGCCTAGCCAGTCTCCAGACCTCAACCCCATAGAAAATCTGTGGCGGGAGTTGAAAGTCCATGTTGCTCGGCGACAGCCCCAAAACATCACTGCTCTCGAGAAGATCTGCATGGAGGAATGGGCCAAAATACCAGCTACTGTGTGCGCAAACCTGGTAAAGACCTATAGTAAACGTTTGACCTCTGTTATTGCCAACAAAGGTTATGTTACAAAGTATTGAGTTGTATTTTTGTTATTGACCAAATACTTATTTTCCACCCTAATTTACAAATAAATTCTTTACAAATCCTACCATGTGGATTCATGGATTTTTTTTTCACATTCTGTCTCTCACAGTTGAAGTGTACCTCTGGTGCAAATTACTGACCTCTGTCATCATTTTAGGTGGGGGAACTTGCACAATCGGTGGCTGACTAAATACTTTTTTGCCCCACTGTAAATGTTATGTGTTCGCACATTCCACGTCTGTCCCTCAAGATCAGACTGGAACTGTTCCCGATAGATATCGTTATCTTCCCTATCATAAAAGAGTGTAACGTGGAAAGGATCTCGCGGGGGGGAATAGACGGCCAGGCTCATTATCCAGGGTTTCCACAGCTGATAATGTCTCAAAATGCCTTCTTCCACCAGCCTCCCCCAGTAGATTTCGGCAGTGGGTTGTTCAGAGTTCTGGACTAGATATTGAGTCTTTGAAGGTGATCCCAGGCACGGGAATTCTTTTCCTCCAGGCAGAGTAACAGTCAGTCCATCTGGTGAGCACATGATTGTGGCTCCCAGTTTCACAAGCAGGTCCCTGCCCATGAGATTTGCAGGCACCTGTGAGGACACCACATATTGGTGTTTCAAAGTCTGTTTTCCCAGCTTTGTCAATGCTGGATCTGTCAATGGCAGTGTCATTGGAACCCCGGAAAAGCCTACCACATTAACTGTGTGACAGGAGAGTGTTGCACTGTCTGGTGTGTCTCTCAGTGTTGAGTATGTTGCTCCAGTATCCACCAGGAAGGGCAATTCAGTGCCTTCCACGGTCATTGACAGCATGGGTTCTGCCGTCCCCACGCTGTTCGGTCTCTCCGGGCTCCGTCAGTATTGCTCCCCCTCCCAGCCCCAGTCAGCTACTGGGTACTGGGCGACTGGTGCTGCATTCGGGTTTGGAGCTTGATGTGCTCCCCTGTAAGCAGCTCTTTGTCTTGGGCCTCCTCGTGCCTGGGATTGATAGCCTCGCCTCTGATAATTTCGCGGCGATTCAGGGCATTCTCGGGACCAGTGTCCTTCTGCTCCACAGCTGTAACAGCCAGTCCAAGACACATTGTTAGGATTCCCCGGATTCCGAGCCCTTTGTCCTCCCCTCATGGATCCACCACGCCCTCTCTGCGGTCCACCGGTCCCCCAATTCCCTACTGGTTGACGCTGCCTTGGTGCATTGGCGGGCCAACGGTCATCAGGGTAGAGACCCGGATCCTGATCTGGCCAGTCAGGCACGGGATCAGCCTGGGGCCTTGCCACCATTATTTTCCTTGCGCTCTCTTTATCCTCTTTCTTTCTGTCACCTGCCTTGTTTCTCGCCTCCGTCAGCTGTATCTTTACCAGCTGCGCCTGTGCCTCCTCCAACTCTTTCTTTTGTTTGTTTGCCAAATCCTGTTCCTGCTGAAGTCTGTGGGTCACATGTCTCTCCCACTGCACCGAGTCTGCAACGGCAAAATCTGGGTTCTTTTCCAAGTCAACTGCAACCTGGTTGGGCAGCCCTGCCAGCACTGCCGAACGAAACCACGCTCTACTTTCTCCCTCCTTCCCCGGATGTATTCCTGTTTCTAACAACCATTGTTCCTTTGCTTTAGCTAAAAACTCTCTGGGTGTATTTTTGGGATCCCAAATAATTTTTGGAATGGCTCCAGTATTAGGAGTTGGGTACTTCTCCCGAACTGCATCTGCTAAGTCACTCTGCACCTCATGGTATGGCAGGTCATTTGCATATCTGGTTGTTTGGGCTATCTGCTCTACATCTGCTAACCCACCACCCAGCATACAACGTCCGGCCAAAGCGCGAAAATCGCCCAGCGCTAATTCTTCTCCTTCGGTCAGCGCGCCCAACCTTCTCACCCAGCTAGCTCCTCCCTCAGTTATTGGTGGAAGTTGTTTAACCAATGCTTCCAAATCTCTCACCTTATAGGCGCGATAAACTGGTTTGTTCTTTGGACCTGCTATTAGAGGCAGATTTAAACCAGGGTCAGGAGCTCCTTGTTCAAAACTCACTTTTCTACTCTTCCTCAACTTTCCTTTTCCCTTTGAGCTCTTAAATATGGGCCGTCTCTGTGCTTGGTCTCTCTTCACACTTCTTTTCCTCAAAATTAGGCTTGTACTTGGTTGGGGCTCAGCTCCTCCATCTTTGTCCTCCTCATCGTCCTCTTCTTCTGATGACGTCGCACGGTCTTCATTCTCCTCTTCCGGCCCTCCCTGCATTACTCTCTGCTTTATAACCTCCAATGCCGTTAATGCCTCTATTAACGCACGTGGGGCCTCATGCATTTGTCCATACACTTCTCCTTCCCAATGTTCTCCCTTGGTTATCACTCCTTGTGGTATTTTGTCCTTCATTCTAGGGGTCCTTTTGGCTTCCCCGTCCTGCTTTGGCTGTTCCACTGTAGACACTTCGGCCCGTATGATGTTTCCACTATCCAACAAACTGGGAGGCGAGGTCGAGCCTTCATCTGCAGCTGAGGCTATCATTCTCCCTCCCATATTTTGGGACTGACATTCCACTGCCCTTATCCCTTCTTCGGGGATATTTAGGGGAGTAGTAGTATATTCAACGTCTGCTATTCCGCCAAGGACAACTCCAGTCTGTCCGTCAGGACCACGAACTTGTCCCCCTCCAAGGGTCATTACAGGCATGACATATGGTGGTGGTGGTGCACTACGTGTCAATTCGGCCCAAGGATATAGTTTCGGTGTGTAATACCTGTTAGCCTCTTCTACCTTCGGAGTCAAGTCCTTCACTTGGTCCTCTAGCTTTTTATTTTCCTCCTTCAGATGTTTCAAAGACTCCATTATACTCACCATGTCTCCTGATTTTCCTGTGTCATCCTCCTCCTCAGTCATCCAGGAAGAGGCTGCCCTCCACAGGAACAGCCACTTACAGCACTTGGCATGAGTTTCTTTTAGGTCCTTAATTTCTCCTCTGGCTTTCCTGTTCACTGAATGTCCCTTGGACTCCTCTTCTAATTGTTTCAATTTCTGTTCACATCTCTCTCCTTCAGTTTTTAACACCAAGCTCAGAGCTATTTTGTCACCCAGCCCTTTCTGTTGGGATGTAATAAGTTTGCTTACCTCAACCTCCATCGCTTGGCACTCCTTCTCTGCTGATTTTAATACTCCAGGGGAAGCCAAACGAATAGCTTTCTTAAGCTGTTCAAGCTGATCCTTCAGAGGTTTGTATCCCCTTTTCCCACTAGGTGTCGCACCCGAGCTGTCAGCCATTCTCTGAAACACAGACTTACCTCTTCCAATGACGTTGGTCGACTCCACCTTCTAGGTCTAGGTCACCCAGACACGCTTAACTTTCGGTTTCAGTCTTCGTCTCGCTGTTCTCGCAACCACTGGCTCCTCTTCCCCTGCTCGGTGACACACAAAGTTTAACCCAGCACTTTAGACGCTGTCCTCGCGTTCTCAAGCGTTGACACTCAATCAAAATTATTCGCCCTCAAAGTGTTAATATATGACACCAGCAACCCTTATGCGCAACGCGCTCACCTCCGTATACTTACCTCTCCAATAGTTCCTCTGATTAGTGTTTTTTCATTTTATTTTAAACCCATTTAACGGCGCTGCGCGTCCCTTATACACTTTACAGCACCACACCCTCAAGCGTCCCTCAACTTATCCCGTACTAATAAATCTAAAACCAAGAAATCACTTTTATGTCATTATGTCAAAGCTTTCTCCATTTTGCACAGCCTGCCACATGTTTAACAAAAAAATCGCTGCCCGAGAAGGCTCCCACATATCAAGGTGGTCGTTCTCACAAATTTCCAGCAGACCCTCAAATAAACGAAAACAACGACTCAGGCAGGCTTCCAGTTCAGCCTCCTCAATTTCTATGCACACCGAAAAATCATGGGGAGATTCTTCTGTCTCCCCGTGTCCTACACAATTCACCTCCAAATGATCCCCTACAATTGAAATTTCAGTGTGAAATGACGCAGAGATTAACATTCCCTTATTTATTTACTATATGTAACCTGAATTTTTCTCTCTCTTATCAAATAAAAAAGGTTATCTTTAAAATTTGTTATTGAACTACTAATTAAGTTGCTTTTTATGGTATCAGTGGTAAACTACCCCTAAAAAGTCCACTTTATTGCGTGTTCATTGAGTTACTTCTATTAAGGCTATTTAACAAGTTCAATTTACACATACTCATTAATCTGTCACGCTTATTAGTGGCTCATGGTTGCTTAAAGCCTATGTCTGACTTGACCACAGAGTTAGAGCATCATTCAATCCTCTCAGGATGACCACTCCACTTACTCTGCATCCAGTCAGCTCATGAATTAACAACACTTGCAGACTGTAACCCTTTTTATTAACATTACCCTTTTATTTCTTGTTTATACCTTCAAATCCACCTTAAATCTTCTTACCTAAACGTTGGTTTTAAACACAAACAATTCTTATATTCTACTTTGAAACGCTGTCACCATTCATATATTTACAATCATCATTCAAGCTCCATTTACAATGTTATTATATACTAAGCCAGCATTTTAATCGCAGACATTTATCCACATTTGCAAACAATAGTTATAGAGCTGAATAACACACAAAACCGAAAGCATAGTCCTCTCATGTGCTCTGCATCAGCTGCCTCATTTGCATGCACACACACTCTCCATCTAAAAATAGCAGCAGGCAGTCAGTGCATTGCTGACTCGACACACAGCCTCCTCTTACACCAAGTTCTCTTTTTTTTTTTTTTTTTTTTTTATATATTACAAAGACGTCTTATATTTACAACTGCACAGATTTTAAGCCTTTTAACACCTAAACAATTTTGACAAATTTAACATAACAGTTCAACCGATAAACTCCCTGAGTTTTTTGCGACCAATTAACCAGTATCAGACTCTACTGTTTCTGGCCTCATCTCTAAAATCCCTAACTCAATTTAAAAGCGTCCACCAACCCAAACTTTGCCTGAAGCTCTATTTTTGGCGTTTCACAGCCAAGGCTTACCCCGAAGTTTTAAGTTAAAGTTACACGCCCGAAGTCCACTTCTGCTGGCCAAAAAAGCGCAGATACCGTTCCAAACGGTAAGGAGACTCTAACTCCTAGCTTAATTCCAGGATGCCCTGTACCCCACAGTTAAGCCACACTGAACTATCCCTCTTCGCCGAGAGGTCAATGTCGCGCGTCCACGACAAGGAGGGAGCGTAACCTCCGGGCTCTGCGCTTCCTAGAACCCCCACGGTTCCGTTCTAAAATAATTTATAATACTTTGAAACAACAATCAACACCCAAAACAAGTGTATAACTGAGGCAGGTGCAACCTAGTGGTCAATGGAGACTCCAACTCACAAAATGACCGCTCAGGTCCACTCTTATGACCAAATTTGGACTCTAACCAACAAAATGACCAATTCCCTACCAAACTACTTGAGACTCTAACTCAATTTCTTTGGGACTTCAACCCAGTATTTAAACTTTTCCTGGCAGACTCTAACTGCTTTAGCAGACTTTAACTGCTTTCATTTCTTCTTAGCAGAACTCTAACTGCTTCAACTCATGAAATTTTCATCAAAATCAAAACAGACATGCACCAGTAATTTCAGTGAGCGGACTTTTAATTTTCACAGCCCAATTTGACACACTTTGGAAATAATTCAACAGGTAGTGTCTTACCTTTTTTAAATATGATGCGCCGGAGTGCGTCCACTCACTTTTGACCACTGGCCAAGTCTGCCCGTCTGACCACCTCGGACCACCGTTCACACCTCCACTTTTCTCCCTTACTCAACCACCGGACGAAGCCCCCAAAATGTTAAGGTTCAAAAATTGAGGAAGGGTACAAGAGGTGATCGAAAAATAACCACACTGGTCCGGCCGGGTGAAGTCAAACGAAGATTTTAATTCACACGTGGGAAGATCACTGGAAACAGCAATTGATCTTCGACTTACTAAAGCACAAACAATTATTTTATAACATCAGGGTTTGTTTACTGACGCCCCTTCATGCGTCACAGATACATTTTATACATACGTCAAATCAACACCACAATGACCTTTTAAACAGAACATCATCTTCTATTTTCATGGCTGGCACTTCCTGTGTACCTTTCAGCTCTTGTCCTACTCCTCTTTCTTGCCGAGACACCAAGAAACGGTTCCTCTTTTACCGAGACATGACTATCTCTCTCTCCTCTAAATAAATCTAACTCATGTGTGTGTGTGTGTGTCACGACCTCACTCAGCCTCGATGTCACCTCTCGCACTTCTGACCTTTTACCAGACCAGAGGCTCACTGAGACTATGTATATGTCATCTGCTAAATAAATGTTTTAACCAAGAACCTCCACTAAAACCTTAATATAAAATGACCTGATATAAGTGTTTTGTAAGCATGTATTGCAATTCCTTCTATGTTCTAGTTTTCCCTCAGCATGTATCACCTAAACAGTCACGTCAGTGAAGCTTAAGACCTTTAAAGAACCTGAATATCAACTCAAATAAGCACAGATATGCAATATGTATAAAATAGTTATAACTGCACCTGGAATACAAAATTAATATAATAACTTGTATGCATAAACATCTTAAGGCCATCTTAAAGCTATCTGTTACATTGTTAAAGCAATGATCATACTGCAGATTATATTATGCTGGTAAAATACTTTTTGTTCATCCCCACAGTATATTCGTGGGGAGATAAACTATACAGACTAAAAACAGAAATATTAAATGAAATTAGATTATTTAAAATGTGGGAAAATCCACTACAGAGAGGTAGATGCTGCTGAAAATCCTGTGTGCAGAAGACAAGTCCACCAATACACAATCAGCTTGAATTTAACAAGCCAATGAGAATGCTCTATTAAGTTGGCCTATACTAACTACTGACAAACTGTTAATCTGTGGCAAAACCCTGTACAATCTGACTTATTGTACCTGTTGACTTAATCTAACTCCAACTACTTAGTTGTAACAGAAATTTCTAAGATGAATCTTGGCACAGTGGCAGGCAGAGCTCGTTAAGCAGGCAGGTGTGAGCCTGGTTGCTGTAGTGACTGCACCCAAGGGCTCCATACACACGTACACAGACATGCGCCTCACTTTTGCTGCTTAAAATGAACAGAAAAGTCAGGCCGAAACAAATCGTTCCCAAATGAAAAGTACAAGTCGTATTGACAAAATTCTTTCACCGTGAGCGGCAGCAATGTCTAGTCTACCAAATTCTCAGTTTTCATGCCTGTGGAGTTTATTATATGGACGTGGTGACAGTGTAAAGACACCATGCTCTTCTGATTTTCAAACGAACCTTCTGAGCCATTTTAACATTAGAGTCTATGGAAGAGTTGGAGGGAGGAGGCTGTGCATTGGTGACATTTATGAAAGAACCATAACACCTAGTACAATAGTAAACACATTGGATGAAAGAGGACAGCGATGGCTACGTTTTGAGGGTAAAATCATACCTGTAGAGCAAACGCTGTGGACACAGCAGCAGTTTTAAAAAAGATTTTAAGATTAATTTTTTTGCTCCTCTCACTCTAGCAGTTGAGCTGTCTCACTCTAGCCCCAACATTCCGTCCCATACACACCCATTATAAACTCTGAAACAGGTGAAAAAACATCATGAAACTTAAACTGGAACTGAAAAAAAAGTATAATAGATATTGAAAAGATAAATACAAGTTGGATAGTTGAATGCCTTGTCTTTGTTTTAAAGTTTGAATGGTGGCTCTATGACAATGTATGTGGAAGTAGATACAGTTTAAAGAGGAGGAAGTTGAATGAGAATTTGAAGGGTTTCCCCATTGAAATACATGGGAAATTTTTGTTGAAAAAACTTGAATAATTTTAAAAATATAGATGTTAAAAATGAGAAAAGTAGAAGCATTCATGTCCAAAAGAATAGGAATCTAACGGTGTTTGGGCACACGCGCGCGAGTACGAGCGGGGTGTGTGTGTGTGTACAGCTGCGGCCTTGGTTTCATCTCCCTATTTCTCCATTTCTGTGTTTCTGAGCTTCTTTTTGGTTAGGTGAAAGTGGGTTTCAGAAGGGTGGTTAAAAGATTTCAGTATATTAAATAAACTAAACCTTGTAGTCTTGTGTTTGTGATTTCCTAATGTGAGTATGGTTTAATGGAATTTCATGAGTAATGATCTCTTGTGTAAAACTCCCGTAAGGTAGGAGTGTGGTGATAAATATATTGACAAAATTTGAGAACTTTGTGTGATTGCTGGGAGATTTTCTAGTTGGGTCGTATTTCCTTCTCTACCTGGAAAAAGCAGAGATCTGTGCTTTATTTGATGTTGCGTATATAAAGTTTTTTAAAGGTTGGTTGAGTCTCTCGCTATAAGGAGAGAAAACGGTGTGCATAGTAGATTGTCTGGATTATGTTCATGTGTGAAAAACTTTGTAGTTGTTAGGGAAGTGAATGTGGGAGTGAATTTTCGTTGACTTTGTGTGCTTAAAACTGTTGTATTAGACGTTTGTGAAGCTTTTCGCTTGAAAGGAGGATTAGAGAGTGTGTGTGCGTGAGTGTATGTGTGTCTGTGGGCGGTCTCTCTCTCTCTCAGGCTGGAGCCTAGCGGAAGTTCGGCTTGACCAGTTTGTGAGATTCTGACTGCCGAAAGGGAAATACAGTGAGGCAACCCCAAAAGGAGGAGCCTAAGACCGGCCATTTTGGTAAGGTAAGTGAGGTCAAAAAGTAAAATGGCTGAAGAGGAAAAGGCGACCCCTGGTGGGGGAAAGAGATACAAGCCACTGAAGGAGCAGATACAGCAATTGAAGAAAGCCATTAAAATGACCGCTGAAGGGACTTCTTCCAAGGAGATTGCTCGTCAGTGTCAAGATTTGGAAAAAGAAGTGAAGGAATTATGTGAAAATCAACAGAAGACGTTGGAGGGCAGAATCCCTTTGCATTCCATCTTTCAACTGGAAGGTGAGAAATGTGAAAAGAGGATTAAGGAGCTTGAAGAGGAATCCTTAGGACGTTTTCAGGGGAGAAAATTAAAGGCTGAAAAGAAACTTATGATGGAAAAACAAAGTAAGTATTGCAAGCTTATGATTGTCTCCCAAGGTGTTTCTCACTGGATGCAAGAGGAAGTGAACGACATCAAGCCAGCCTTAAAAAAGGAAGCTGATGCTGGGGGAACGCTATATCCCAGCCTGAAGGACTTCCTGAGCGCCCCACCCCCTCCTTATATTTGTCCAGTGGTGACTTTGGAGGGTGGCAACATGTGGGGGCCGAGAGGAAAAACAGGAATAGTGACAGGTGGAATTGTCAATTTACAGGAGAATCCTACACCATCGACATCTGCTCCGGCCACAGTGGAGGCAGACACAGGAGCAGTGCAGTCTCAATCAGGGGTACCTGCACAGAAAACGATGCAGCCTCAATCAGCGGCAGCTGTATCAGAGGTAAGTCAGCCCCACCCAGTTGCTGGGACATCACCAGGAGTTACCACACGGGGGTTGATCTTGATACCTCCCTCTCTTTTTGGCCCAGATGGAGCTGCAGAAGAAGCTCAACCTGTGGCTTCTACAAGTACAGGTCAGGTGACATCGCAACAGCCCAGCCAGGAAAATCCATCCCAGGAGGTCTGGACTTCAGAGGAAGATTCACCTTCACTGCAGTATCAGAGGGCGCCATCAAAGGCGACCCATAAAACCAATCAGAGGTCAACGGTTGACAATCCTGAGGAAGAACGGTGGCAAGGCCACGTTTTTGGGAAAGAAACTGACAATCGAGAGGTTGTGATAAAGCTGGAACGCCTCTTGAAAAAACTGGAGGAGGAAGGCGTAGCAACACCACGTAGCGTAGCACAAACACTTTATGCATTGGAAAAGGACTTGGCGGCCTCAGTACAAAGTAACACACGAAAATCTAGAGAAGTGTCAAACCTGGAAAGGGGAGGATTTGCCCCAAACTTTCAGGCTCCCCCAGGGATGACGACTCTTCGCTCTGGGAGGGTTCTGGAATCAGAATCAGAATCAGAATCAGAATACTTTATTGATCCCTGGGGGAAATTATTTTTTGTTACAGTGCTCCATTTTAAACCAACATTAAGACAAGACAGACAATACGCTAACTAAGAATAGTACAATATATACATATATATACATACATACATACATAAGTCACTTATAAATAAATATTTGGAAAAGAAACATGTGTAGTTGTAGCAGCAAACAGTGTGTTAAGTGGATGCGTTGTACAGGGAGATGGCCACAGGCAGGAATGATTTCCTGTGTCGTTCAGTGGTGCTTTTCGGTAATCTCAGTCTCTCACTGAACGAGCTCCTGTGACTGACCAACATGTCATGGAGTGGGTGGGAGGTGTTATCCAACACTGTCTTTATCTTGGACAGCATCCGCCTCTCCGACACCACCTTGAGGGAGTCCAGCTCCATCCCCACAACATTGCTGGCCTTACGGATCAGTTTATTAAGTCTGTTGGCATCTGCGACCCTCAGCCTGCTCCCCCAGCATGCAACAGCATAGAGGATCGCACTGGCCACAACAGACTCATAGAAAATCCTCAGCATTTTCTGGCAGATGTTGAAGGACCTCAGTCGCCTCAAAAAATAGAGACGACTCTGGCCCTTCCTGTAAAGTGCTGTGGTGTTTTTAGCCCAGTCCAGTTTATTGTCAATGTGTACTCCAAGGTATTTATAGTCCTCCACAATGTCAACACTGACCCCCTGGATTGAAACAGGGGTCAAGTGTTTCCTGGTCTTCCTGAAGTCCACGATCAGTTCCTTGGTCTTTGCCACGTTGAGCTGCAGATGATTCTGCTCACACCACGTGACAAAGGAGTCGACCACAGCCCGGTACTCTGTCTCATCATCCCTGCTGATGCATCCAACCACCGCAGAGTCATCAGAAAACTTCTGAAGATGGCAGGTCTCTGTACAGTGGCTGAAGTCTGTGGTGTAGAGGGTGAAGAGGAAGGGGGAGAGGACAGTCCCCTGTGGTGCCCCTGTGTTGCTAATCACCTTGTGAGACACACACTGTGGGAGACGTACATATTGTGGTCTTCCTGTCAGGTAATCAACAATCCAGGACACCAGAGAAGCATCCACCTGCATCGCTGCTAACTTATCACCCAGGAGGGTCGGCCTGATGGTGTTGAAAGCACTGGAAAAGTCAAAAAAGAACCAAGAGCTAAAAGACCGTCTGTTTTTGAAAAGAATCGGAAGCAGAAGGTTGCACTGCAAACCGGAGAAGGGCAGTGTGACACTGAGGAGGAATTGCCCCTCACAATGCCTTTATTGACGGGTGCACGGGGTGAACCAGTCTACCACCCCTATAATATCAGAGATCTTGAGGCTCTGGTGAAGCAGCTGCCCCCGATCACGGAGGGAGGACCGGCTTGGTTGAGGAGACTAGGAAGTCTTACAGAAGGTGAGGAACTTGCCCTGGGGGATTTTCGAGCTATCGGTGGGAGGACCTTCAGAGGAGGAGGCCTCGCAGATGTAGAAGAGATAGCAAGAACTGTATGCCAACCAAACGACGTCCCCTATGCAAGGGTGCGAAATGCTCTCTCTGACGCAGTACGTGAGAAGTATCCGACCTATAATACTGGCACTACACCTAGGATTGTTTGGAGCCCAGAACATTCCCCTAGAGAGTTTATGGAGCATGCAAAAGAACAGTGGATTCTTCAAACTGGTGAACATCCTGGGCGTGAAGGAGAACCAAGGGCGTGGTTCCGATCTGCAGTGTTAGCAGGTCTCCCAGAACGAGTAAGAACAGATTTACAAAAGAATCCTGACTTTGCGGTGGCGGATTCAGCAAAATGGGAGAGGCACATTATACATCGACTTGAGCTGGAGAAAGACGAGGTGAACAAGAAAAAACAGGAGCTGGAGGAGGCGCAAGGGCAGTTAGTGAAATTGAAATTGGCAGAGGCGAGAGAAAAACTAACCGAAAAGAAAAAGGAAAACAAAGAAGATGCTGGTGGCGCAGCCACGGGGCGATCCAGGGCCTGATTGGCCAGATTTGGATCCGGCTCTGTACCCTGATGACCGATGGCCCGCCAATGGATTCCCAAGGCAAGGAAGACCCGCGGGGAATTGGGGGGCTACTAGGTCGTTGAGGGGGCATGGTGGATCCCAAAGGGGAGGTGGACCAAGGGGCCGTGGTCTGGGGGGACCTATGCTGGACCCCAATGTATGCCGAAGGTGTGGAGGACGAGGGCATTGGGCTCGTAATTGTCCTACGCCATGGTTACCAGAAACAGGTTATCCGTCATCACCCCAGGCACAGGGAACTTTTCGAGGCAGAGTGGTCCAGACAAGGGGACATCAAGCTCCAAACCCAGGCATGGCGCCAGCGGCTCAGTATCCCTTGGGCTACTGGGGCGGAGAGGAGGAGCTGTACTGACGGGACCCACAGAGACCAGACAACATGGGAATGGCAGATCCGATGTTGTCAATGAAGGTGGAAGGAACTGATATGACCTTCCTTGTGGACACTGGGGCGACCTATTCGACACTGAGACAAAAACTAAGCAGTACCACACTTTCCAACCACATGGTCAGTGTTGTAGGCTTCTCTGGGGTACCGATGACGCTGCCAACAACCAATCCAGCCCTGACGGTGCTGGGAAAACAGACATTGAAGCACAGCTATGTGGTGTCTCCCCATGTGCCTGTGAACTTGATGGGCAGGGATCTGCTCATTAAACTGGGGGCCACTATCATGTGTTCAGCTGATGGACTAACAGTTACACTTCCAGGAGGAAAAGAGTTTCCGTGCCTGGGGACATTTTCAAAGAGCCAGTACTTGCTGAAAGACTGTGAACAAACGACCACTGACATCTATTGGGGTCGTCTGGTGGAAGAAGGCATACTAAGACAATATCAGTTGTGGAAACCTTGGATTATGGCCTTGGCAGTCTTTTCGCTCCCCAGGGATCCGTTCCATGTCACCCTCTATTATGATAGAAATGATGATGAAATTTACAGGGACCTGTTCCAGTCTGACCTTGAAGGCCAGACTTGGAATGTGTGTTCTCAAAACATCTATGTCGGTCCGGAGGGTGTCGCGGCAGCAGTAAAATTAACCGACGAACAACGGCCTTGGTTCAAAATGGGACCTGATTCAGTGCCCCACATAACATTGGCGGTCCATGAGAGTCATCAGGCGAAGGAACTAGGAACGATGGTCAAGAGAGCCCTCGAGGAACCTGGCTGGCAAGCTACGCAGATTCCAGACGTTTGGTACTCGCCAAAATGCAAAATTTATCGTGTCACTTGTCAATCAGAGGACACAGTGATGTTGGAGCATGAACAAATCTCACGAATCCATGGGAGAGAAAGAATAGACCATGCGGATGCAGTTGCCGCACTTGCGACTCTTCCTGACACCTTGTGGTCAGCAGGGCCTACGGATGTGGGCCAGGCAACGTGTTCGCCTGTTTTATTCCAGCTGAAGTCTGAAACGCCAATTTGGAAACCACAGTATAGGCAAAAGAGAGAAGCTGAGGAGGGAATTGCAGAAACCATTGAGGGGCTATTGAAAGTAGGGGTGCTTGAGCCCTCTCAATCCTACTGGAATACTCCTATTTTGCCAGTAGAGAAGCATGGGACAGGAAAGTACAGAATGGCACATGACTTAAGAGCCATCAATGCCATTTTACGTACTGACACAGTGCCAGTCCCAAATCCATACACAGCATTGACGGCCTTAACACCAGAACAGAAGTGGTTTACATGTATTGATCTAGCAAATGCATTTTTCTGTCTCCCATTGCATGAGTCTCTGAGGGACATTTTTTCATTCACATATAGGGGGCAACAGTACAGATACACCAGGTTGCCGCAAGGGTTTGCACTTTCCCCTGGCATTTTCAACCAAGTGTTGAAAGAAGCTTTATCGCCATGCCATCTCCCAGAGGGGTGTTCATTGGTGCAATATGTTGATGATTTGCTCATTGCAGCTCCGTCTGCTTCGGCATGCACGGCAGCTTCACTTACCATACTGAAGAGACTCGCTGAGTGCGGGTTCAAGGTCAGTAAAGAAAAGTTGCAGTTGGTCCGACCAGAAGTAACATTTCTGGGCCGTGTCATTGCTCACAAATCAGTGGGTCTGCTAAACACTCATCGTGATCAGATTTTGACACATCCAAAACCGCGTACGGTTAAGGAGTTGCTCTCATTCTTGGGGTTAACAGGATACAGCCGACACTTCATTCCAAATTATGCAGGCAAAACAGCCCTGTTGAGGGATTTGGTAAAAACGGCAGGTGTCAGAAATCTTAAGGCTGAACTGCCATGGACATCGGCCACTGAGTCGGCGTTTATTGCATTGAAACAGGACTTGTCAAGATCGGCTGATCTTGCTATCCCTAATTATGAACAACCCTTCTATCTTGATGTTTCAGAAACACACGGGATAGCTAATGGGGTGTTGTTTCAGAAAAGAGGGGGAGGAAGAGATGTACTTATGTACGTCAGCATCAGGCTGAATCCATTAGAGACAAGGCACCCGAGATGCACTCAGCATGCCATTGGGGTGTCAAAGATTATACAAAAGACAGCACATATAGTGAGGGACCATCCGTTGAAGGTGCTGACCACCCACAGTGTGGTGGCATATGTTAACTCACAAGCCTTCACCATGACACCTCTCACACAACAGAGAGTGTGTAAAGTGTTAGATGCTCCTAACTTGACCTTCACACATGAAGGAATCAACATGGCAGATTTAATGGGGTCAGGAGAACCTCATGACTGCGCAAAGAGAGCTGAAGTGGACGAGAAGATAAGAGAAGACTTGAAAGCAGAACCTCTGACAGGAGCTGAAGATTGGTTCACGGATGGATGCTGCTACAGAGATGAGGAAGGATTAAAAGCAGGCTACGCGGTAGTTTGCAGAAAAGGAGCTGAATTTGAAGTGAAGGAAGCTGGAAGACTTGAAGGGCAGCAGTCAGCCCAAAGAGCAGAAGTAATTGCTCTATGTCGAGCTTTGAGACTTGCAAAAGGAAAAAGAGTCAACATTTACACGGACTCAGCTTATGCCTTTGGAGCAGCTCATGTGGAGCTGGCCCAATGGAGAAGAGCAGGATTCAGGACAGCAGATAACGCACCAATCTGCCACAAAAAGGAAATGGAGGAACTTGAGCAGGCCTTGGGAGATCCAGAGGAGGTGAGCATCATAAAATGCAAAGGCCACTCCTCAGGGACCGGCCTGATGGCTAGAGGAAATCAGGAAGCCGATCAAGCTGCAAAAGAGGCAGCGGGTTATAAAGCATCACGACAGATGGTACAAATAACGGTGGAGGAAGAATTAGGAGTTAACATGCTAGAGGAAGCCAGGAAGGCCCAAGGGGAGGCCGCCCCAGAAGAGAAGGGGATCTGGAAGAGTCGAGGAGCCTGGGAAGAAGGAGGTCTCTGGCGAGGACCTGACGGTCGACCAGTGTTGACGGCCAACTTGGCAAAACAGAAGATTGCCGAGGCGCACGGCCTTGGACATGTAGGTGTCGCCCAGATGGGGAGACATCTGTGCCATTGGTGGCATCCCTTTTTGAAGAATATGATCAAGGAGAAGGCCAGGACGTGTCTGATCTGTGGGAGGCACAATCCGAAGCCAGTGATTAAACCAGAGGCAGGTAAGTTCCCCATTCCAGAAAGACCAGGTGAAGAGATTGTCATTGACTTCACTGACATGATTGATCCAGGACCAGGAGGAGTTCGATATCTACTGGTAAGTGTAGATGCTTTGACGGGCTGGCCTGAGGCATGGCCAACCAAGAGGGAGGATGCAAAAAGTGTGATTAAATGTTTAATCAATCATTACATCCCCCGGCATGGTTTCCCTAAGCGAATTAGGTCAGACAATGGAACTCATTTCAAAAACAAAGATTTGGCAGAGGTAGAACAGAAGCTGGGGTTGCAACATCGATTTGGCACTGTGTATCATCCTCAGTCGCAGGGAAAGGTAGAAAGAATGAATCTAAACCTGAAGAATAAAATTGCTAAGATTTCTGCTCACACGGGGCTAAATTGGGTAGCAGCCCTGCCAATTGCATTGATGATAATAAGATGTTGTGTTAATCAATCCACAGGTTTCACACCATATGAGCTGTTGACAGGACGACAGTTTCCAGGTCCTTGGACAACAGTTCCGGTGGAAGAAAGTATAAAAAGTAACAGAAAACATATTGAATGTTGGAAAGAATTAAAAGCTCTTGTGTCTAGTTTCACACAACAGGTTGGAGAAGGGGTGAAGGCGGAGGACAGGTCCATCCCCGAGGCCAAGGCGGTGTGGCTGAAGGTCATTAAGCGAAAGTGGAGAGACCCGAGGTGGACCGGACCCTTCGAAGTAACTGCCCGAACCACCAGTGCTGTCCGTCTGAAGGGGAAAGGGGAGACTTGGTTCCATTGGTCTCAGTGTGCAGTCGCGGACGAGAGCTTGCTGGAGCTAAGCTCCACCCCAACTAACCCAGGGGGAATATAGAGGCAGAATAATCCTCTCCCCCTGGGCACGGCCCTCCTCAGTAGTCTAACCTGAGTTGAGGTGAAGAAAGAAGAGGAGCGGCACACGTCAGACAACTCATTTTAGGCTCCTAAATAGGCTAGGGCTCTAGTCTGAAGTAATTGATAGTTTAAAGGAATCTTAATAGTTTTGTACGTTAATCACATACTTTTATACTTATAACTTTATATTCTTATTACGTAGCTTAGAGTAAAAGTAAAACGAGCCTGGGAGCAGCATGAAATTGTGGGAAAATTGGAAAATAATGGGGGTGCTGGGGTTAATAAGTGTTATAACGTGTTTCTTTGTTTTTTGGCAGACAGGTGAATTGCCCAGACGCAGAGGTCTATCCGCTCCAGAGCCCAAACCGATCAAATCGTCGAAAAAAGTCAAGCGTGCAGTTGGTTCAGGTGGGGATGATGGGTGTCTCAAAGCCAGTGGCGGAGTCGAGTTTGGGTATGTTAATGGGTCCACGACGGCGTTCACATTCGATTTGTGTGAGGTAATTAAATGCTCGGGTGACGGTAATAGCTGGAGGACATATAATGTGTGGGTTTGTTATCATCCAATGATGTGTTACCCTAAGTCGGTGTGGGGCCCATCATGGGATAGTGACATCTACACTTATATAACGGATCAGTGGTGTTCTTGGCAGGATGTGGTCGCGTGGACAGGAGTAGGATGGCAGCCAACAGTGCCACCGGCCCTCGAAGGAATAGCTATTCAGAGAGATTATTCTGTTACAAAAAATCCTATCACTCTTTCCCTAGGACCATGGAGTGAACTCCCTGAACCTGGGTTTGATGGAGGTGCGTTTTATCTAGTAGTAGGGGTAGATAAAGTAGGGACAGATCCATTCGGGTTAATTCGGGTGAATTTATTCAATCCCAGGTCTAAACTGCTGGGGAATGACTCTGCACTGAATCTCACAGAGCAAATGGATCCCTTAGAGACAGTTACTTACAAGGACTCAGAAGAGAAATGGTTTGTTGCCACTGATTATACTAGGTTAAAACCTCAGGAGTTGATAGAGCGTGCCACAGGTTTCGGAGATAGGAATCTTTGGTTAGATTGGGTGGCTCAAAATGCTAAAGAGCAGGAAGTGGTTGATTGTGTTGCTTGTGCTACCGCTCGACCTCATTTGTTTACTGAACCCGCTCCTCTGTATCCAGAGGATGAGTGGGGTTATAATTGCATGCTGAGATTAACTAGAGAGGCGGTGGACACAGGTAACTGCACCACTTTGTCAGGTTTATATCCGCCAATTGATAAACGTACACAACCAGGTTCATTCACACCAAAACGAGATAATTATACATGTTTTGAGTTCTCTACAGACAGAGTGAGATTTATGGTAGGGAGGATTGATCCAAGCTGGTGTCAGAGGACGATCACAGGTAGGACTACCAATGATGTAAGTGACCCAAGCACAATTATAGGCACCTGGGCGAGAGGCGGGCTATATTATTATTGTGGGGAGTACACCCTTTTGGTGCAGGTTCCCTTGGGGAGTGTGGGAACATGTGCTTTGGTGAGCTTAGGTGCACCTTTGATGCTCATAGGAAGTAGGCTAGAGACAGTTCCACAGCGAGGCGCGGATGTGTCAACAGCCAGACGACGGAGAGCCACAGGGGGTATCCACAGGTATGATCCAAGACGGGACTCGCCAACCTGGATTGACTCAATAGGAGTTCCCAGAGGAGTTCCAGATGAGTATAAGTTAGTTGATCAGATAGCGGCCGGCTTTGAAAGTGTGTTTTTGTGGGTAACTCCAAATAAAAATGTTGATCGCATTAACTATGTTCATTATAATGTGTTGAGACTCTCTAATCTCACTACGGACGCGGTGGAAGGCCTTGCAGAACAATTAGGACCGACGTCGCTAATGGGAATCCAAAATCGAATGGCGCTGGACATGTTATTGGCTGAGAAGGGGGGCGTGTGCACGATGTTTGGGGACTTATGTTGCACCTTTATTCCCAACAATACTGCTCCGGACGGAACGGTCACGCGGGCGCTGGAGAATCTGAAAGCGTTATCTAGAACCATGCATGAGCAATCAGGCGTGAACTCGAGGCTGGGGGACTGGATCACATCTGTTTTTGGGCAATGGAAGGGTGTGTTTATGTCTGCCATGTTTTCTCTTTTAGTTTTTCTAGGTATATTGCTGATCGGGTGTTGTCTCATTCCTCTGGTAAGGCAGGTGTTGGGTAATCTGGTGAGCAGGGCCATAGCTTCTGGTTCAGCTGGGTCAGCTGGTCCGGAACATATGATGCCGTTGCGAGAAGCCGCCTGGACGGAGGAGTGACACAATATCTGGGTAAAAGTTGGCCTTTTTTCTAAAGGCCAAAGAGGAGGAGTGTGCCCAGGAGATATTTTATTTTGTATTCTTATAATCAGTTATCATTGATTAATCATTTACCATTGTTGAATCAGTGGACAGAATAATCTTTGAATCACATCTATGTTACTTTGAGCAAATATTAATGCACACAGATGATCAGTACTCTAGTCAGTCTATTGAGGTTCTGCATTAGTCTTGTTATCTGCTTAAGTTGTTGCACCTCAGTGCAGTCACACCGCTCAGGCCCAGTCCTGTTGGACCCAGGCCTGTCTGCGTTCAGTTCTGCACGTACGCCGGCCTGTAACCACATGCACGCACTTATATAACACACGCACGTTCACATACACATTTAGTAATAATAGGAGGGTCGTCTGAGGACAGTTTTTCTGATAGATACACTTTCACAAAATGCACAATGTAATACACACTTGTTTTTCTCTTAAGAGTAGCAGTTGATGTCTATATAAGGAAAACTCTTTGAGAGGTGGGGAATTGTTATCATTTGTAATCATTTCCAGTAAAGATCCAACTGTGATGTCATAATGGCAATATAAGGAGACGGGACGGTCCATTCGACGAAGGATTGTATTGCAAATTGTCTTTCCCACACTGACTGCGCAAAGTGTGTAATAAAGATCACTATTTTTGACACCTACAAGGACTGGGCTTGCTTTCTTCTCTTCCCTGAATCGAACGAACCTTTAACAATGGTTTTTCTAAGTTGAACGGTTTTGAAGGAATTAGATGCCAAAAAACGTACGGAATATATAATAATAACTAGAAAGTGCATTTTCTGAAGAAACTGCAGTGTGAATGCTTGAATCTGAATGTATGCACTGAAATGAATTAATTGCTGAATGTTAAGTTAAAAATAAAAATTCTGAATGAGCTGGAAAATACAGAATTTTTAACCTGGAAACAAAAGTGCAGAACTTTTGAAAGCTGATGTTCACACAGAAGAAGTTGGAAAAAAGCTAAACATGTTTAAAATGTAAATAATAAAAAGATGAGTAATGACAAAAGAAAATTTAGAGTCAGAAAACCTCTGAATGAATATTAGACGTTCAAATTCTTCTAACTGAAATGAACTTAAAAGATGAACAAAAATTCTGGAGAAAATACAAACTTTAATATACAGCATAATGTTTTTCAGACATGTACACATGTGTATATCATGTTTAATAGTATTACATACATCAATTTGTTTTGTATGTCATAGAAAATAACATAAAAATCTTAAATCATATTTTACAGCTTCTTTCTGAAAAGGACTAGTAGAATAAATAAAAATAACTAAATTAAATAACTAATTAAAAAATAATAAGCAACATATGAAATACATGAAAATTCAACTTTTAAAACCACAATCCTGAACCTTTAAATTGTGTTGGTTTCTTAGAACATGGCTGAACAGCTGTTTCTATCGGTCTACTTAATCTGTCTACACATCTTTTTATTACTCATTCTTCTTTATGTTTTAATGTAAACAGAGTCCACACAGTGGTAAAAGAGAACTGTATAGAGAATTTTGAGTACACTCAAATGAAAGCGTAAGGTGGTGACACAGTTTAACACATGCAAATAATCAAATAAGCACATTAGTCCTTTTTGTGAACATGGATAAATAAGGATCAATAGTTTACAGCATTGTTCAGCCATGCCACTAAATGCTTTTTTACACATTGTTTTAACCTGGGTTCAGACACAAAGTCCCAAATTGAGTTAGTCCCTGACTTTGAGTTGTGGTTATGACTAATTATTATACACGAGGCTTTATCTATCTGAACTCTAAGGACTCAAATATGAAAAACCTATACTTACCAGCTGATACTCCACACTACACACTAGGTGTGCCATGTGACCTGAAACTTTGGTACAAACTCATCATAATCATTCTGTTAACACTGTTTTTTAACGCTGTTTGTGTTGCTGTTCAGCAGTTTAAAATGTTTTAGATTGGATTACATGGAATGAATTTGAATTTTCTTGGGGGGTTTTTGTGTGTGTTTTGTTCTTAGCAGATTTTTTTTCCATACTGTTGAATTCCAGTTACCACATTTCTGGTCATATGACATCCCGAGTGCCCACTTAAAAAAATCCCCACAGTTAATTCAACATTAAAACAAAATAAAAATATGTTAAATAAATAATGTGATGAAATATTAAATAAGCATACATTGTACAGAGCACTAACAATGAAAACAATCCTTTAGCCTGTTGATCAGAGAGAGGCAGTCATTATGTCCATTTAAAACCTGTAATCACAGAGCACAACGTTTCTGTGAAACTATAAAGTCCCATATGTTCCTCATCATGTCCAGTGACTTCAGAGTGGATCCTCCCTGTCATCCGGCCAGTGTTTGATGTGTGGCAAGCAGCACAGAAGCAGGATAGCTGAGGACTTTAAAAGAAGAGCAGAAAACGGGAACATATGTAGTTGTAAATGTAAATATCAGTGATACTTGTCTTGTCAAAGGGAATAAAATAATGAAAATGTTAACTTACACACTCATTTAGGGAGGATCTTGACACTGCACAGAGGAGGCACAGTCAGTCTGACAATGATGGTGATCTCCAGGGATGTTTTTCTGCAGCAACATTCCTGCCAACTGGCCGTATGATCCAGAGTAGTTGGTTTGTAATGAACAGAAAGGTGTATATGTTAGGTAGTGTGCACTCAGAGCTGGTCCTAAGAAACAAACACATCCTGTAATACACTGAATACCTGTAGTAGTGCTGCTGCAAATATGAAGCCCTTCTATCATGAGTGGTTTCAAAGAAGGTGTTTTGGAGGCTCAGTCACAGAAACTGTGCAGTCTGTTCAGTCCTGAGTGTCTCAGCTCTGAAGGGGATGGATCACAGAGGGAAACACCTGAGTACAGACATTACAATACACTCTAACACTCCTAAGGTCAAGTGAAAACACAATTTAAACACTTTACAAAGAATGAATACATGTTTTCATGGAAATAATGTCATTAACCCTTTTTGTCGTTAGTAAATCTCACCGACTGCTTGTGGGACAAGCTAGAAGGAGGACTTATCACAGAATCTCTCCTGTGCTCCAGATGTGAAGTCTCACGCTCTGATCGTATGGCGATGAAGATGGTGATGATGAAGTTTCTCTGATCTGTGGCATTACAGTTTCTAGCTGCTATGTGCTTCACATTGTTGGATTTTACATGTGAAGATTGGAGAAGACACAGGAGGACCGTGTCTCGCTTAAAAAAAAAAAAAAAAAAAAAAGGAAACCTAACAGGAAAGGAACCCCCCCCCCCTCAACTCCCACCGTACCACCCCCCCCCCCCCCCCCCCCTCCCACTCAACTCCCCAACCTCACACCATCCAATGTCTATACAAATGTAGGGTAACAGCTGGTAACAGAAAGCAAGTGTTACATATGTACTACTTATGTAACACTGCTGAAACATTTCTGGCCAGAAATGTGCAGTTATCAACCCAGACCCACCCTGATGATTGCACTGGCCGAAATATGATAAAAGCTCATAAAAATTTATGTTTCATAGAAAAATTTGTCCAAAAATATAATCGTATACTTTTGAAAAAGTTTAAAGTTTATAACAAACCAAAATAATAACATTTTTGTAAATAGTATTTCAAAATAGAGGCACACATAAAGTGGCTTAACTGTCATTATTGCTGTAATTAGGTTTGTTTGTTTGTTTGTTTTTTTAAAAAGCAACCTTTAGTCATTGTTGTTCGCTCAGAAACAATGAAGAAGCTGTTGAAGATTTATGTGTTGTGTGGGCAATCCTCTGGTCCACCCTCCCTCCCTCCCAGCCACAGTGAGACTGGGGCAGCCTGGCAGGATGTTGAAGCCTGGCTGCAGAGAGGATATGCCTACACTATTCATTTTAAACTGCTATATTTGATTTTTCTGACATTTATAGGTTACTGTTAGTGAATTTTAGATTTTCTGTGATTAAAAAAATTGTCATCTTTTACTGATATCATTACTTAATTCATGTAATTGTATTTTATGTAAACAATTCAACCATTATACTGCAATGCAGGGCGTCAACTTTTAAATATCGCTCTACTTTCTTAAGTCATTCAAAAATATAGAAATTACTTACTGTAGTCAATGATCTAGATCATGAATCATCACAGGACAATACACAGTATACTGGGTCATGGTAACTATGGTAGGTCTTCATGACTCCAGAATGGAGACATCGCTCTGGCTGAGAAATGAAAATAAGGTCAAGCAGTGTGTTCTTCTCTGTGGTAGGGGCAGTGATGACCTGTGCGTATCCCCTAGACTCAAACAGCTCCAGGATTGGTTTGTTTGCACTGGATAAAACATTCTCATTAAAATCACCACAAACTATGATGGGATGACAGTCCATGATCTCCAATGAGTCTAATAGGCTTACCAGGTTTTTCAGGAATGGCCTCAGAGTGTAGTCTGGAGGTCTGTACACAACTGCAATCAGAGCACTGACTGGTGCTTCAACCTTTAAAGCCAGAAATTCAAGGTCAGTTACATTATGGATGTACTGTTTTTCATGCACTTGAATGTCACTTTTCACATAAACAGCAACTCCACCACCACTTCTGTTTGCCATCTGGGGAAAGTTTGTGTAGGACAGGTGTCTGTTGCGTTTGAACAAATTGTAATTTTCCAAGTGGAGACTCTCTGCGACAAAAGAGCCCCGCAGGTGTGTTTCTGTTAGGCACAAAACATCTGCTAGACACAATTCATGGTGACTTTTGATGTCATTAATGTGAGCTGGCAGTCCCTCTGTATTATGATGAACAATGGTGAAAACCTCTGACCTGCTGAGGGTTTGTCTCACGTGTAGAAGAGGCATCATGTCATCAAGGTTGGCTTGTCTCATGTTCTCAAGCGCTGCAGTGATTTCTGGGTTGGTGAATATTTTTTTCTCCTCCATATCAAGAAGATACAGTCCACTGAGAGACGTCACTCTACTGACAGCTACGTAGGCCATGCCGGGCTCAAAAATGCTCTTAAGAGAGACAACAGCTAATGTAGTTGTCATACCCTGTACCTTATGTATTGTACATGCAAAGGCCAGCTTCACTGGGAACTGTCTTCGTACCACTCCTTTCTGCTTCAGATTCTCTTCTGCTCTCTCAATGTACACCATGTCGTCTGCTGGTGTGCGGTTATTCTTTCCAGATGTCTCATTATCCATTTTAAGTCCAAGCTTGATGATGTGTTGGTCGTTTTCAGAGTGAACTACTCTAAGTAGTTTTCCAAAAGCTCCATTAACCAAACCATTTTGTATGTCAATGTTTCTGGTGAGCATGACACGAGCTCCTTCTGCAACTTTCAGTGTGTCTGGTAACTCGTTTTTACCTCCTTTCAATGGTCTGTCTTGAAGTGCCATTCTGCAAGTTCTAGGATCTTTTCTATAATCATCTGCATGGATGTCAATGATATGAGTGTGGAGCAGAGCCAGTGTTGAAGAGTTGTGTGCATCCACTTCTTTATTAGTTGCAAAAATGTGCAACGCATCAGTCGGACAAAGGGCTGGTTCAGTTATGGCCTGTGACAACAAATTTCTATCTGCTTCGCAAAGCTCATCCAACTTTCCTTTTACACGAATTCTGTTCAGCATCTCAGCAAAGACAACATCATCTTTCTGACGCATAATCTCAGTCAGAGTGATCATCTGAAAATGCTCCTGCCACAGGTCGATCTCGGACGGGTCGTGCACACAGAGAGGTTTAGACTGTCGCACTGGGGGTAGCTGATAGAAGTCTCCGACAGCAATGACTGACATGCCTCCAAAGGGTCTCCGAGTCCCTTTGATCTGTTTGAGTCTTGCATCTACATATGCAAAGAGATGTCTTGACACCATAGACACTTCGTCAATGACGATTATTTCAGCATTCAAAAGTTCTGATCTGACTTCATCCAGCTGATTGCCAAGTCCCTGAATGGGAGGTTTTAAGCTTCTCGGGAGCTTGAGAAGAGAATGCAGTGTTGTTCCAGAAATGTTAAAAGCTGCAGTCCCAGTGAAAGCAGTTAACAGGACAGTGGGTTTTGATATGTCAACGTCGTCTGCATATCTGGGCACTTTGCTCAGTATCTTAGATGCTTCTGAGTAGATGCATTTGATAAGATGTGATTTTCCTGTTCCAGCACCACCATTAATATGTGCATTGAACGCCAGTGTCCTACAGAACTCAGTCTGTCTGTTCTTGTTTTGTTTCTATGGCTGTGAAGCAGTTTGAGCCCTCACACGTGATACTGGGCTGTACAAATACACTGAACTGCACTAAAATAAAGGATCGTTGTGATGATTTTGGTCAAGTCACCTGTGAGTGATTTTAGTGTTTTAATGCAAACAGGGTCAGGACGACCTGCGACAGGACGCAGTGATGCAGCAGGTCTTCGGCATGTGCTCCATGCTGCTGCAGCGCAATACAGACACACGCAAGAGGAAGCTCAACATCAGACGATACAAGGTTCCCCGATAGACGCACATCTGTGGCACTGCTTCACATTTGCTTTCATCTCTTTTTCCCTTCGTTGCTTAAAAAAAATTTGTCATATACTTGATTCCAGGTGGTGCCTTTCTCACAGCGCAGTGGCGTGTTAGAGTGGTGCTCTGGGACGGTGCCCATCGGGGAGTTTCTGGTGGAGCCCAATAAAGGAGCTCACAAACGCTTCCGACCCCAAGATTGGGCCAGCCTAGCCTGCCGGAGGAAGATGTTGGTATGGCGATGCTGACAGGAAAACACTTGCAACATGGCAACACATGCTTGCTATGGGTTCAGAACTCACAGCTGTAGTTTTTGTTGGGCTGTCACTGCAGGACGCTCAGAGACTTGCATTCGACGAGAAGCTGCAGGCCTACAACGAGGTGTGCACGAAGTTCAGGCCGGTCTTTAGGTATTTCTGCATGGAACGGTTCCTGGATCCCGCAGTGTGGATGGAGAAGCGGCTGGCTTACACTCGCAGTGTGGCCACCTCCTCTATAGGTACACCGTCTCACAGAGTAAAGCTCATTATGTACTGTAAATACAAGATGCCACAAACTGAAGGGCGACATATAATTGATGTGACTTGAAACTAAAGTGTTGGTGTTGATTATTATTAAGGTGATTCATGGATCCCGGTTTGCTTTGTACATAAAACACCACCTTTCACCTCAGCGTGTCAACATTTTGTTGTCAGTTGATGTCCAGAGTTGAAAGAAAACATTTATCAGTCATGACACAGAATTAAAAAATATACATTAAATATACACACAACGAGATTTCATATTATCTCCAAACGACGATCCAGTAATTGTAAAAACAAACCTTCTGTTTTCTGTTTTGTGTCCACAGTTGGCTACATCGTGGGTCTGGGTGACAGACACATCCAGAACATACTGATCGACGAACAGACTGCAGAACTGGTGCACATCGATTTAGGTATTCTTACACCAAGAAGGTCACTCTTTGTTTCAGAAAATGTTTTTATTCCTCCAGTGTGGATGCCCCTTTTTCTTCACTGTGTGTGTTTTTGTTGTTGATGTTTTAAAGGTGTGGCCTTTGAGCAAGGCAAGATCCTCCCCACCCCTGAGACTGTCCCCTTCAGACTCTCCAGAGACATTGTGGACGGTATGGGCATCACTGGAGTGGAGGGAGTTTTCAGGAGGTTAGCTCACGATTATGCTCAGATGTTGCTCTTATTTGTCAGCAGTGGTCTGGGACCTTCAGGCCCTTTTATACTCATACATGGAAAACTGGAAGTAAAGACTCTGTGACAGAGCACGGCAGGCAACATGACAAATTTGAATCAGACATGAAAATATAAACTGAAGTGGAGGTGGGTTGCAAAGTGGCTTGCAGTAAAAATCGACCCCCTGTCAATTCTGAGGTTTTACAGGACATAATAAAAAAATGATCTGATCCTTTTATTGCATGAGTAGCTAATCACCATTGATTGATGAGTTTCCTTCACGATTAATAAAGTTTTATAATTTGAAATAGCATATTACATTGTGTCATTAAACAAACTTCCTCATTAATCTTTTCTCAGACCACAGATTAAGATTCATGTTGGGAAATCTGTTGCTATTTAGACATTTTAAACATTTAGCACTATAAAGATCTCGAAAAGCTCATCCACGCCTTTGTAACGTCGAGGCTAGACTATTGTAATTCACTTTATTGTGGTCTCCACTCTTCCCTTTTACAGAGATTACAGACAGTTCAGAATGCTGCAGCTCGCATTCTAACCAAAACCAGCAAGTTTGCCCACATTACTCCTGTCCTTGCCGATCTGCACTGGGTGCCTGTCAAATATCGTATTCAATTTAAAATTTTGTTGTTTACTTTTAAAATTACTAACAACACTGCACCCAGCTACCTTAAGGACCTTTTAAACCCTTATGCTCCTGCTAGGGCTTTAAGGTCATCGTCACAGTTACTGCTGGCTCAGCCCAGATCTCGACTTAAGACTAGAGGTGATCGATCGTTTGCTCTTGTTGCACCTGTGCTGTGGAACAATCTCCCGATTGGCATCCGGGCATCTGATTCTATTCATTCTTTTAAATCACAGCTTAAAACATATCTTTTTAAACTTGCCTTCTCCACCTTTTAATTGCTGGTTTGTTTGTTTGTTTGTTTGGCTGCTGTGACCTATTGACCTCTTGTATTAATTCCCTCCTATCTTTCTATTGGTGTCTTTTATTATGGTGGTACAGCTTTTATCTTGCTATTACCCATGTGCTGTAGTCATTCTTATTGGTAGCTTTTATCTATGAACATAACTCGTTATTTTTATTTATCCTTTATCAATGTTTGAACCTTTTATTGTTTTATGTAAAGCACTTTGGTATGCCCAAGGCTTTTAAATGTGCTCTATAAATAAAGATTGTTGTTGTTGTTGTTGTTGAACCCTGCTTTCCCTTTCAGATGCTGTGAGAAGACGATGGAGGTGATGAGAAGTTCTCAAGAAGCTCTGTTGACTATTGTGGAGGTAAAATCATGCTCTAAATATTATGTTTTATTCCATAACTTCATATTAAGGAGTGCTTTTGTAAGTTTCTGTGTCTTTGTGCGTTTTAAATAGGTGCTGCTGTATGACCCTTTGTTTGACTGGACCATGAACCCCCTGAAAGCTTTTTACCTGCAGCATGACGAGCAGCAGGAGCTCAACGCAACGCTAAGCTCCACTATGGGGGGAGATGACATAGACAACAGCCGTAAATCCAGGTAATCAAGGAGAGAAGTGTCAGAATCGGAGCTGGCGAGGTTTTGTGTGTGTGTGTTCAGGCTCTTCCCCTCATATTCTTTCCAGCAGTGACAGTCAGAGCTTCAACAAGGTGGCGGAGCGGGTGCTGCTGCGGCTGCAGGAGAAGCTCAAGGGAGTGGAAGAGGGAACGGTGCTCAGCGTGGGAGGACAGGTCAACCTGCTCATCCAGCAAGCCATGGACCCCAAAAACCTTAGCAGACTTTTCCCAGGATGGCAGGCCTGGGTGTAGACTGGAAAAAAGTGATATCAGGGAAAAAGTGCAAAAAAAAAAAAAAAGAAGTTTATTTTGGTTGAAAAAAAGAGAGGTGGGAATTTTCATTCCTTTTTGTACGACTCTAATAAAACTGACTCAACAGATCAACATTAGGAATCAAGCCAAATCACAAAAATTATTAAAAAAGACCAAATAAATGTGTGTGTGTGTGTGTGTGTGTTTGGAAGGCTGACATGTTTGCTGTGCATGTTTTATGTTTCACCCAGATGAATGTGAATGTTGCTAAGTGACTGTATGAATGTGAAGTACCATTTAAAGCCTTCTCCAGGCGTCATTTCATGTCTGTTCTTTATTATCAGGTAAAATGTTTTTGTTCTTTTCCTGTGCATTGAATATAAGGCTGCTTTGTCAAATGAGTACTGTATCATTAAATAAATAAAAAAGCAGTCAATCCAAAAGCATGCTGGCCTGATTAATGCATTTCATTTTCACTTTAAAATATCCTCTCCATATTTTCTTGTCGCTCAGCCACTGCATCACTGAAACACGCTGTGTCTACCTGCCTATACATCATGTTTTCAGTACCTTTCCACTGCACACTCGGCGTTACAGTACTCACTCACTGCTCTGACACTTAAGCAGATAACACCTGTGTCATGTTTAGACTCGCCAACTCGTCATTGTCTTTGCTGTGTGCTCAGGAGGGAAACAAACTGATGCTGTGTGAAGTGTAGGCGTGACAGTTTTCATACAAACTCTTTATTTGATCGCATCCATGTGAGAATGAGCAGAGCGGAGCCTGGGAGGAGATGCCGGAGGTGCTGGCAGTGATGTGGATGAGATTATCTGAGTGAAAGATTGCTGCTGGAGTTATCACAGGGGGATTTTATTTCAATTTTTTCAAAATACAGATGATTAAACAGAAAATGACCACCAATCCGGTGAGTCTGCATTTAATCAGCCTTGAGAAGAAGACCTGCTTTCAATTTATTTTAAGTATTGTAACTTTACAAAAACACTGTTGCTCTGCCAAAAGTATCTGGACGCTTGTCCTCACTTCATCCGTGAATATGAGAAGATGAAACTTCCTGCGCTCGCCGAATCAGATGTTCAACCCCAGTATGTTCACAATGTGGCGCTGAAGCCTCCACCTGAGAGCAGTCCCTCCATCCCCAAGCACAAAGGTATTTGAGTGTCTTTTAATACAGTTTGAATACTTTACACGACTGTACAGATACCAGGCACGTCATTTGGACACTGCTTGTAACAAAAAGTCTCATTAGAAACTGTTCTGTGTATAAAATGTAATCGTGAAGCTGGGTGTGAGTGGGTTTCCAGTCACGGTGAGTGCTCTTCTGTCAGATTTCAAACACAGGTGCATCAAGTTCACTGTTGCTGCTGTCATCTCCTTGCTGCTGCTGCTGCTGCTGGTGGCTGGAGTCCTCCTTGCCTATTACTGTAAGTGAAGGATTTATTTAGTGAACTGAGTCAACATTAGTGAGATTGGAAGACTGATTTTTTTTTTCTGGTTCCTGTCTTCAATTCCAGTTTCTTCATCCTGTATTCATGGGATTAAATGTGGAGATGGGAACCGCAAGTGGGAGTCCCAGTGGTGTGATGGGGTTACAGACTGTCCCGCAGGGCAGGACGAAGCTAACTGTGGTAAGCAGCTTCATGGTGGGAAGAAAAAGCTTCTCTGTCCTCCACCTTTAGATTTGTTCAATAAAGCTGAATGAAACACACTGATAAGAACCTGGTTTACAAAAAAGAAAAACTTGGAAAACAACAAATGAAATGTGGACTTTTTGGGGGGGAAGTTTAATGCTTTCCCATTCTCGCACTGACAAGATTTCATTTCGGAGCCTGTTTTGTTGCATTTTTTGTTTCATAGCGCACAAAATATTTGCAAAGGGGGACAGGTCTGGACTGCAAGTGGGTCCATTTTTCATCTGGACTACTGGCACCTTGCATTGTCTTGCAGAAATGAACAAAACTAAGGACATCTCTGGAAAAGACATCTTCTCCATGGAAGTGTTATGCTGCCCTAAAAGCTGAATATATTATTAAGCCCTAATGAGACCTTCACATATGTGTAAATTACCCACACTGTGTGCTCTAGTGCCCCATGCAATCATCCATTCTGTTTATTAGGCAGCAGATGAAGTTTCTCTGGGATTTCCAAAAAAATGGAAATTCCCCCCCAAAATCCTCTAAAACCATACTTCTTCACAGAGTTGTGAAGCTCTGTTTACACCCAATGGTGCTGCTGACCTGTTCCCAGGTAGCCTCATTAGTTGTTATCTTGATGCACGCTCAATAAAAGAAGGTGAGAGAATCCCAGAAAGTTAACTCTGTTCATCTGGATTTCCAATCTTTGAAAACAAGGTCAGAGTTTATACAACGGAACAGTTTGATGCTTTTATAGGTTTGTTTTTTCTGGAATCATCCATATTCCTCATGATGAGATAATGAGATAATATGTAGACTGAAGCATTTATCTTTCCTTGTTAACTGCCAGTCCTTTGTGTGCTTCACTCTCAACTGGCTGCCTCTTCACCCACTTTCCACTTGTGACAAAATGCCAAGTCATCGCTTGTGTTTGCTGTTTGTGCTCAGTGAGGCTGCACGGCTCCAGTTTCCTGCTTCAGATCTACTCGACTCAGAGTAAAGCCTGAAAATCTGTTGGTTCTCATGGCTGGACCGAGGAGAAGGGCAGAGCGAGCTGCCAGAGCATCGGATACATCAGGTGAGATGCTCAGCTAGTTCAGCCCGAGATGAAACAAAAGCTGCTCTGTGAACGATTTTCAAGCGATGCTCAATTTTTTTTTTTACAATTTGTGCTTTGACAGGGGCACGTATTTTAAATCAGGCCAGCAAAGGGCTGATGCTAATGATGGATTCTTACTAGTGAAGTCTAACTTCAACCCTCAGGCATCCATACTGCAACAACTTGCCCTACAGTGAGTGAGCTGGTAATGATAAACCTGTGTCAAAATGCTAATATTGATATGATATTAACCTGATCTCATTCCAAATGTCTTTTTTCCTCCAATCCTTAGAAGTACATGTCCTAACAACATGGTGTTGACATTGCACTGTACTAGTATGTCTTTATACTTTCTTAGAAATGAACCAAATCACAACAACAATTACCTCAAGGTGCTTTATATTATAAGGTAAACCCCCTGGAAACAAACCACCAACCTTTCACCTGGCAAGTGAATTACAAGCACATAAAGGTTTATTCCTGTTAAAAGGGAGTTTTTCCTTCCCACTGTCACCATGTGCTGGATCACAGAAAGCGGTGTGTTAGCTGAGGTTTCTTTCTAATAGCGTAGGGCATAGGTGTCAAACTCTGGCCCGCGGGCCAAATTTGGCCCGCAGCCTAATTACATTTGGCCCGCGAAGCCATACCAAATTACTATTAGAGCTGGCCTGCTGGTATTACACAGCTAATATATATATTGTTTAGTATTAAGCTTTGCTTGTTCCATATTCAGTTTTTCAGCAAAACCTGTTTGAGTCCATAAGAAAAGATTCATTCTTATATCTGGAGGAAGTTTTTTTTTCATATAAATGTTAGCCCGCGACTTTGTTCCAGTTTTGAATTTTGGCCCACTGTGTATTTGAGTTTGACACCCCTGGTGTAGGGTCTCTACAATATCAAACCTCAGTGAGAGCGACAGTGGGAACGAAGAACTCACTGTTAGCAGGAAGAAACCTCTGGCAGAACAAGGCTCAGTTTGGGGATAAGGCGAAAGAGAAGAGAGCAGAGAGAGACAAGACAGGCAAAGTATAGTGAGAACCAAAAGTTGCTAATTACTAATGATTTAATGTAGTAGTGGAGTGCATCCAGCATATCAAAAAGAACATTTCAAGCCTAAGCAGGAGGTTGTCTGTCTCCTGAATCCAATCTGGGAGTTGTTTCCATAGTTGAGGATAGCTGAAGGCTCTTCCTTGCAATCACACTGGTTTTTTTCAGTGTGTTGTTGAGTTTTGTCTCTCTGAAAGCCTGTAGCTGTAGAATGCTCTAACAGCAGCCTCCTTTTTCAGATTGTGGAAGCAGGGTGAACTCCAGCAAGGCTTCTGCAGGACAGCTGGCCTCCCTTGGGGCTGTGCCCTGGCAAGTCAGCCTCCAGGTTGCCAGCTCTCACCGCTGTGGAGGAGCCATCGTCTCCCCCTACTGGATAGTCACCGCCGCTCAGTGTGTGACCTGGTGAGTCCTCCACCTTCACCTTCACCACCCTTCAGCAACCGTGGTTTGATCCAGCTTTAATCAAATCTCTGCTGGTCACCCCCCACCTTTGCAGGGCCACCAGTCCTGCAGACTGGGCAGTATGCTGGGATAGTGGACCCATTAGGCCCTCTGTTTAACCCTGCTTACTCGGTGCGTCGCATTATAACTCATGAGAGCTACAACAGCCAGACCCTGAAAAATGACATTGCTCTTATGAGGCTCTCCCAACCTTTGGACATAACAGGTGCTTATGATGAGCCCCTTCATTACATTATTTTAATCACCTTTTAGTTAATTGAAGTTATTAATTATTATTTAATATGGACTGAGATGTGGTGACTGCGGAGATCATTTGAGTTCAGTGAACTCACTGCCATGTTCAAGAAACCAGTCTTTTATATTGCGGCCCACATACAGCCCACTTTCATCTTATCTGATTTCTGTAAGTTTAAAAATTTTACCTACACATTTAATAAATGAGAGACCCTAATATAGGACAAAAAAAAGGGTGATTTCAACATTATTTCTCAGTTTTTCTTACATGGTGAAGAAATGCTGCTTTAGTAAACTAAAACAATCTGTCAGCATGGGTTTAAATTGTAAGAATAAATGTATAAAGTTACAGAAATCAATTAGTTAATTACTTTGGTGTACTGTTTTTTATTAAAGCTGTAGAACTTGTGAAAATACAGTTAAAATTCCCACATTTATGTCCTCCTTTTCCCAACGCCATCCAGCAGGCCGGATTGAGGTCAATGCTGGACCAAATCTGGTCCCTGGGCCTCATGTTTAATACCCCTGGTTTAAAGGAAAATATCTGAACCTGCTATTTGAATGTTGGCTCACATCAGACCATGCAACATTTCTACTGCCTGATTTTGTTGAGCAGGTGCAAACTGTAGCCTCAGTTTCCTGTCAATAGCTGACCGTGTGACCCTCTGCTGCTGTAGCCCGTCTGCTTCAAGGTTCGATGTGCTGCACATTCAGAGATGCTCTTCTGCATAATTTGATTGTAACGAGTAATATGAGTTAACTCTCGTGTGCAAAGTCCCTTAAATCACCTATTAAATCCCCATTCTCCATTCAGTTCAAACTTCAGCACCCTGTCACGTTTGCATGCCTAAATGCATTGGGTTGCTGTCATATGACCCATATACATCACATGATTCAGATATTTGCTTTAAGAATCAGCTGAAATGTGTACCTAATAAAGTGGCCAATGAGTCTGTTTAGCTTCTTTATAGTAGTTTTATCTTGATATCTCTGTTTTGCCAGATTGTATATTATGTTATTGTGCTTGTGTTTATATTCATTCTACTTTTAGGCTGTTTCTAATCTTGAGTTGCTGCATTCCCACTTTGGGATAAGTAAAGTATATCTTATCTTGTCTTATACAGATTTACAGCCACAGATTTACTGCATAAATCTAAGCTGGACTCAGCAAAGTTAATCCCATATTAACATGTTTTAATCAGTTGTCTTTCCCCCCCAGTTCCTTAATCTCAACCAGAAGTCTTAATAACCAGGCATTGTTAGCCAGTCATGGCACCATATATTTTAGGATAAGGCGTTTTTGTTAAAAGTGCATCCATAGAAGTTTTAAATAACTTTTGTTGAGACCTGTTGACATTTTGGAAGATGCACATCCTCAGTGGATGCATTTGGCACTGTTACTTCAGTAAGCGTTACATTTAGCAAACTAGCAAGCTGTCAGCTGAGTATAACCCTCTGTGTGAATAAGCTGTTCACACAGTGGCAGTCTGTGTACAGAGAGGCTGTAAGAGTGCACACATTGACACCATTGTTAACAGCAGCAGCTCGTCCTGTGTTAAACACGTTACAGCAGAGATGTTTACTCCTTGGTAGGCTTCAGGAACATCGGACCTGTGCCTCCCAAACGTGGGCCTGAAAGTCACTGCTCATCACAAGTGCTGGATAACACGATTTGGTCACAGAGCAAATGGTGAGGCAGCTGTAGTTAGTGAATCAGTATTGGTGCTCATTGCCGCCTACTACCACTAGATGGCATCAAAGTCCTGCACTCATTGTCAAGTGATTGAACGTAGAGGAGAGTGTGTGAGCGTTATTTTATATATTAATTTATGTTTTTTTTTTTTTTTGACAGACTCTGTCTTTCCATACCTGATGGAGGCTCAGGTGTCTCTCATAGATGCTGCAGAGTGCAACAGTTTCATCGCCTACACGAACAGGATATCCCAGGATATGATAATCAGTTTAGCTGTGTAGTGTCCTTGAGTGTCAGAGGTCCACAGTGTGACCCACCTCGAGGTTACAATGCTTCAGTTTTAGTGGGAATGGAGTCTCTGAATGCAGACTCAGAACAATGCGCTCCAATAGTGTTTGCAGTTCAGCCAGTCCAAACAGACCGTCGCATAAAAGCAGTTTTTGTTCATCAAAGAATCCAAAACATTTTCATGCTCTTATGTAACTGCTTTTGCGGCGCTCTCAAACAAGTCCAGCACTATGTTCTGTGTGCAGCAACCGTTTTAAATAAACTGTTAGTTTTTGTGCCTGGTAACAATCCACTTATACAGTCAGCAGTGAATGTACAGTTAGAGCCCAGAGGAGGCAGCTGACTATTATATCCCCTTTTATTTGGATGATTTAGAGCTTTTTCACTGACCTCAGAAATCCATGAAAGACCTAAAACTGTCCTCAAAAGTCCTCATGTAGCCTCTCAAAGTCACTGTAAGTTAGTATTGCCCTTTGTTTGTTCCTGAACTGTGTCTCAGGCTGACGGCGGCGGCCCTCTGGTGTCCCTGATGGATGGAGTATGGTGGCTCATAGGTGACAGCATTTGGGGGGAACAGCACGCTGGGCAGGATGCACCGGGTGTTTACGGCAACGTCGCATACTTCCCGGACTGGATCCACCGTCAGATGAAGGTTCATTCGTTTTGAGATTTTGTAATGGCACTCATGAACAGGCAAAGTGTAAAATATAAAGAAAGATTAGACTTTGATTAAAAGTCAAATTTAACTTCGCTCTGTGTGATTTCATGCACTTTATGTACCTTTTGATTTAATCTCTTTGGAGGACCAGATGTTATAAGAAGGTTTACCCATCTGGTGCTCTGAGTTGTACAGCTTGACCTGGAGGCTGGATGTAATGATAAACACCGTATGTCTGAATCACAGCAGGGCCTTGACGCCAAGTTAGGATATTAATATGAGTGTTGTGTGTGATTAATCGTATTTGTTCGAGTGTTTGACAAGCCAAAAGGTTAATCCGTGCCCTGACATTATTATGTTTCATTGTCTTTGGTATCCTTCGCCTTTATCATCCGCAGAGGATTACAAAGCTTTTTTTTTTCTTGTAAAGAAGGAACAAAAATGCAAACAAAGTACTGTGCAAAAGTCTTGATCCTCTCCTCATTTCTTCATATTTTGCTTCCAAAGTGTGAGCATACTTTCTTGTCTTTCCTACTTTTTATAAAGTGGTCTTGATCAATAGTTCTCCAGGTCTTCTGAAGGTTTTTAAAGGTTTTTCTTTGGACATTGGCTGCTTTTTCACTCATTTAGACTCCATTACTTGTACTTGATCATTTTCAGAGCAATGTTTTTATTTTGTTAAGCCACTGAAGACTGAGTTGTGAATCATATAAGCTTAAAAACAGCACCTAGCTAAAAGAGACAAAAGAGTGGGGTGGTCGGATGGGTCACCCTGGGCGTCGGTGGTGCTGCAGCCATGGGCTGTATGGGCCTGCGCCTCCCTGCCCTTGGTGGTCAGCGAGGAAGCTGGCTCCTCCCCCCTCCACACACGCAGGGGCTTGGGATGCAGGTGTGTCACTGAGGTGCAGGGGAGGCCCTCCTTCTCTCCCCCCTCATGGCTGCCTGTACCTTAGTTTTCCTCCACAGTTTAGACTCTCTCATTACTTTCATTCTCATGACACATACATATAGGGCCTTCGGGGTGGGCACACTGAACAGCGTCCAGAGTCTGTTCATTCAGCCTCACCTCTGGTGTCGGTGCCCACTTCTCAATTTTAAATTGCATGTAGACACCGAAGGTCTTGGGGAGGGTTACACAGTAAATATCTATGTTTCAGGTCAGGTCTTAGACTCCACCTCTCTCTCTCAGAACATGTCAGGCTCCCCCAGGTGTGGGGCCTATTTCCCGGCCACACTCCCTGCCAGTGGCTGGTGGTTCTCAGTATCTGGGGCTGGGTTCTTGGGTGTGTACTGGCTCATTTATCTGAATTTCACAGCCCTCAGTCTATAAACAACCCCACACACTTCCTTTTTTTCCACTTCATTCACCTCTCATTAGCACATCGGGATATGCCCAACCCGGAAGTCCCCTCTGAGGCCTTCCCCCAAACAGCAGCCTCAATTCATGCTCGTGCAATCTGCAATTATCTACTAGAAATACCAAACCTACATGAGGATGTGGTCTCAGCTAGTGAATGGGCTGGAGTAAAGCAACTAAATGACTGAACTTTAATCACCAAAAATCGCGAAGGCTCTTTAAAGCCACTTTCCGCCCCACAACCATTTCAATAGCTATCAAAATTACCAAGCACACCTTGAGTCATGAAACTTGTGTACTACTTTACTCTCAGAAACAGTCAGAGAGACTAAACTAGCAACAGGTCCCTCTGCAAATGATGAGCTCGTATTGTCTGTTTGGGACTCTGGGGCCTCCGTGTTTGGTCTTGGCCCGGTCCCTCCTTCCTGGGCCCCCTGCCGCCCGCCCGGATCTGGTGGTGTGTTTCTGTGGCTGTCGGGGGCCAGCCCTTGAGGGGGGGGGGGGGGTACTGTCATGGTCCTGCGACCATGACTCAGTGACTTTATGTTTATGTTCTTTATTGTTATTACTTTCATTATTATTCATGGCTGTTTTGGGATGGTTTGTGTTTGGGATTTTAGACACTGGGTTCTGGGTTTGTGCTCCCTCTGTTGGTCCCTGGTGTTAGTGTTCCCCTGTCTCGTCAGGTTAATCAGGTCCAGCTGTTTCCCCCACCTGTGTGTGATTTCCCAGTGTCTCTTTGTGTACTTATAGTGTGTGATTTCCTCTGCTCCTCGTTGCGTCGTCTGTGTTCATCCTCTGTGTTCATACCTGGTGTAATCCCCTGCGTGCTCTCCCTGCTGTTCTCCCTTCATGTTCAGGTTTGCCACTCCCTTTGTGTAGTTTCTCCCAGTTTAGTTCGTCCTTAGTTCTGTTTGCCATCTCCACTTTATGTTCAGTATTGTCAATAAATCACCTTCACATCTGAGTAAGTGCTGCATCTGAGTCCTCCTTTCCACTCTTCACACGACCGCTGCCCCAGACCGTGACAGTACGACGCGACCACAAGATGGACCCAGCAGCGCTTAATCCGTCCAGGGAGCTACGGGAGACGCTCATTGATGCCACACAGGAGCTGATCGACCTGTGGCTGGAAAGCCCGGGTGGCACGTCCCAGCGCGCTATAGAGAGGCGGCTACAGCGTCTGGTGACCGGTCTCCCATGGCTGCTGGACTCGCTCTGTTCGTGGGAGCGGGAGTTTCTCCTTTTGGACCTTGGACTTCACCCCCCGTCTGCATTCACTTTCGAGCAGCCCGATGCGGTGAGTCAGTGGGATGCATTGCTTTCCCCAGTTTCCGGGACTTTGTTTTCTGGGGCTATTCAGAGCGGGATGGGAGACTGTATGGATCGCTTACCTACCTTCGTGGTAACGGATCCTTCCCAAGTGGGCGTGTACAAACCCGCTGCAAAACTGACAGACTGTGCCTCTGCCGCTCCTTCTGAGCCAGGACTTTATTGCCATTCTCCAGCTCAGTTCTGTGTCCAACCACAAGCTTCCCAGTCTGTAGCTCAACCATTAGCCTCCCTTAAGCCACAATTTTCACACTGTTTTTCCACCGCTGTTTCTGAGCAGGGAGACAAACTGTTTCACTACGGACCTGTTCCTCAAAAGCTGGCTACATTAGAGACTATTGCTCACTCCGGGGCTTCCCCAGAGGCTGGGTTACTGCCCTCAGTTTACTCTGGACCCCTGGAGGCCAAGATGCCAGCTGTGAACTGCACCGGGCTGTCACTGCCTGAGCAGGGTCAGTGCTCTGCGCAGCTGCAGCCCTCCTTATGTGTGCCGGAGGCCCACGTGCCTACTGGTTTTGTTTCATATGTGCCCGAGGCCCACGTGCCTACTGGTTTTGTTTCATGTGTGCCCGAGGCCCACGTGCCTACTGGTTTTGTTTCATGTGTGCCAGAGGCCCACGTGCCTACTGGTTTTGTTTCATGTGTGCCAGAGGCCCACGTGCCTACTGGTTTTGTTTCATGTGTGCCAGAGGCCCACGTGCCTACTGGTTTTGTTTCATGTGTGCCAGAGGCCCATGTGCCTACTGGTTTTGTTTCATGTGTGCCGGGGGCCCCGGTGCCCACTGGTTCTGCGGCTGTTTTCGCTGGGGGGCCCGAGGAGCCCGTCCAGCCTCCTGCTTCGCTAGCTGGGGGGCCCGAGGAGCCCGTCCAGCCTCATGCCACACTGACTGCCACGTCGGCTGGGGGGCCCGAGGATCCCCCAGCTAGCGAAGCAGGAGGCTGCTTCTCCACCTGTGGCTGCTTCTCCACCTGTGGCTGCTTCTCCACCTGTGGCTGCAGCGTTGCCTCCTGCAGTACCATCACCTGCAGGGCTACCACCTGCTACTGCCACGCCTCAGCCTGAAGCTTCAGCCTCGCCTGGTTCTGGTCCAGCTTCATCCTCACCTGGCCCAGCTTCAGCTTCAGCTTCAGCTATGGCTTCGTCTTCGCCCGGCTTCAGCTACAGCTTCTTCATCGCCTGGCCCGGTTTCGTCCACGCCTGGCCCGGTTTCGTCCACGCCTGGCCCGGCTTCGTCCTCACCTGGCCCAGCTTCAGCTACAGCGTCAGCTTCGCCTGGCCCAGCTTCAGCTACAGCTTCTTCATCGCCTGGCCCGGTTTCATCCATGCCTGGCCCGGCTTCATCCTCTGCTTCATCCTCGCCTGATTCTGGTCCAGCTTCATCCTCACCTGGCCCAGCTTCAGCTACAGCGTCAGCTTCGCCCGGCCCGGCTTCAGCTACAGCTTCTTCATCGCCTGGCCCGGTTTCATCCACGCCTGGCCCGGTTTCATCCACGCCTGGTCCGGTTTCATCTCCAGCTTCATCCACGCCTGGTCCAGCTTCGGCTTCTGCTTCAGCATCGCCTGGTCCAGCCTTCGTGTCTCCATCCTCGTCTGGTCCAGCCTTCGTGCCCGCATCCTCGGCCACAGCATCCTCATCTTCACCCACTGCGCCTGGTCCAGCCTCCGCTTCAGCGTCTTCATCAGCTTCGCCTGGTCCAGCCTCAGCTTCAGCGTCCTCATCAGCCTCGTCTGGTCCAGCCTTCGTGTCTGCATCATCCTCTGGTCCAGCCTTCGTGTCTGCATCATCCTCTGGTCCTGCCTTCGTGTCTGCATCATCATCTCCGCCTGCTGCGGTCCCGGCTTCCGTGTCCTCAGCCTCGCCTGGCCCAGCCTCGTTTGGGTCTGGAGCTAAACGGCCGTTTTCTGGACCGCTGGCCGGGCTACTGGCCGGGCGCCGTTGCGTGACTGGCCGCCGTTGCCTTCCGCACGGCCGGCCCCCAGACAGCCATCGCCTGAGCGGCCGCCGTTGCCTTCCGCACGGCCGGCCCCCGGACCGCCATCGCCTGAGCGGCCGCCGTTGCCTTCCGCACGGCCGGCCCCCGGACCCTCTTCGCCTGAGCGGCCGCCGTTGCCTTCCGCACGGCCGGCCCCCGGACCCTCTTCGCCTAAGTGGCCGCCGTTGCCTTCCGCACGGCCGGCTTCCTGAACCTTTTGTGCGCCTCCACGGCCTTCTTTGTGGCCGGCCTCCTGAACTGTCCCATCCTGGCCTCCTGTGTTATCGGGCCCCTGGCCGGCCACCTGAACTGTGTTTTGGACTCTGCTCCCCTGTGAGTTTTTTTTTTTTTTGTGAACATTTGTTTGGGACTCTGGGGCCTCCGTCTTTGGTCTTGGCCCGGTCCCTCCGTCCTGGGCCCCCTGCCGCCCGCCCGGATCTGGTGGTGTGTTTCTGTGGCTGTCGGGGGCCAGCCCTTGAGGGGGGGGTACTGTCATGGTCCTGCGACCATGACTCAGTGACTTTATGTTTATGTTCTTTATTGTTATTACTTTCATTATTATTCATGGCTGTTTTGGGATGGTTTGTGTTTGGGATTTTAGACACTGGGTTCTGGGTTTGTGCTCCCTCTGTTGGTCCCTGGTGTTAGTGTTCCCCTGTCTCGTCAGGTTAATCAGGTCCAGCTGTTTCCCCCACCTGTGTGTGATTTCCCAGTGTCTCTTTGTGTACTTATAGTGTGTGATTTCCTCTGCTCCTCGTCGCGTCGTCTGTGTTCATCCTCTGTGTTCATACCTGGTGTAATCCTCTGCGTGCTCTCCCTGCTGTTCTCCATTCATGTTCAGGTTTGCCACTCCCTTTGTGTAGTTTCTCCCAGTTTAGTTCGTCCTTAGTTCTGTTTGCCATCTCCACTTTATGTTCAGTATTGTCAATAAATCACCTTCACATCTGAGTAAGTGCTGCATCTGAGTCCTCCTTTCCACTCTTCACACGGCCGCTGCCCCGGACCGTGACACGTATAGTGGCAACTAAAAGTTGTTCTAATCAATCATTTGTATCAGTGTACGTTTCAGCCGTATGCTTAGCAACACTGACATCAAGTAGCATTAAGCTGTATTGAACATTTGACTCGTAGTTCTCAACATTTGTGTCATGAATTGAGCAAGGTACTTTGAGGAAGCCAGAGCATGAGTCTGATGACACAGCTTTTTAAAATACCACAATGACACTGCTTCTTATTTTTTTCTTAAATAAAGGAAAAACAGCTGTAGGCAATCACAGCTTTTTAGAAAATATAGTACAGCCTTTTGTTAAAGGTTTTATGCAGCAAGAAAAACCTAGTCTTTACTCGGTGTTAAAACCGGGTAAAGGTGGTGACATACATCATCTTTCAAGCTTGTTAGAATTGTACAAACTCTGTTTTTGCCTTATCTACTGTATTTCTATTTGTTTACACGTGTTTTGGCAAATTAAGCAGAAATGAAGAGCGGCTCAAGACTACACTGAGAGACATTTAACCATTAATCAAGATAATAACTGTTACAGCTCTAATATTGTGATGATTATGAAGTAATTATATTCATCTTGACCTTTTGTGTTAGCATAAAAATATTTGCTATTAGCAACTTACATGCAGATAATGTTCAAACACAACCAGATGAATTGTACTTCTGTTTACAGAGGTATCAACCCGACACGTATACAGAGAAAAACTTACATTGAATTATTGCCATTTTCTTTTTCATAATTTGTTACTTTTTGAAATTACTTTATCTATTATAAGCTACATTTAAGTACGTTTTATTTTGTTGTATTTCTCATCCAAAAAGAAATAAAAATGATTTAAAAACGATTATGTCTTTGATTTGTCACAAGTTGTTTTATTTACAACACAGTTTACAATTTTTGGCACAGAAAAAATACACTCATAAATAAGCGAGCAGTTTTAGATTCAAGTGTGCTTTCAGTGAAACAGTCTCACAAATTGACATTTTTTCCGACATGTTAGTGCAGCTTGGGTCAGATTACAGGAAGCTGAATGAGGCTGAACTGTGGCGCAGCATCTTCTGTGGACTGTGTATGGACCTTATTTCACTGGTGCGAACAGACTGCAAAATGACATTCAATAAGTTGATTCTTTATCTCTTTTTTACTGCTAACAGGAATGTCTGCTTTGCTAGAACGTTAACTGAAGCTCACAAGTAACAAAGGAAATCAATGCTGAAGTGTTTCTGTATATGATTTGTATAAAATGTGCAGTATAAACACCCTTTGAATTCTAGTCTCAGAAAGCAAAGATCTGGAATAATTATAATTACAATAATAATGATGATGATGATACAATCACATTCAAAGAGACTTAAATATAAAGCTGAGGGTATACAGAATGGGTATAGCTACATTAAAATAATAAACTACATTACAGAAGGAGAAATATTGATCTTTCGTTTTATATAACACTTTGATCGACTTTGGAAGTGCAATTCAGCAGAGTAAGTCCCAAACTGCTGATACTGTTCTAGCAGAGAGCCGAGACCACAGAGGCACTACAGGCGCTGTAAACACAAGTCTAACTTTTCATATTCTTCCTATTACCAGTGAGCAGCTTTACTTTAATTAGTTTATTTTTTATGTAATATCTCTGGGTAATCATTTGACTCCACAGACGAGTGGAAAACTTCAAAATAGATCCAAGAAATAGATCCCGTTGTTGGCATTAGATTGAACCCCCCCCCCCCCCCCCAAAAAAAACAAACAAACAAACAAACAAAAAAACCAAAAACGAAGGCACTTTTGGTTTATAAGGCTTAGAAACCTAGAAAACACCTTTTGCATGGAGATGATATCAGTGTTATTATCCTTCCTTCTGGATGTGCTGTGATTGTCTGCACCGCTGAGCTGTTCTTTGCTGTGATGGTTAGTGTGTGTATACTTATTAACTGCTTTAAAATTTTTAATTTTAATCTTCTAGTGTTATTGAAGTTCTAGATTTCTCAGAATACCTTTAGCAGTTTTAATTAGAACAAGCCCAGTTATGATTTGAGTGCCTCCACCAGCCTCTGTAGGTGGATTAAGGCAACGACCACAAAAAAACCAACAAGAAAATACAAATTCACCACCAACAGCTGTTTTTTTAAAGAATTGTTCTGGGGATTTTTCCCCTTCAGAGGCAGTTGATCTGTCTGTGCGACTGCCTCTGTGGGCCAAGCTGATGAGTCCAGTCTAAAAATCCTAAGTCAAGTGTCATTGGTCGGTGCAGCCTCTCGTGGAGGCGCTCTGCTCACTGTCCGACTGTCCCTTCCCCGGGTTTGCTCTACTTTGCCCTCTCAGTCATTTGATGCGGTGTCGTACCAGCGAGGACTCGTCCGTGATCTCACCGTTCCGGTTTCCGCATCTGCAGGGCAGGATGAGCATGAGCAGCAGGATGAGGAGGGCCAACGCGCAGACTGCCATCAGGGCGTAAGATATCATCCACACAAGAGGCTCCTTCAGTGGGCCGCCAGAGCAGTCGGCCGCCACGTCCGCTGCAGAGAAGGGTCCCTCGATCTCTGACAGAGCCACCCCATCGCTCACTGCAGTGACGTATGAGAGAGGTCTTATAACATGATCTCATTAAACCAAAAAAGCAGCATTAAGTTAGCATCACTCATACGCCCTCATTCAATACAAATTTAACAAGTGCCAAATAAAAAGAGTTAACCTGTGACTGTGAGCTAATGTTTGAGAAAAGCTGGAAAGACAGGTAAAGAGAACTTTTGCTGGACTGAGAGCTAGCTGAGGCTATCTTGACAATGAGCAAATGAACGTTTTAAACATTTAAACATTTAACTGAACAACTGTTGCTTTTAAAAGTGTGCAAAATCCATTTTTCATTCCTGTTTTTCCTCGTTTAAGGAACATTTAGAAATTGCTAAATATGGTCTCTTTGGCCGACCGGTCATGGCCGACGGCTGCCCTCCTGGTTCTGCTTGACATTTACTTCCTGTTAAAGGGGAGTTTTTCCTTGCCACTGTCACCAAGAGCTTGCTCAAATGGGGTCATCTGATTGCTGAGATTTTCGGTGTATTATTGTAGTCTTTACCTTACAATATAAAACGTTTTGAGGGTTCCTGTTGTTGTGATTTAGCCCATAAAAATAAAATAAAATTGAATTTGGTGGAACTGGAAGAAATTATTCATGCACAATTATTGCCTTGTTTTTACCTGCTTAGATAAATGATCTCTTTCATGCCTCCAAATGACACAGACCATTAACACATTGCAGCAAGCGAGCTCACGTCACTCCTATTTTATAATCTTTACATTGGCTTCAGGATGTCTTGAAATTCTTGTTCTCACATACAGAGCATTAAACAGCCAGGCTCCAGACTTTATCCCAGCTTTTTAATCAAGCACACTGCTGCTCGTAGTCTTCGATGACGGGCTCAGGCATCATTTTTTTTTAAACAATGGCATTTAACTTTCTTATTTATTTTACCTGCCCTGCTTAGACATTAAATGCTGTCACAAGCCTCCAACCTTAAGCCTACAAAAGTGTTTGCTCAGTACACAACAAAAATGAACTTTGTACTTTAGTATTAGGGAGGGAGGCTTGGCCAAAGTTCATTTTTCCACAGAACTATGAGGAAGTGCCACTGAAGGCTTAACCTTTGACGTTTAGATCTCAGTGAACAGGACACTGTGTTGAGCTCTTGGTCAGGGAGCCTGAAAGTGGCTGACTTTAGGACTTTGCCTGTCAGTAAGTTATCATTAGCTGATGTCTGGTTTACTCTGTACTTTAGGATTTCTGCTGTAGTTTCTCATAAAAAGCGAAATATTTACAGACATGTAACTGCAGTAAGTGGCACCAGTATGAACCCTGACCTGCACAGCTGCTGGGTGCGAAGCCCAGTCTCCGCTGAGTGCGATCAAACATTACATAGAAGCCTTCCATAACAGTGGCGCCGATCACCATGCCATTTGTTGACGACGACACCCCGAAACGGAAGCAGTCCAGCGTGCCGTCAACGTCCGTGATTGGCTGGATGTAAAGCTGTGACATGACAAGAAATGAGGATGAGATGAGTTTGTCTTTGTTTGATGGAAGCTCTAGAGAAGGAATGATTATATGATTATATATGTGCCTGGCACCTGAGGCAGAATGGTGACACGGAACGACTCGCTGGTGTTCGTGGCCCTCAGGTAGATGGACAGCTTAGGGAAAAACCTCCAGGGGTTCTCTCCCTTCATCCAACATGCTAACTTGGTGCCTTCCCAGAACCCTGAAGAAAACTCCTCGATCTGAATTAAAAACAAAAACAAAAAAAAAAACACAGGAGGAAAGAGAAAAAGAAAATAAGACAGTCACAGTAAGAAATTGACAGAGACAGAAAAGAGACAGTGCGAAGGATAAAAAGGATAAAGACAGAAAAAGAAGGTCAACATAGCACCAAAACAAGTTTTGATGTTCTGCTTTCATTTTCCTACTTTGTATTCATCTGCAAGGATGTGGCTGCTTTAATTGAAAATGTTGCCTCAAAGTTCAAATTAACCTTGGGAACTGTTTGTGTGCAGTTCCAAAAAGGTGAGAAATGTGCAAAGCCTAATGGTAAATAAACAAAGGCATGGAGCGCGCGCGCACACACACACATATATATTTTTATAACAGGAAAAAAAAACCCTCGATCCCTCCACTTAAAGCTACTACGTCCTTGAACAGTGAGTGTGTGCTATTCTCCCCTGCATATCTTTGCTCTGACAACATGTTTCATCATTGTCTGTGGAGCGGAGGCAGCATACCAGAGAGCTGCGTATGATGGCTTCTACCAATGCATTGAAGACGTTGACAGGAAGTCGCAGCAGAGTCGTCCCACTGTCGACTATAGCTTTATCCATGTTATACTGAAAGAAAGAGAGAAAGAGTGACGTGCGGTAGGGTTTGTTCTCGCTGCAACGGACTCCTATGGAAGACCTTGAGCAAACAAAAGAATATAAAATGAGGAAGTTCTTTCACAAGCAGACAAACTGGATTACACTGCTCTGCAGCACTCCTACTCAGCTTCTCTTACATTTCAGTGTTTTAACCTTGACACAGCAAGTTAATCAAGTGCTGTGAGTCAACTTCCAAGTCAAAGTTACAGTTCACTTTGAAATAGTGCAGTGTGGAGTTAGGATCAGACAGTGAGAGAAGCGATTCAGACCGTGAAGTTTTACCTCTCTGCAGTCCAGATTCAGATTCTGGTCTCCCACCTCCAGCTTCAACACCTCCACCTGGTAGTACCACTCTTCTATTATAGGGGTGTACCACACTGAGCCTCGATACAGACTTGGTTCAGCCCCACCCATTATCTAAGAGAAGAAGATAACCAGAATTACTGCCTTTTATTTTTTTTGCCTCAGTAAATCAGCTAAGTTGCAGTTTACATATCTGTTTAGCTTCACCACTTCAGTATCTAACTAAACTTAAAATTAGAGCCTGATAGGAATAGGATTCTTAAGACAGATAAATACCGATACTTAGTGATCTAATTCTGACATACCCTGCTATCTTATCCATCTGTCTGCACCAGCGGGTCACATGATGGAGATGCGGTGAGCGAGGCACCAAGGTCGAAAGTATTACGGCGACAGACTTGCTCTCAGCAGGATGCTATCTTAGCTTAATTAGCTCCAGTCAAAGTAGAAAGGCCTTCCAATGTGGAAACACAGTGACATGAAGGACATCAGCTATGACGTTTATAAAAAGGTGCTGGTCACACACACAAGCTATCAAAATCTCAGACAGAGATCCAAAATATAAAGACTGTTTAAAACCAATGTTTTTATCTAATCAAACTCCTCCTTGGGGTGTTACTTCTGACTACTCACAAGACTGCCGCCCGTAGTGTCTGTTTCGCTGCCGGCTGACAGTCCAGCACCACACATCTGGAGGGAAAAGACGTCAGGAATTCCCAGCTGTCTCACCACGGAGTTGAAGAAGGGCTCCACGGACGAGTCAGGCTGGTGGAGACACACAAGACGGTGTTAAATAATGTTGATCGAGTGAAACCTTTACACTTGCGTTTCATACCTTTAGCTTGTGTAACTACACAGATTGTAAAAGCTTCACACACAACATCGTAGAAAATCAATCACCTCAAACATCAGCTCTATTGAATGGAAATGCTGAAATGTGTTTTTATGTGACAGCGGTGTATCATCAGTTTGGACTGTGATATGTTCACTCCTGTTTTCCTCCACAGTGTCACCATGTCATGCATGACAAACAGCCTGGAAGAAAGTTCAACCTCAGCACTCAGGAGTCGCCAATAGCACAAAGTGGTCAGTGTAAGCGTATCGGCTCCACAATCACTGACATTTGATTCCAAAGGTTGTTGCAGTCAGCGCAGAATGAAGGTACGTATTGTGCAGTTTGCGCTGACGTCTTTAACGCTCCATTAAGACGAGATTAATCTGTTAAAAAAAGCTGACACTGGGTAAAGCACCTTGATTTAGCTCTTCTTTTGAAAAAAGAAAACTGATTAATTCACATCTATGGTATAAGGGGAGATGGAAGTAAGAGATGACAAAATACAGCAACAACATAACCTCACCCCATCATTTTATAAGAAAAACACACACTCCTGTAATTATATCACAAACAAGTTTTCTTCTTTCATGTGAAAAGTGGATGATGACATTCAGATAAGATTAGACCGCAAAGTTATTCAGTGGTTTAACAGAAATGGAGGCGAGCAGGAAGCCATGCAATGCTGTCACATTCCCTTTGTGAAACCTGCATGTTCACATTTTCTCAGGTTTTGCTTCCTCCTTCTGCTCTCATCCTTAGGTTTGTGTTTAATTCCACATACATGGAAAACAGCACTTTAATTAGCCAAATCATTTTGCAACGATTCATACAGAAACAGAATTCAACCAGAGTATGGTGTTTGTGCTCCAAAAATGACATTCTGCAAATATGACACACCAAGAAATTGACGAGTAAGGAGCAAATATCCCACGGAGAACACAGGTGGATGCTGGGGCTGTTCCAGGGGTTAAAACAGCAGTGACTCAGGGCAGCAGTCAGAGGATTTGCAGCTTAAGTAGACTGCTAAATTGGAAGGGTGTTTGATATGTGATGTGAGGAGTGGGAGGCATGTAAGTGAGAATGACGTTGCCTGTCCGGACAAGCTCTGAGGATTCACTCAATATAATTAGTTTATGTTATTTTAGTAATCAATGCTTTTATAGTCACTTCGGTGGTGCTTTTGGTAGCACTGTTGCCTCACAGCAAGAAGGTCCTGGGTTCAAATCCACCAGCTGGTACTTTGTTTTGTTTTCCCCACTGTCCAAAGATATACATGTTAGGTTAGCTGGCGATTTTTATATGGCTGTAGACCTGAATGTGTCTCTCTGTTAATCCTGTGATAGACTGGCAATCTGTCTAGTATACCACGCCTTTCACCCTATGACAGTGGCTCCAGGCCCCCACAACCCTGAATTGGACAAGTGTAAGAAAACGGTTGAACAGAACACAAATGAAATAAATCAAATCCCCATTTTTTTCACAATTCACATATGAGTGCGCCAAAACGTCTGTGTCGTCTTTGTTTTCATTAGAGTGTAAAACAGCTTCTTACTAGTTAATGTCACACTGGGCAGAAATCAATGACTTTGCTTAATAACTTTACGCAAACTTGTAAATGAGTATCTCCCGTACCCGTGCCAGCACAGGATAGGCCAATCCCAGGATGCCTTGCCAGTTGATCCCAGGGAGGAAGAAGCCATCAGAAGACAGGATGGCGGCGATGTTGATGTTGATGGTCCCGTTTGGGCCTCTGGGAATAGAGACGCTGTCTATTCCCAGCTCACCTTCCCAGTTGCCTTGGGTGTACCTTACAGCTACAGTGCGACCGGTTGAACGGTAGGTACTGGAACTAAAAGCAGGAGAAAAGAAAACAGAATATGTAAACAGTTACAAAGCTATATATAACAAAAACTGAATGTATTTACTATGTTATACTACAGTTATTACAAAATGCAAGCAGGCAGTATTCCAGCCACTCACAGTGCAGTGTTGAAGTAATGAGTAATAAATTGGTGTGGAGCTGCAGCCACGGCAAAGTTACTGCTACCCGTATCCACCAGGATGTTCAGCTGGAAAACAGAAGGCACAGTTTGTTTTAACAATCACTCCAGCTATCTGTTACCCCCCCTCCCCCCACTTACATGGCCCCAGAATCACATGGTAAAAAAGAAAAAAAGAAAAAAAAGAAAAGAATGACAGCTAAGCACAGTGGGATGCATTCACAAGCCTTTAAGCTTTAAAAAGACATTAAAGTTTGTTTGCAGATATGATTAGAGGAGAAGGGAGAAAGATAGATGTGAGAAATTTCCCCACAGCATGAAAACACAAAAGGTAAATTACACGACAGTTCTCAAGGAAACAATGAAAGGGAAATGGGCCATAAAAATAGCCGAACATAAAGAAGGTTATATCTCTTTTAGGGGCGTTTCGTGCCCATCTGAAAGATTCATATAGGACCGTAAATGGACATTTTCTCTGGAGGAAGAAAACGCAGCTTGGTTGCAGCTAAAATTAATTACACATTTTTAATAACGTCTGTAAACATTATTTTAGCAGCACACACGAGAGGAAATGATACACATGAAGTTGCAACGGCACTACTTTTGGTTCAGTTCTAGTGTTGGACAAACTGGTGTGAAAGGTCTTCGTCATTAACAATGCACCTCGGACGTAAGTGTTCACTGAATGTGTGATCTGAGAGTCAAACACGACAGCCTCAAGCTGCTTTCATGACTGTATGACCTAACCAGTTGTTTGGTATGTGTCATGTGAACAGTGGGGACGAGTTAACAGCACTTGAGATCAAGTTGTCTTCCAGGCATCGAGTCAATGAACAGGAACAAATAAACAGCAGACTTCTGTCACCTTCATGTTTCAGCTGTGGCCATGTTAACACTCGCTGGCAAGCATTCGCCACCGAGGCGGGGGTCATAAACCTAATGCCCCGACGCCACCTGATGAATCAGCAACAAAGACTCGTGGCAATCTATGAAAACTGAGCAGCTCATTAGACATGTTCAAATGTAAACAGCGGTTTCAACAACTGATCGACTGTCGCCTCGTTGCGTTTGCCTTTACATTAAGGCGCACCACAACAGCGGGCAATAGTTTACTTAAATTACATTTCAGATAAACGCTTGTTGACCATTGTTGACCATTACGCTACACTGTTTGCTTATGAGCGCAAACTTTCTTACTCATTTCCTTGTAGCCGACATCCCACCGGCATGCTCAGGTTCATTTGGCCTTTATGAAAGCAGGTCTGTAATTATCAACCACATGTTATCGACTGGTTCACTCAGCCATGGGAAACCCCTGTTGAGCCGGGCTTATCAGTTCCTCCTCATTGCGCTGGCTCCTGTCCCACCACTGTCACTGTGCCATCCAAAACTCCTCTGCCACCTTAGCAGATGGCAGCAGGCCACTCACACAAGGCCTGAACCAGTCAAACAGGCCTGACTGGAAAATTCTGATATCCTGTGGTGAAGGAGAATAGCGAGAAGGGAAAGCAAGGGCAGCTCCTTATCCCCACACCACCTATCTTTTTACTAGTCACACTATCCTCCCTTTGTCAAGCTTCAGAGCTTCAGGCAAGTCTCTTCCCCTGCTGAGGCAGTCTGCAGTTGAGCGTTCGCTGTCTAATTGGCGGTAGCTCCATGGAGGCAGCGTGCATCTGCTACCTGTTTGTACCAATTAGCAGATGTGAGGCTCTCCAGCCAACACTCAACCTGTGTGTGCCACATGCTAACAGACGCCGCAATTAGTGGCTGATTTGAATAGTGCCTCATTGAACACCGCGGCCCTGTAATCACATCATCATCTAGTTAGAATAATATTGAGAGTATAACTCAATAGTATCGAGTTACACGACATTTTGCCACCGCATAAACAATCTGAACCAAAGCAGATGGCTCTCTGCTGGCAAGGTTTCACTATAATTACGGACAGAACAGGGACATAAAAGACTAGAAGATCAAGAGGTGAAGCTTCCTCTATCTTTACTGTGCATCATAAACCAATTAAAGAAGTCTGAGCCTACAATTATGTTCACACATCCGTAATATTAACATCCTGGAAATTGTGCAAGAACGACTTTAAACGCGAACAAATAATAAAAATGGCTGTTTAGCAGGTATCTGTATCAAGTTCAGCTTTCAGGTGGTTTTAATGCTTGATGCAGCAATATGGATCCATTCTGCGATTAAGCGAGCTAGCCTTAAAAAAAACACTCCATAATCTCCATAATCTCACACAAATGTGAACAATTCAACAAAAAACAAAGAAACAAAAAACTAAATGGCAATAGCCAAACCCCTAAACGTGTCATTAACTTTCTGTGAATGTTCTCTGCACAGAAAGTTTCCTGACAAAGTAGGAAACACACAGCTGTAATAAAAAAACACCATAAAGACTGCGCCCTTTCTGATTTAATGTTTTGTAAAGGTGAGCCACCACTGACACATACATACTCCTCCCAATAGAGAAACATATTTAAAATACCAATATGCTGAATATAACTGAATAGTAATCTTAGTTCCAGTGCTAATGCATTGATGACATTTGCTTAACTGACTGACTTTTATGATTGATAATCTGTTGTTATACATTTACCTGTTGAATAATGATAAGTAATAAGGGTAAAGGGGAATTTTCTTCTTTGGGGAACACTATAAAGTGTTCTTTTCTAGTAGGACAAAAGTCATTAAGCATACAACGCTGTGACTTGATAATAAGGAAGTGTGGGAAGTGTACTCTGGCAAGTGCTGCAATGTTATCCTCAGCGACATGGCAGGTAGCGCAGATAAGCCTCTGTGAGCCTGAGAAACTGAGATGTGCTGCCCAAGGGTCTTAAAAGCTCTGATCTGTTTAACTCGAGATGCCCCGGGGCAACAGGTCAACTTACTAATGAGATAATTCACCTTTGCTTTAAGCTCCAATTCAAAGACAACTACTTTACAACACAAAGGCAAATCGCTGCCACCCTTAAAGCCTCATGTATTTTTAATAGTGACGGGAGCTCCAGCTCACCCAGATTTAGTCCTCCTCAATTATTAATATGATCTTGTTAGGCGCTTTACATAACAAGCAGTATAAAAATGACGTTCTAATAAATTACACATACGCATTTCCAAGTTCTGCAACCAAAAGAACAGCAGCCAACGAATATCCCTGCTGTAGAGCAAGTGCTATTTTGTACAACTCTCGGGGTGCTCTCTGCTGCCTGGGATCCTGGTAATCCCTGTCAGCTGCCTGCTAAGAAACACTGGTCCTCGCAGGCAGCATCATGTGAGTGCATGTGAGCCAGAGAAAGAGTGTTGGTGTTGGTGGTGGGGGTTTAGTCTACAGACCCCTAGGCTATAATGAGGCTGAAGCACCCTCACAGCTATATTATCCTTCCTCCGTGGTCCCAGGCGAGCCTAAATGTAAGAATGTACTAGACATACTTATCTTCCCATGACCCTCTGCTGCAGGGGTAAATTTAAACCTCATATTTTGAAGTATAGACTTAATAGCTTGAAAAAAAAAATATGGCTGTTAAACGAGTCAGTGATTGAACATTGGTGGTGGCTTACGACACCAGCTATCGTCCACCTACGATGAAGGCTTCATCTCCACTCACACCTTGCATCAGGTGACCTCAACAGGTCACAAGATGTGGTGGGGTGAAGTCTCACAGTAGTTTCACCCTTCCCACCTTGGCTCATGTGACGACTCGCATGACCAAGTGGATCAGGGACCCTGAGGACCACTTCCAAAGGGGGCAACCCTCCACTGGGGATTAAATACCTGACTTCTTTCTTTTTTTTTTTCTTTTTTTTTTAAGAAATGAAGGAGCCTCTTGGGTAATAGAGATCTAGTCTGTTGCCTTATTTTTTCAAACGTTCAAGATTACCTACACAGACATTTAAAAGCATATTTAAATACACAGTGCTGTATAGATGGGTATCCATGGCCCTGAGTCAAAACAAACACACCCAGCCCACCTTCTGACCACTGGATCACATGGTGGATGGACCAGCCCCTATTCACACATACACAGTAAACACACTACAAATGCATCCAGGAAAAAACAAATAAACACAAAAACACACAACACAGCGCAAATACAGTGATTAAAGTGGAAAGCTGACACAAGTGGTGCGTTTAAGTCTAAATGAGAAACGTAAAAAATATTTCAGAGAGTTAAAACAGACAGGAGCTCAGGAGCTACATTACCTTTTGACCAGGAGTACCGATTGACATTTCTATGTAGTAGCCTCTCCCAGAGTCTCCTTGCAAATTATTCACCATGTCCAGAAAGTTCACGGTACCGGTGGGATCAGAGGCCAGAGAGAGACCGCTTCCATCAGACTTTAACGCTACTCTCCGAAGAGACGTCAAATTCACATCCGATGAGACGTTGTACTTCCCTGGGTATATTTTCAGCGGTATGGAAAAGTAACAATAGGACACGCCGAAGTACAAACTCAAAGCAAATGCCACAAACGAAACGAAAGTTGAGTATGCCATGTTAGTTTTTTGTTGTTTTGTTTTTTATCACGCCAGTAACAACAGAGAAAGTCTCAGAAAAAGACTCCTGTTCCGTGCTCAAACTTTTCTCCTCAAGTTTTCACACTGGCCCGTACTGCGGTCGCCATCATGGAAACGATCCCGCTTCATCGTCAAAAAGACACCGTACATGGTGACATGCTTCCGCGGTGTGAGTGACACTGAACTGTCCGCTGTCGATCGATTTCCAGCGAGAAATTTCACCTCCATCTACTCTTACGACGGCGCCAAGCTAGCCCAAACAGAAGACTCAACTTCCGGCAGTTGCTTTCAAGTTAAAGCACACGTAACTGTTGTAACGGCCACACAAAACAGGCGTTTAACACGCTAGGTAAAGTTAGATAAATTATGAATGGGATTTATGCAATTTTTGCATTTCTAAAAGCTACTTTCAGTCGCTCCCTTATTCGCAGTGTTTGGTTTGCCAGATTTGTATTTTACACCAGATAAGACAACTCCAAAAGGTTTTCTGTCTCTCTTAATTCATAGCGACTCTAATAGGGGTTTATTATTAGACAGATGTAAAGACATTTGTGTCTCATCTAATTCAAAGCCAGTCGAATAGTGGTTTATTTTGAAGGCGCAGTTGCCGAGCTGTAGGTTTTTACCACATCCTTTACTCCTGGTATCAGGCTGAGTGATGTGATTCCACGATGCATGACTTCCTTCCACAACTTGGACTGCTGTAAACCGGACTGATAGCACTGGGGGGCATGTGCCCATTTTTAAAAGACTGTAATTAGATTTCCCCACACTACTCCAAAGATTTTGCTTCACTTATGTGATCAGAACAAATTGTTTTTTCTGTCATCTACCCGAAACCTTTTGTTGTCTTTTTGTGGTAATCTATCTATCTATCTATCTATCTATCTATCTATCTATCTATCTATCTATCTATCTATCTATCTATCTACTTTTAAAATGTTATTGTGGTGTCTTTTTTCCAATTTTAAACACCCTTTAAATCCTGTTATTGGGATTGCTGTGCAGCTCCACATTTATGTAGTGACTAGTATTAGTTAACACAGCCTCAGTTCTGATTCCTCCCCTAACCAACTTCCTCATCATGGCCAGAGTATAAAACACCTGTGCCCTGTATCTTGGCTCCTGGTGTCCAGTTATGTAATTAAATGTGTCTTAACAAAGGTTAACTTTACATATTAGTTCAACGTAGTGTATGTGGGTTAGCTTCTTGTTATGTGTTTGTCCCTGTCACCTGGGGCCTGTACTACAACCTGGTTCACTTACCCTAATGTTACACCATTGTGGTTATCACCTGGATGAGAAACTGTAAGCTTTCCCAAGCATGAATACGAGCCATTCAGCCGTGTAATACAGCAGTGTAATACAGTATTTAAGCTTTCCTTTGGTAATCAACACTTTATGAATGTGTTTAACTGGAACAGTGCTCTAAGTATTAGTCCATTTAAACCCAACTATTTGCTAAAGCATAATACTCGCCTTAGTCTGGTGAGTAAGACTAAGGCCTAAGAAGAATTACAGGTTTATGTTCTTTTAAATTGTGTTTTTTTTTCTCATGGCATGCAAGCTACATAGTTTCAGCTGCAACATCAGCTGTGTTAAACTGTTTAGTGGTGAGTAAGGAGGTGGCTTATAAGGATATTGCTTTCAAAGGAGGAGAAAAATGCAAGAAATAAAAATCTCCTTTCCTTACCGCGCTCCATCAGGGACACACTAACTTTAGATTCTAACAACTGGACCCTTATGGTGTCTGCACACTGATATCTGAGGGATCTCCCAGGAGGTATAATACCGTTCTCTGAAAAACTGGCCTGTAGGTGGTTTCATGCATGTTTCTCGTGACTCAAACATGACCTACATGAAGCAGCTGGATCTGCAGAATAAGTCATTATGGTAATGAAACAATAAAGTGTAACCCTCATAACACTGGGAATCAGGGCTAAAATAAATCCTTTGTGTTACAGACCTCTGAGAAGGTGTGAAGGGTCACAAGATGCTTATAATTTTCAGTAATCTTTGTGGTGAATCCTAATGCACGTTTGTATTAGACTCCACTGCTTTCCTGGATTTCAAAACAAACTCTCGTCTCTCTCCCCCCCATGCAGATACTGCTATGTTATGAGTTGGTGCCTGAGTAACCCATGGAGTTACAAAGGTAACTTCCCCTTGGTAGGGTCTCCCAAGGTAAATGGGTTATAGGTAGGGAGCAACAGAGACCCAGTTACCTTACCAGGGATGGGATACTGGAGCACCACCCTGGAGCCAGGCCTAGTGGAGGTGATGTCGGTGAGTTCCTGGTGGTCGGACCTTCACCCATTAGACACAACTGTGGCTCACTGCCTGCTCGGGGAGCAATAGGTGCATTTAGGCCAAAGACTGAAGCCTTGTTTTTGAATATGGATTGAGTTTTTGATATGTTGGTCATTGCGAGTTTTAAGGTCTTATGTGTTCAAATTAATTGTGTAAGACACTATTCTTGTTTCCTCCCAGCAGCTTGAGCCTCTGCCTAATTATGGAAAGGTTTATTATAAAATGTCTTGTCGGTAATGTCTGAATTTACAGCATCATTTTTATATCTTCGTTTATTGCTCCACCCATGTTTGTAAGGGCTTTGTGAAGATATTCTACAAAGATGACTCGGTTCAAGTTATACCAGTATTTAGGACGCTGAAACTAGGCTTTCACTAGAAGTCTTAATTCCATTGTTCAACTTATGTGTATATCTGAAAGTCTACAATAAAAATACCTGTAAGTACTCAGCCTTGTGCATTGGAAAACCCATGATGTCTAGTTATTTTTGTATTTTTAACACCACACTTGAGAAAATGGTCAAAATGATTTGTGGTTATAAGCCTCTGAATAAATGGTAACATGTCCAGTATCTTTTATTAGCACACCACACTCCAAGTATGCTATGTGTATAATCTTGTTCTGAGTGTAACCAGTGGTTTGCACCATGCAAACTCTCTGTATTTACGTTCACGAGGGCATCTCTTGGTTGGTTGAGACGCCTGCCTCTTCAAGTCCTATTGGTTAGATGTTTTCTTAAGCATTGAAATAATCCTATCATTCACTTTATTTTTCTTCTCGAAAGACTCGAATGCAGCTCCTTGACCATGAAAATCCATTCCATCAAGCTCTCTATGCACTGTTCTTGATTTATTCTAAAGAACACAAGTTTAAATGTCTGTAGTGATTGACTCTGCAGAAACGTCTGTGTACTATGCACCTCAGCATCTGCTGACCCCACCCTCTGATTTTATGTGGCCTATTACTTTTGCTTTTAGTGGTTAAAATACCACCAATAGTTGACTGTGGAATATTTAGTACTGAGGAAATTTCACAACTGGACTTGATGCACAGGTGGCATCCAATCACGGTACCGCGCTGGAAGCTGTCTGCATGCCTAAGTGCTCGATTTTGCACACCTGTGGCCATGGAAGTGATTGGAACACCTGAACTGAATGATTTGGATGGGTGAGTGAATACTTTGGGTAAACGTGGAGCATTATGTCTACTTCATTTGTCATGAAATAACGAGGGAACAGGCCTCAATTGGCAATGAAACTGCCTGTCGATCAAATGTCCAATTGTGTTTGTCCCCATTACAATGGGGGAAAGTGTATAAAAACTGCTGAAAAAAACCCAACAACTTTTAAATAAAGCTGAAAGTCTGCCCTCGCAAAGACTTAATATTGGTTTAAAACCCATGATGGTGGCGTACACATGGAAAACTACAGAAACTGTCTTTGTCAAACAAGTTATAATTTGATATATATCCACCCACCAACTTGTGAACTGTTCACTACAGTATTAGGGAACAAAACTTTTGTGTAGGCATTTCAACTTTGCATGACTTCATTCCCCAAGTTGGAAAGCTTTACGTGCATGTTTCAGCTGAGACGGCTTCGGTTCGGCACTGACAGCGTATGGGGAGAAAGAGTAAGAAAGGAAGGCAAGATCGCTGTCACAGGTCTTCTCCATGCTGCCTGTTTCCACACACAGACAACCAGTGTCTCACACTGAATACCTCATGAGTGCACAGTAGTGTCACATGTTCGGCTCTTTTCCCTGTCCCCCACCCATGCTTGTCTCACACCCTCATTGAAGTTAATCGCTATAGTTATATTAGCCTTAATAATGTGGGAAACTACTGTGACCACAAAAATTTATCTTTCTGGTGGACTGCTTGTCATGCACTGGGTCTTGTGAATGACCCATTTAAGCACAATTCCTATTTCTTCTTCCCTGGATCTTGGGGTATTTCCTTACCCTGAGAGTTTTAAAAACAGGACGAAGCTTTAATGCATCATTTGTCTGGTAGCCTACTAACCCCTTAATGCAGAAAATCAGGAGGTATGTTATATATCCTTTGACTGAAGAGTTTAACAACTTTTTAGGGCTCTCTACCTGGTTTTGTTTATGAAGTCTTCTAATGAGAAGTGGAGCTTTATGTCATTTAAAGCCACAATATACTTGTAAATTTGTAAACACGTTAAAAAGTGTACCAATTACAAATTAAAAGTTTTAGCTAAAGAGTTGTAATGATGATCAGATCAAACAGATCTAATGGAAAAGACTCCTTTTATTTAATCTTCGGTTTCGTAGAGATCAGGTTCCATCAGATAAAGACTCATTGGTAAAAAAGACCAAAAGTGATTCATCAAAGAATGTAAATTACAACAAAATACCCATTCATGACTTTTATAAAGTGTATTTTTAATAATGTGCCTGTCTTATATCCAATTCAATGTTTCTAATCTGGTCCTAAAGCCTCTCCCTGCAGTTCCACTTTTGCCCACAACAAGGCGCTCAACACCCTTTTTGTGCCTTTAATCCAATCTAAGAGAGCTGTAGCATCTGGTGGATGAGCAAATTAGACAGCTTAGGGGAGCCAGTGGTCCTACATTTGGCATTGCAAAGCTCCTTTACTGGGACATCGGTACTTAATCCTCACAGCTCTGATCATTACAGCTGATGAGAGGAGGAGACTGCTCCACATTGTCTCAAATGCAAGCCCTCCTCCTCAGCCTCAACAACAAACATCGACGTCTAAGCACAGATGCACATCTAAATGTAACATTATGCCAACTAATTACCACGATGAATTTAATATATATTTATTAAATTCTCATAGTTTTGTTCTCTAAAGTAAATTATATTATAGCAAATTATGTTTTTCTTATTGATTAATCTGCTTTAAACTCACTGGTTTTTTTTTCTTTTCTTTTTTTACAGCCAGTCAAACTTTCCTCGAGCCTGACATCAGATATGTAAATGTCTGATTTTACCTGACCAGCAGGTGAAAATATATTTAGTGCACAGTCATCTAAAAAGAAAGTAAGTAGATGGTAACCATGTGGAATTAAAAAAGTGCTTTCTGTTTTTACAGGGTTTCAAAATTGTACATGTTTGATTTAATAATTAACTTGGGATTTTGGCAATTTTGACATAAGTGAGTGTGAATGAGTGAGTTCTCCTTTTGTTAAGAAATCAATGCAGCATAAAACGTGTTTAGAAGCTTAAATGAAACTATCTGAAGATCAAATAAATGACTATTTCTAAAGATTACTGGCTATCGGCTGCCACAGTGTAAGAAAGTATAGGATGTTGTAAAAATGTTAACACTGCACAAAATATCATCTGAACACTTGTTCTTACTCTTACCAGTCTAATTTGACACAGTGCATTATTTTAAAGCATAAGCAGGTCTATCAAACAGGTTGATCATAGAAATAAATATTGTGCTGTGAAGTCCCGAATTAGCTCTGCTGCTTTCTCGGTGACCCCAGCTCTCATCCTTTTTATTTTTTTTAAAGCATCACGCAGGGCTATAATAATCAGGCCTGCAGACAGCCCAATCACTGTAAGTGTATAATGCTGCTCAGAGGTTTGCTGAATCTGCTAGCATTTTGAATGCAGTGTAATTACAGCACAGATATGATTGAGCTGGATGAGCGGTAAATGGGGATCACAGTGGGGCAGATCATCATAATCAGGCTGTCCACATGTTTCTCAGGCAAATCTCATTTTTTGGTATCTAATCAGCAGTGCAGTGTATTAGCAAAAAAAAATGGCTGGGGTCAATTAGCTTTTAGTTTAGTGGACTCAAATATTTAAATACATACAACGTAGCTTGCTTTAAGAATTAATTTAGGCTGAGATTAAAAGGATTTTTTTGCACATCTTTGTTTTTGTTTCTTCTCTGCACGGCAGAGATTGACATATAGTTAGCCTGTTCTTCATAACAAGCTACTTCCCCGTCTCTCCTTCTGCCAGAACTGTCAACCGCCTAACAAGGTGCACATATTCACAGCTGCTGCTGCAGGAGATGAGCCCAAATGAGGAGAGTCTACATAAGATGAGAGGGACGTGCCAGACAACAGGTGCATGGATACATCACGGCTCATCCACTGGCACCACACTGTATGATTCCAGCCATATAAAAGACAGCTGGTTTTGATCTGTTTCATTTTTTTTTAGATCGATTACTTGTAACTGTACAGCAACTCTAGCTCCTCAGACAGGCGGGAGTATGACTAAGGGTGTCTCATCCTAGTCTCACAGGCTACTCACACTTACTCTTCCCCCTGTGGTGATAGCGATGCCTCTCCACAGTGTATCTGTTTGTTCATTCATAGGAAAAGCATTAGTGACACGTAGATGAGTCATAGAGGCTTGCGTCTAAACAGTCCACGGCATGTCAGAAACCCTGCCACCCTTCTGCTCCTCGCCTCAAGGCACTACTCATACCCTCACCAGTCTCCCTAGTTACTCTAACTCGTACATATGCATACATATGCCTCCTGTGTTTTTTCAAACAGAGCGGATCCCACCTGATGTGTTGGGTGCCACAGAGCAGATGTTGCTGTAGTTGTGGGCTGGACTGCAGTGGGAGGCTGTGGACATCCTCATTACTGAGATGCTGTTGGGGTTCTCCTCTCTAGTGGGATCTCTTTAATGAAGTGGTTCTTCTTATAATCATTCACTCTATTCACCACACACTGTAAATACAGGAAATTCTGCGCAGTAGTGAGCAGTCTTGGTGAATACAGCTGAATCCCATAAATACTGATACCTCAGAGAAACAAGAAAGGTAGTGTGCAATCTGAACTATGTAGATTTTTCAGCTCAAATCAGAAATGAGAGGCCTGCCAGCACTCGCAGGAATGTGGATGTTTACAACGTTAATTGTGTTGTGGTGGTTGTTTCAGTTATGAGAGCTCAAATGATTAGTCACATCCATCCACATACCCAGAGTTCATCTTCAGGGTGGCTGTCAAAATGTTGTATAAAGCAGGATTATGACTGTGCAGTTAAAGACAATGGGAATTGCTCACCTTATGTCATAATTTAGAAAGGGAATACAATAATTCAGTGTGAACGAGGACACATAGGGAACCTCAGCGGTTGTTACCATGTTTTTAATGTTGCAGTTATTCAATGCTTCACTATATTTTACAGTCATATACTGTTTATGGAGATTAGAGGAAGAACACTAAATTAAAAAAAAGAAATGGCACTCGCACAGCTGACAGTATCATACTGCACAGCTTATATATTGTATACAGTTTCATGCTAGCAGATCTAGCTCCAGCACTTCACTGTAATTTAACAGGGAATTTTATCATAGTGCATGAAATCTGTAACCATCCATTCCAATCTGCCCATAGATGCCATCGCTTTCAGGTGAGACATGAGCATAAAGGTTTGCTTGTGCCCCCCCCCCCCCCCCCCCCGGAAAAAAAATAATAAATAAAAACAAAGAACAATTACTTCGATGGTCTGCCTCCATAGCCGAATAAAAAAGACCTTCCCCTTGTCCGTTTTAAGTTTGCTGCGGGAATTTCGACATATTCCGGCCTGGCTGCGTTAATTGTAAAGCCAGCAGATGGAGCAGATGTGTGTGTTTATACAGTATGTGTCACACTCCCTCTGTGACTTTCAGAGGTGATGTCAGGTGCAACACCTGGAGTTTGTCTCCTAATTAGGATGGGCGTCTCCAAGGCGATACCCAATTAGAAAAGCTGAACCCGGCTCTCGGGGCTCACGAGCGGATAGAGATCAGATGCATCTCATCTCTCACTGGCAAATTGCTTTCATCAATAAACTATATTTGTGGTGCTGATACTGTATTTCTGTTCCCACTAAACACATTTTCTCACACTCTTCCACACTTATATCACACTCTTGTTTCCCCCCCACTGCAGGCTGAAGAGAAAATCGGGCAGCACGGTGGTTAGCACTGTTGCCGCAGAGCAAGAAGGTCCTGAGTTCAATTCCAACATCAGGCCGGGGTCTTTCTGTGTGGAGTTTGCATGTTCTCCCCGTGCTTGCGTGGGTTCTCTCCGGGTACTCTGGCTTCTTCCCACCGTCCAAAGACATGCAGCTTGTGGGGATAGGTTAATTGGATAATCCAAATTGTCACTAGGTGCGAATGAATGTGAGTGCGAATGGTTGTCTGTCCCTGTGTGTTGGCCCTGCGACAGACTGGCGACCTGTCCAGGGTGTACCCCGCCTCTCCCCCTATGACAGCTGGGATAGGCTCCAGCTGTCATAGGGCGAGGGGCGACCCTGAAAAGGACAAGCGGAAGCGAATGGATGGATGGATGGATTGTGGTGCTGATACTGTATTTCTGTTCCCACTAAACACATTTTCTCACACTCTTCCACACTTATATCACACTCTTGTTTCCCCCCCACTGCAGGCTGAAGAGAAAATCCACTCTGAAAGAATATTATTATGAAGGCTGGTGCACCGACTCACCTTGCAGTGCGGTATTCAGTCTCCTTTGCGCTTGACTGTGTCCCTCTGTTCTTACAGCTATCTATCAGTTTCATAGCATGCAATCTGCATCCTTCCAGCCTCCCACTTCACGCCCACCAGCGTTGTATCTGTTGTGTTCTGCATGCATGTAGTGTGCACAGAAACAAGAGCATTGTGTTTTTGTGAAGGCTCAAGTGTTTTCATGTTCCTCACCCCCCCTTTCTGTATAAAAAGAGACAGGAGCTCCTGGGCAGAGAATACCCACCGCAGAGCTGCCCGGCAGGGTTAGGGGGAGTGTAGAGGATGCTCGGCCCCTGGCTACTTGCTACTCGTAAAAGAGGGGCAATAAGAGCTCTGAGGTTGTTGTGTGGTTGTAGGAAGGACTGAGCGAAGGCTGGCGGGGAGGAGGTTGAAGGCGTGAGGGGGGGGGGGGGGGGGGGCTTCTTCATACATTTTTATGACCACGTAGATAAGGTCAGTAGTGTGCCATCGTTACTAGGCAACACTGCGACCCTGAGTTGGATTGAGTTGTGAATGTGAGAAGTCAGATATTCTTATTACAACAGCCCAGCTTCGGTTCTGCTGTGTGCATTTGTTAACAAGCAGCCTGTCTCCGTGTGCCATTCTCTGCGCGAGTCGAGGCTGAAGGACTGCTTTAACTGGACGATTAACTGTGGCACTGAAATAATTAGAAGGCCATTGATTGGGTTATTAAATTGTTACAACCATGTTGGTGATATACTGGTATCTGTGCGCTCTTCAGATACGTGATGATGGTAATGGTGATGAAAAATGACGAGCGGGCGTTTGATTATATATTTTTAATGATCCAGTTCATGTGGGGATACACTAGACTGTGGGCGTATTGATTTTTCCAGTTTTGAAGCAGAGAATGGAGAAGATGGAGACCAGGCACATATGCAGCCGGAGTACAAATCACCAAAAAAAAAAAAAAAATCCACCCTATTCTCTCCCTCCCTTTACTCACACTCTCCACCTTCACTCCCTTCCCTCTCCACTGCTCCTTTCTCCGTCCCCCTCTTTGCCATAACCCTCTCAGCTCTCCATCCTCACTTCCTTATTTCTGCCACTCCTCCAGCAGGTTTTCATTAGGTTCCCCCTTCCACTCCTCTCCCCTCCCCTCCCCTCGCTTACTCTCCTGCTCTCTCCTCCCATTTCTGTCCCCTTCAGCGTCCTAGTTTAGCACGTCAAGGTTGGCTACAGATATGCTCCTCTGTGTCTTGGGGCTAACCAATGGAAAACTGTCTGGGGTTGCTGTAGCAGGCTGGGGTGTTGGTATTACGAATTGAGGAGGAGACGAGAAAAGGTTGCTGTGTGTGCTGTGGTCCGTTTTGCAGAGTCGAAGCGAAGTCTTAAGCACGTGACCCTGAAACGCTTGCAGGGTTAACAGTCGATATCTGAAAAATGTGGTCTGAAAAAAAAAAAGCAGCTCATTTTCTCACAGCACAGTTGAACAGACGACTTCATTAACTTTATTATTCACCACAGCAACAACAAACGCTTCCAAGCGTGTACGTCACTTTTTAGTGTCCCCTGGAAACATGTCTGTCTGAATTTCATTGTGTTTTCTCACATTGAAGCATGTTTTTTCCCTAATTGCTCTGTGTGTATTATCAAATTAGTAAAGGTGTTTTCTCACTTTGCGTGTGTTTTGTCGACTTGTCTGTGCTTTCATACGCTGCAGCGCACTCAGCTGTCAGTTGCAGCACACTTAGGTTAAAACGCATAATTTGGGGAATTTGGCTCATTATTACTGCCTCTGAAATCCTGTAACATCTGCTACGTGTGACTGAAGTTAGGGCCTAAATCTGAATTAGCAATTAAGAAAAACGAATAAAAGAATAGTCAGGTTTTTGAGAGTTTGCAGTAGGAAGGGAACAAAGGCATCGAGCATGCAGACGCTGAGTGGAAATATGGGCCAAGGGATAGCCTCTGCTCTCAGATAACAAACTACACTTAAAGCACATGTAGAGTTCACAGGTGAATACATACAATCATACAATCCAATCCACAGTTTGAGTAATCTGTTTAAAGACTGCGCTTTAAAAGTGCTGATAAAATTATTTTGTAAATTAACAGTAGTAGGTTAGCTATATCCCCTGTTTCATGGTTTCATATGGTATTTATAGATCTTGTCCTACTTTAGAAGAAAATTAATCCTCCAAAAAAGAAATATCTGTCAATCAAATTCATAAACTAAATACTTGGCTATAAATTGGTATAGCAATAGGTTATTGGTAGTAATAGGGGGTTAAAAATGCTCAGGTTAGCATGTGAAGGACCACTAAGATCTGCTGTAGCGGTGTAGAATTCATTAGAAATAAATTGTCGAAAATAACTTGTTTTGTCAGCTCCAGTAGATTTTTTTGATGCTCTTCTGGATTTAGCAACTGAAGTGTGCTACATGGCTGATTTCCAGCCAGAGATACTATAACACTAGTATTATTCATTCACTAAATGAAACTAATCAGTATCCTCACCTTAAATGTAAAACGGTGCCTGCTACTCTTGATCTAATGATGACGCTGAACACAACAACAGCTCAGCACCAGGCCAACACAGTGCACTGCTGCAAACTTCGTCACAACACTGCAAAATATCCAGCACAGCACGCACTAAACTGTCTGGCATTTTCATGCAATTCCTAAATAACAGAACATTAGCATTCTTCACATTTCTTTGCAAGATGTTTTGCAAAAATGTAACTCAGAAACACACAATATATATATATACCTCCACTACCTGATTTCAAAACTCAGAAAAAAAAAGTTTAAAAATGCATTACAACATCACATATACAATTTAAATGTCCAGTTTTCAACATTTTTAAAAACTATGTCTATGTTAAAAATGATCAAATGCCACCAAACGCTCTCACCTTTCTCTCTTTTCTTTCCTTTCGTACTTCGTTCTCCATCTCTCAGTGTTGCGCATTAACCTCACTCCGGAAAAATACAAAAAGCTGTAAATCACCCAGAAATATTATATGTGTTGAGGTATTTGCAAGTTGCATTTAAAATTCACCGATACGCAAACAGTATGACTGATTATCTGACCTCTACCGCAGCACTAGCTAAATGCTACAGCTGCAACTTTATTTATATCTGTACCATGAATGGACTGCACGGATGAGAACGAATAAAATGACTTATCTTCTTCATAGTGAGCAAGTATCTCAGCACACAAAAAAATAACTCATTTGACAGTAAAATGCATGAATCTGCCTTCACAATTTCATTTCTCATTAACGAAAGGTGCTAGAACACCATTCTGGATCATTCTAACTCACCTGGAACACCTGGTGATAATTGCTTACTTAGTTAGCAAGCTACATCCATAAACTGTATGGATGCGTCACACGGACACAGATAGCTGCTGATTAGAGCTGAGTAACATCCCAAATAAAATACTAGAATTTCACCCACACATCTTAAAACGAACCACGCAGCTGATAATAACATAGCATAGCGATGCTTCAAGATTGTCTTTTGGAGATAGGTTCATATATCAGTAACAATACATAAAAACAATACATTTACGTAATTATGTATTACGTGCGATTTACGTAATTTAAGTATCGAGTTCTAAAAAGCTTCTGTATCATATAAACTCATAGTTCCTTTGACATGTTGACTTCCAAACCCTGATGCCTTTCATGCAGCTGGCACATTCCCAGGTTATAGCAGTTCTGCCCTAATTTAAAGAGTGTGCATGTGTCCTAATGCTGATTGACCCGCAGGTATCGTGTTCATCCCAAGGGGAACTACTAGATTGTAAACATATAGCAGCTTGAACTACTCTGGCCACTCTGTAACCTTATACACAGTTGTATAAGGAGCCACGAGCATGGCTTGTCTCTTATCAATGTCATTGTCTTAGCAAACAAAAGGGATCATTATACCGGTGCTGAGAATGTTTCTATTCTGAGTTAATGGGTCACATAGTGTAAAGGCAACCTGATCCTCCTTTGGGTGGCGAAAGGAGTGAGCTGAAGGCTGACATTTTGCTGATGATAGGCCAGTCTGTGTTTTGTTGTAAGAGACGCTGGGCTTCACAGGCGTTGTCAAAACAAGAGACCCCATCCTGAGGGATTACCCGGCCTGTCTGCACACACGCCAGGGACAGGGTTGACCAGAGGGACAGCTGGGGTTGTGTGTGTGTGTTTGCACGTGTGTGGAAGGTGCTGAATGGAGGAAACGTAGCTAAAGGAGAATATGCCACTTCCTGTCAGTGTTGATATTTTGGTGTGAGAATTTTTAACACCATTGGAGTATGTTTCAGTTAATCACAGAAAGAGCTTGACTGGATGTAGATTATGGGGAAATTACACTGGCTACAGAAGCATACTGCGTATTGTTACCTACAGTGTTGGGAAGGTTACTTTTAAAATGTATTCCAGTACAGATTACAGAATACATGCCCCAAAATGTATTTTGTAACATATTCCGTTAAGTTACTCAATGTTAGTAACGTATTCTGAATACTTTGGATTACTTAATATATTGTCATAGTTTTACAACTACATAATGTACTATTGTGTGATTTATTACTATATTACTACTAGAAAAATTTGCATTTCCTGCGAAAATGCTGTGTGGATGCCTTAACGCTGAAGATGTCTGCTGAAAAAAACTGAAAAAGTTGAAAAAACAAAACAAAAATCATTGCCCTGAGCAGGATTTGAACCTGGCCCTTCTGGTCTAAAGGTGGCGATTCACCTCACTGCACCAAACTCATTCACACAAAGAAGAGGTGGAGAGAGTGACAATTGTGGTGAAATTAGCAGAAGCTGCTTAGAATTGTGCTGATAAGAGGTGAAAAAGCTAAACATTTGGCAGAAAAGAGGTGAATCAGAAGAATTTCTGCTGAAAAGAGGCAAAGAAGCAAAAAGATGAGCTGAAAAGAGGTGTAGAAGCAGAAGTGCTTGCTGAAGATGGCTGTATGTGTAATGACACACTGGAGAGCAGTGACACACAAGAAAGCAGAGCGCATGCAAGCAGGGAACATGTGTAGCAACTGTCACAGGTAGGATTCAAACCTCTGCCACCGGGTCTCACGGCAGATGCCCTACCCTCTGAGCCAAATGAGTTCTGGTCACAAGCAAAGATATGATGAGAGGGACAATGTGCACTGTGGAGCAGAAGCTCAAATTAGCAGAAAAGAGGTGAAGAGGAAGAACTTTGTTGTGAAATGAGGTAAAGAAACTGAAATTTTTGCTTAAAACAAGTGAAAAAGCTGAACTCTGAAATCCTGCTAAAACAGCAGAAGAGGCTGATATTTTTCAGCTACTCATTGAGCCAAACTGGTTCTCACGTAACTGAAAAAAGGTGGAAAAGCTTACAATTCTAATGAAAACAGCAGAAGAGGCTGAGATTTGTGCTGATAAGAGGTGAAAATGCTGAACCAATCAGAGGTACTGCTTCTGTCTGCTTCATCAGGCTGTGTACTTGTATGTATTTCTGCCATAGACTGTTAACAAGAATCTGAGGTCCATATTAGAAAAGCTGCTAAAATCATAAAACTTTGCAGAATTGTAATAAATTATCAATATGAATTACCGGTCTGTGATAGTGTATAAATTTGTACTCAAAAACTAGGTGGGATAGAAGCATAATTCTTGCACTGGGTGAATCAGCGGACTTTGGTGTACTTTGACTGCGATTTACATAGCTCTTTGTATCTCTGTCACGGAGATATGACGAGAGAAGAAATGGCTTAATTTTCGGAGTTTGAAAAATGAGAGGAGGACAGATTTCCACCCCTCAAACATGTTTTTGCAGAAACACTGTAATTTCGCTTAAATAGTATGAAATAGCAGTAATACTATGATTTGGCAGAAATACTACTTTTTAGCACAAATACTATTGTACAGAATGGTGTACGTCAGTTTAATGCTGGGTGGTGCTGCAATAGTAACTATCCTCGGTCAGAAGGAGAGGCTGACATCCAGGGATTAGATTACCACAGGTGGAGTTTATTGGCGGTCAGATGGATGGTACAGGGAGGCATGGCATACAGTAGGAGGATGTGGAGAGGTGATATGGTGTGGTTTCTATGATTAAGAAAACTGGCAACAAATTCCTCCACTACAAATCAGTCTGATACCACTTCTTACAGGGTTCACGTTTACTAAGGCACTACCCAAAAGGCGCCACAAGAGGGCACTCCAACACAAGAGATGACCTATTTACACTGTAAACACCCCCTACTTAGCCACTACATACTACAGTGATATTACAGTATACAAATTCACACAAATACTATGATTTGGCAGAAATACTATGACTTAGTAGTAATACTATAACATAACAGTTCAATGTTCTTGCACAAATACCACAATATGGCAGAAATACTATGTTTTAGCATAAATACTGTGATTTGGTATAAATACTACGATTTGGCACACATACTATATTCCGCAGATACACTATAACATAACAGATATTCTACGACTTAGTAGTAATACTATAACATAACAGAATTATTAATTGGGCACAAATACCACAATTTGGCAAAAATACTATGATTGGGTACAAATACTATGATTTGGCAATAATACTGCATTTTAACACAACTACTGAGATTTGATTGAAATACTATGATTTTGAAGAAATACTATTACTCCATACAAATACGATGCTTTGGGACAAATACTATGTTTTGGTTCCAATACTATGATGTGCAACAAATACTATGATTTGGCACAAGTACTATGATTTAGTACAAATACTATGATTTGGCAGAAATACTATGCCTTAGTAGTAATTCTATAACATAAGAGATATACTATGGTTTTGCAGACATACTATGTTTTTTCACAAATACCATGATTTGGAACAAATGCTATGATTTAGCAGAAATACTAAGATTGGGTACAGATACTATGATTTGGCAATAATACTGCGTTTTAACAACAACTACTGAGATTTGATTAAAATACTATGACTTAGAAGAAATACTATGACTCCATACAAATACGATGCTTTGGCACAAATACTATGATTTGGCAGAAATACTATGACTTAGTAGTAATACTATAACATAACAGATTTCCTAAAAAAAACTATGAAATTGCAGTAATTCTATGACTTGGCAGAGATACTACGTTTTAGTACAAATACTATAACAATGCAGAAATACTATGACTTAGTAGTAATACTATAACATAACAGTTCAATGTTCTTGCACAAATACCACAATATGGCAGAAATACTATGTTTTACCACAAATACTGTGATTTGGTATAAATACTGCGATTTGGCACACATACTATGATTTGGCAGAAATACTATGCCTTAGTAGTAATACTATAACATAAGAGATATACTATGGTTTTGCAGACATACTATGTTTTTGCACAAATACCATGATTTGGCACAAATGCTATGATTTAGCAGAAATACTATGATTGGGTATAAATACTATGATTTGGCACAAGTACTATGATTTAGTACAAATACTATGATTGGGCAGAAGTACCATGTTTCAGTACAAATACTATGATTTGGCAGGAATACTCTGGTTTAGCAGAAATACTCTGATTTAGCAGAAGTACTATCTTTTGGTAGAAATTCCTGCTAAAAGGTACTATTTCTGCGTTTTAGCAGAAATACTGTAATTTGGCATAAATACTATAATTTGGGATAAATACTATGATTTGGCACATATAATATATTCAGCACATATATTATAAAATAACAGAAATATTTGGCCCCAAAACCATGATTTTGCACAAATACCATGATTTTGCAAAAATACTATGAATTAGCAGAAATACTATGATTTAGCAGAAGTACTAAGATGTAGTAGAAGTACTTTGCTTTAGCAGAAATACTATGATTGAGGAGTAATACCTAAACATAGGAGAAATATTGATACACAGACACACATACACAGAGAGTAAAGGGAACAGGAGCTGTGGAGAGTCTGGGCTTGGTATATGAAGGTCAGTTAAATTAGCTGCACCTGCTGTAGTCAGCCCTTACACACACAGACACAGAGAGAGGTGTGAGTTTTCTTCAGTGTATTTCTGACATTCAGGATTCCCCTCGAACAAATGGCCATAATTTCCTAACCGTAGAGGCTAGAACGGTCATTCAGGCATCGTTTTATTCAGAAGAGATGGGGGAATCTTCAGGTCTTCATAATTCAGAGATAAAACATAAATTATTAAAGATATATGACTTGTAATACACTGTAACTGAGTAGAGGCGAAGCAAAAACTGCCTTGACTTGCGCTCAAACAACCTTTGGTAACTCAAAATCTATATGGAGCATCAAAATCATTCTTTCACCGTAAGAAACAGCAGGCTTTGGTGAACAGTCATGGAAATTTTCAGGGCTCTGTGGAAATCCATCAAAAAGATATGACGAGAGAAAAAAGTGGTTCATTTCCAGAGATTGAAATCTGATGAAATCTGAGCGAGGGACAAATTTCCTACCCTCAAACAAGTCCAACTCATTTCAGAACGGTAATAGGTGAGAAAGAAATTCTTGAATTGTGAGCGTCAGGAGTGTCTGAACATATACGGGGACAAGCCTCATGTCTTAACTTCGCTTCGTTAAGGAGATATGACAATTTGAAAATGCCTCTCATTAGAGAAATCCAGCGGTGATTTTGAACAAACTCTCCATTGAGTTTATATGGAGAGTTTTCTGACTTTGTGTTACTCTGAGGAGATTTGCAAAAAATCTATAAGTCCCACAACAATGATAGTGACATTTTCTGAAAGCCAGCAAAAATACCTACGTTTTGATGTATAATGTGTGGGGCTTGAGTGGAAATTGAGCAAGTAGCAAGAAGTTGTTTGGACATGAAGAGAAAATTCAAACAGTTTCACTGTCCCCTCTGAGTTAATTGCATAGCAACCATAGCAACGCATGTATTTTCTGAAAAATCACAATTTTGCAACTGAAAACTCAAAGAGGGATAAGATTAAAACGGTAGAAGATCTGAAAAAGCTGAATCATACAGGAATAGCCAAATCATTTGAGAACATTTTAAAGTTTGAATGAAGTTTCTAGGTGAAAGTATGAGGCAGTAGTTAAGTTTCAAAGACAAGAAAGTTTTAGCAGAATTGTGGAAGTTTCCCATTCATTTCAATGGGACAAATTAAAGGAAAAAAGTGTAATATTTTAAAAAGTATAATAGTAATAAACACCAAAAGTCATAGCCGGCATTAGCAGAAAGAGCAGAACAGTTTAGAGTTTGAACGGTGAAAATAGCACAAAAATTGTGGAAGTAGATCCACGGCAAAAAGTGTACGGAAACACCCGGAATAATAAAGAATAAAGAGAAACAGGAACTCAATAGTGTGGATGCCTATTAAGGCATCCACACAATTACTGAAGGCTACTCGCCACGCTAGCTAACATTGTTAGCTAGCTTTAGTCTAACATTCTGCAGTCTATAAACTAACCTCAGCTAACGGCAGCTAACAATATTAGCTCGATGGCGAGTGGCCTTCAGTAATAGTAATAAATCACACAGCAATAGTACATTGAAGATACTGAAATGGGACATAACCCAGGTAGCTACCACAACTAAAACAAGCTAGTTGCAGTAGGCTAACGTTAGTTTTTTTTTTAAAAAGAACTTACTTCCAGATGTTTCTTAAGGGTTGGAGTTGGAGTCTTTTGAGCTGAGAGCATCTTGGTTGCTGGCATTGAACGGTCACAGTAGTTCCAAGTAAGAAATGCATTCCTGCCCGTGCACTGCTGTTGTGCTGGCTCCAGGTCATTGTGTAACTGACGCCACCAACATTAACAGGATGCTTACATTAGAGCCTCTTATTTCGTGTTTTGTTTGGAGTTACCAAAAGTAGAGAGGGGATAGCCTAACATATAAAACAGGAAAAGACGGCCGTGTAGTCCATTTATTTTATCAAACTGTATTCTAATTATCACCTTTTTTAACAGTAACTGTAACGAAATACAGTTACTCATATTTTGTATTTTAAATACGTAACGTTGGCACATGTATTCCGTTACTTCCCAGCACTGGTTACCTACATCACATTATAGACACTTACACTTACTCACTATTACAACATTATGGAGTTAATATTTCACTTCATTAAGAGCTTCAGGTTCTTTTATTATGTCCCACTTTGTCTGATTTCCTTCTTTAACTTGTTTTACATTTTTCTTTTTGTCTTACCGTCAAATAAATAAATTACACATTCACGCCTTATTATTTGTAATTTATTTTTATTAATATTTGTAATTTTAATTTTATACTGCATACGGTGCCGTGGAAAACTATTTTATCCCCTTCTTGATTTTCTTAGTTTTTCCATATTTGTCACACTTACATGTTTCATCAAACAAATTTTAATTTCAGACAAAAATAAATATCAAATGCAGTTTTTAAATTATGATTTCATTTATTAAGTGAAAAAAGCTATCTAAACCTAAGTGACTGTATCAGAAAAAGTAATTGCTGTCTAAACCTAATAACTGGTTTCGCCACTCTAGGCAGCAAGAACTGCAATCAAGTTTTTGATAACTGGCAATGAGTCTTTCACATCCCTGTGGACGAACTTTGGCTCACTCTTCTTTGCAAAATTATTTTAATTCAGGCACATTAGAGAGTTTTAGTCCATAAACAGCCCATTTAAGGCCGTGCCAAAGAATCTCAATCTGATTTAAGTCCAGATTTTGACTATGCCACTCCAAAACCTTTTTTTTTTTGCAAGGCCACCATTGCTGTTATGTTTTATAGGACATGTTTGTCCTGCTACAGAACCCGAGTGTGCTTCAGCTTTAGGGCACAAACTAATGCTTGGACATCTGGAAGAAGTTAAGCAGCCCCAGACCTTTTCATGGCACTGTATATTGTATACATTATATGAAAAAACAGAGGAAAAAAAAGAGTGCATTCCTGAACTGCATCATACATTTACTCCATTACGCTGTATTTTGGACCAATGCTTAACAGAGAATAAATGAATTTGAGGTGTCATGTGGGTCCTCTAAGTGCTGTGAAGTACTCAAGGAAGCTTAGGAAGGGAACCTATTTGCTTTCTCTAAAATCTAATTTCTCACTGTCTCCATTAAACTACTATACAACTCCATTAGCCATTTAACCCAAGATGATATCATTTTGTTTGAGACCTTAATTATAGTTTTCTTTGCAATTACTGACTGACTTGATCAACAAGGTTGTCCAATAAAAGCTTCCAGTTTTAGTGACCAACACATAGGATAGAATAACATAGGAGCCCGTGTCCTATAGGACTGTTTATGGTGAATACAAAGTGCTGATGGGTGTTGCAACTGTATGTTAAAGCACAAATAATGGAGCCAGATGGGACAGTTCGACATGCACATACATTTGCATACAATCCATTTATAAGAAGCAGAGTTCATCAGAAGCTTTAAGTTCCAAAATTTAAAATGCTTGCTCTTCTGTAGTTCCTGATTCATCTGTTCTTGGAGAAATGGGATGAGTGCAGTGCAAATGGGATAAATCACAACAATACAACTTCCACTGGTTTAACAGTGGCTGCCACCACTCTGATTAATATCTTTGATCTAATTTTATCATCCCCGCTGAAGCTGGCAGTAAAATAAAGAGCGCCAACAGATCCCATGCCAGTGTGAGTATCACAGTCAGAGGAGTCACGACCTTGACTGTGCAGTGCCATGAATTGTCTCACATGTGCTCCATTTCCTTCCTTATATGCACGCACCGATACATTGGCACATGCGAACACCCCCGCACAAAGACATGCACTGCAAGGCCAAGACTGCCTGCAGCAGCCCGGGGGCTTCATTGTCACATTTACTTACTGCTGTTTAGGCATCATGCTGGGGGGCTAAAACGAACTCTCTTCTCCTCCCCCAACCCACGCAGTGAACTCAAACCCCACTGAAATCCACTCTGCTCATGTCCAAAACATGGCTGTGGAGCCACTGAATGCTGTTATATAGTTATTGGATTTGTCATATGGATTTCTTTCCCTTGTGGCTGAAAATGGCCCTTTTTCTCCTTATAATTTTGGTTTGGGAGATTTTGTCAAATGAACTAAAATCAAATAAAGTTACACGATGGATGAACCAAAAAAGCCTGATTGGTGTTTCTAAAAGTGCAAACACATGCATATAATACAGTTTTATAGAGTGACTGTAGGTTACCACTTTAGTATCAGCTTGCAATGGGAGCACATCAGTCTTTGTGCCAATAAAGCTTTGGACCACAGCTTCATCTTCACTTGTCTTCATACGACTGGTACATTTGTGCATGTTCTGTGGAAGGTGCCTCGCAGTGCCCCCCAAAAAGGCTTGCGAGCTGATGTTAAAGTGGACTGGTTCATCTCTGAAAGCATTTTTTGAAAAATACCAAAATCAAGACAAATAACATCAAACTGCTGCTCAGACATCAGCTTCAACAACTAAACAGTTTTCCTCTAGTAGAAAAACAGCAGCCATCTTGGTTTTCTCCGATATTTTTCTTTTGGCTTGTTCAGAATTGAAATTTTTGGTGGAAGCTGTTGCAAAATGTTTCCATCCATGTGAGTCCTGTAGATGCGACACTGCAGCTGATGCGGAAAAGCAGACTCTGATTAGTAGGTTGGTCCTGCAGTGCAAAAACAGCTAATTACTCCTGTGATAACAAAGTCCTTTCTAGACACATGTTTCTACTCTGGGGACATCTTCGTGTAGGTGCTTTTAAACATTTGCTAAATTGTAGTTGCCTATTAATAAAATATATTATTACTATTATTATATTTCAATCTCTTTTTACTTCAATGGTTAAAAAGTTTGATCATCCTTCAATTATCTCTTAAAAAACAGCGGGGACAGAGCCCATTTCAGCAGTTTACACCCTGGACAGGTCGCACCCTATTACAGGGTAACACAGAGAGACAGACAATCATTCATGCTCACATTCATGCTATCTATCTATCTATCTATCTATCTATCTATCTATCTATCTATCTATCTATCTATCTATCTATCTATCTATCTATCTATCTATCTATCTATCTATCTATCTATCTATCTATCTATCTATCTATCTATCTATCTCTGAATATAATCTGTTAGCGTTACCACTGAATACCTCAGCCTACTGGTGACAAGGTTGTGGCTCTTGTGTTCAGAGTGAAAATCAAGGTATTGTCTTTCACATCACAAGTAGCCTGTTCAGTTGTACAGCTGCTGTAAGTGATAAACAGCAGCACCTGTTTTCCATAAGTGTAAATAAAGGCTGTGCCAACAGCAACATTTGATCTATATGTATGTCCAGTTCTGACCTTTGTGTTTTCAACATATCATTGATTTTTATTTCTCTGTACAGTGATGCTAAAATTTTGACTTTTTTAAAAAAAATGTTGTTTTCTTGTGGTAATAAAAGCTTCTCTCACGGCATCCATGTTTTTTATTAAATAGAAGGGAGAGAGGTAATTATTTTATAATTATGGTTTTTAATGTAAAAGGGAATTTAACCCATGCTAACCAGATATTACATACTCATATAGAGATCAAACATGGCTCATAGACAAAGTACTGTAATTACTGGGAGCAATATTGATTAAAAGTATTATATATAAATACTAGGGGTGCAACGATACACAAAATTCACGGTTCGGTTCGGTTCGATACTTTGGTGTCACGGTTCGATATTTTTTCGATACAAAAAAATGTTCATGCATTTTTAATTTGTCATTTATTAAAATTATAAATATATATTTTAACTCAAAAGTACAGTTTTTAAATTTAACCCTAACCCTTGTGCGTGTTTTTTATTTTGACAGCGAATGCGCACCTGCGGACCACTTATGTGCAGCCCTGGTTATTTAGCTCATCATATTGCAGCCACAGAAATTCTTTTGTCCATGAAACCATAAAGCTGCACTTTCTTTTTGCCTTATAGTCTGATTTGTCATAACTTCTCCGTTTTGTGGTAAGCTTTTCTTTGGCTGTCACTTCTTCACCCTGACCTGTCTTATTTGGCTCAGCAGAACTGAAATGCTTTTACACACTCACTCACATAAGCTCAGCGATTCTCTGCGCGATCAACCTCTCACATGTTTAAGCTGCGGGAGATTTCACTTGTCATGTTTGCATAGTAAGCTAACGATTAATAAGACGATGTCAGAGGAATTGGTGCACAAATTATCATCACACAGATCAGTGCTGTCGCTCTCTATACACAGTTCGCACGATTGCAAAGTGAAAGCAAAAAAACAAGCGCAAATTCAAACGCGACTTCAATATGTCACATATTGACAGTGGCTCACCGATGCCAATGACATAATTACCCAGCTACATTTCCGAAAGAATGCAGAAGCATTGACATATATTTTTCCTACAATAGCCCGACGGGCAGGGAAGAGAAAGATTTTGGTAGCCCGACTGAAAAAATCGCTAGCTCCAGGACGTCGGGCTAGCGATATTGCAAGCCCTGTATCTGATTGAGGAATCACTCATCTTTGGAAAAGAGAGTTTATTACAGAGAAATGTCTCTTTCCAAAATAAAAGCTATACTATCCGCTTCTTCTGGGCTATATTCTCAGCAGCATAAGGAGAATCATGTGCTAACAGCTGTCTAAATGACTCGGCTAAAGTTAGTAGCATGCTTGCTTTTTTTTGTCTGCTTCCACTTGTCTTTGCACTACGATGATGTCGGCGTAAATGTGCAGTCATATTCGTTGTGTTCCCGCTAGTGCTTTCAGGTTAATCTCGTTGAAATGACCTTAACGCCACAACACGGCAAATCTCCGTTAACGAGCTACCGCCGATCACTCCGTGCATGGGGCTAGACGGCCAACACGTTAACGAGCTAACTGCGCTAACACACTAGTTCACACCAATGTAATTGAGCATTGCATGGCACATTCAACATACTGTTTTACTTTAGTCCATGACTCGCTTACCTTCAGGGTCATACGTCACATGAAAACCAAAATAATTCCAAACGCCAGATCTGAATGACGTTCAATTTGCCTGTTGCAAGGAGAGCTTAACTTCTGTCTCGCTAGCTTGCCCTGCGCTCTTCCTTCTGACTATGCTGTCTGTGTTGAGCGCTCAGTGGATCTGCGCTCGACAGTGCAGCCTAGGCGGAGTAGTCGAACACAGATTCACTGAGCGCTCAACACAGACAGCATCGTCAGAAGGAAAATTGATAAAATAAATTACAAATGTTGTATTGTTCGATACATATGCGTACCGAACCGAAAGCACTGTATCGAACGGTTCAATATCGATACGAATATCGTTGCACCCCTAATAAATACAGGTTAGAGCCTTTTTTCCTCAATCGCAGTCCAGCAATGTGAGCGTTCTTTGCTGAAATGAATATGAGTTGAGTCATCAAACACACCGGCTGTAATTTGGTTGTTGTGAGGTCATGTTGTCAGTGTTGATGTTACACTGTGCTTGTTTGCTGTCAAACACACTTTGTGAAATTGTGCTTTTACTGGAAGCGCCCTCATTCGGGGCGTGCGTACAGCAGTGTGACGGTGTATATAGTGTACACACACAGTACATATGCCCCTGACCTATGTGCTGAGGTGAGGCTGTGTCATTGCCTCTATTCCATGCTTTGTGACGCCAAACGTTAGTTTTCAAAGGCAAACAAATATCACCTTTTGATTAGCTTTGCTTTATCTATTTCACTGCCAAAGTTTTAATTTCAGCTTCTCATAAAATCCTGTTTGCTGAGCGAGATTACACCAGAGATGTTATAAGGACTTTGATTACACCAATGCTTCATTTCCCCTAAAATGTCAGATGGCAGTCTCTAATGCCATGGATCCCTCCCTCAATCCCTTGAACCCACAGTCAAAGCCTTTTTTTCCTCCCTCTCTAAGAACTGTTTGTCTTGACAGGCTGCGGATGTCACCTTTAGTTGTGGAAAAGCTTTCTTTTAACATTACTAAAAAGGCTGAACCGAGGAAAACTACGGGCAGTTCTGCTCCATTTGATTACCTGTAGGGCATGAATGGGCTTTGCCTTCGGCATCACTAACACGTAGTCCTTGAACTTTACAGAGATGCCCTTGAGCAAGGTGTTTTACTTTCATTTTAAAATAGCTTATTGGAAACAGATGATGAAACCTTGTTTCTGTATTACAGTATTTAAGTGTGACTGCTGTGAATGAGTATGGGCAGCAAGCGAGGCGAAAACAAAGCTTGGATAAAAATATGGCACGGCAAATGATCATATCTCACATTCTGCAGCAGCTAATCAACTCAGCTGTTCTTCCATGCCAAGAATTTACAGCCAAAAAACCAGCACAGTGCTCCTAATCAGCTCTAAATGACAGCCCGGATCTTTAACCATTTGCCCTGAAACACTAGCACTTTCTCCTTTCCTCCAGTCTTAAACTTGTTTGGATTTATCTTGCACGTATAGGCAAAAAGTAAAACAGCATCACTCATTCAAACAGACATTCTGGAGTAGCATTAGTAGTAAAAAAAAAAAAATCCAGACAATATCTGACCAATCAAACATGAGTAAATACAAATATCTGAGTACTACTTGAACAGTTTTGAGGCAAACAACGCTCCTGTTTGTCTGCTGGAGTGTGGAGAGAAACAGGAAGAACGCTGTGACAGATTAGACACAGGGACAAACCAGACTGGACAGCAGCAAAATGCAAAGATCAAAATAGCTGAACCGAGAACTCTCAGCTCAGCATCTTTACCAACTTAAAAGGCAGCTATTAGCGCTACAAATGTAGTCAGTATAGCCTTTCACCATGAAACCTTCTATTTATTTATCTTCGTACACATTCAGACTTGTAAGGATATGAGCATACAAAATGAGTGTCTTGGGGTATATAGCTGGAATCTCACTTGCAATGTATTCTGTCATGTGGGACAGAGCATGAGCTGGCGGTTATATCACACTGAGTGTAACCCGGCCAGGCCCACAGGCTTCCACAGCTATACCCTTGACTTCAAGGCAGGCATTAAAATGGAGGGGTGGTGGTAGTGGGGGTTGGTGGTGGTGGTGAGTGGTGGATTATTGGGTTGAGGGAGGCGATATAAACTGTGTGAGTATGTGCGTCTTCGGGGTGGGGGGGCTCTTCATCTTAACCCCTTTTCTTCCCCCTGACAGAGTGGCTGCCTTCCCCTCCTATCTTCTGTTCAATGCGATTATTAAATCTCATCAATCAAGTTCACGTTGTTATTCAGTTTAAAAGAAAAAAACAACTACATTTTCTACTTAAACAACAGAAAATACGCGTCACTGGGTGTCCTTGTAGATTCCCATTATTACGGGGGAGCTCGCTTCTGTTTTCACACACGAAAGAAAAACATTAGGAACTAAATTCAAGCCAGATCTGGGGCACAGCGGCGTGTTCCGCGTACACCTGCACGCCAGCAGACAGCGCTTTCTGTTTGAGCTGATACAACCCCGTGCGTAAAAATCTTTGGTACCTTGGTGCGTCAGGTGCAGCTCATTTCCTTAATGCAAATGCCCCACTCGCTGCGTGCTCTCACACTCTTCCACCTCCACAACAGTATCCTGCCCCGAGGAGCGACCGGCTGCCGCCTCTGCTCCTTTAAGGCAATGAGGAATTAAAGCGTCTGCAGGGGCAGGGGAGAGGGTTATTCTGTGTAATGCTCAGAGAGTCAGTGTGGTGCGATTAGAGAGCGGCAGCGGAGAAGATGCGCTTGCTCGCCTCTTGCTGGACGCACAGAGGCGATGAAGATGATCTGACTTTGGAGTCTGAGCAAAAAACCTGCTTTTCATTCTTCTGCCACCGCCCTCTCTCTTCTCTTTGCTTCTTTTCTCATTTAGTTGTTTTAATTTTGTAACATTTTATTTATTCATTTATTTTTACCTTCAAGGATGATCCGTCTTCCAGTGTTTTATTCAGGAAACCTGAAACCGGACATTTTTCTTTTAAAGATTTAGTTTAACCATTTTTTCTAAATTTTAATTTTTGTTTGTTTCTTTCTTGTTTTCGGATTTAATTTCTTTTCCCAGGATCCGCTCTAACCCGGCTCTGACTCAGCATCACACACACACCTGGGCTTCACCCCTTCAGCATCCTTTTGAATAACAGGGACAAGCAGCAAGACGCGGAGCACAGGAAGGAGAGTCTGAGCAGAGCTCTCCCCAAGAAAATCACAGAGGCGCATTTATGCTCCGAGACATCCCAGAAACCAAATCAGTGTAACAAAAAAGTACGAAGGAGATATTAAAAGTAGAGACTTGGACCGGTTTGCTTCAAGACAGTGGCAAATGTTTAACCTTAGCCCAAGCGCACAGAAGAGAAACCCAGGGAGGCACCGGTCAGAGGAAGAAGAGAAAGCATAGCTTGGGGGGATTGAACGGAGCAGGGCATGTGGATATTGGCTTTTATCTTTTCCCAGAGCATCTTGAATGGTAAGTTGCACCTGCTCATATTTTTATTATTATTATTATTGCTCATCACATACTGCAGAAGGCAAATCACTGGTAGACAGCTAAGTGACTGAGGAGGGAGGATGGAGGTCACCTGTGACCCACATGAAATGGATTTTATATGCTTGTCAAAAGGCTGACACCCCTGATAGAGGGGGAGAGACGGGCGAGGCATGAATTGCGTTTTAAATCCTTCAAGCTCTCCTACAAACCATTAGACCCATATCTGGCCTTCAGATATACACCCTGAACCAGGAGAAATAAAACGGCTATACCATGTTGTTAGTGTGCCTGTAGTCAGTCTGTTTAATTGCAATAGTTGGATATTATGTCAAGTTTGAATAGTTTTTCATTTGAATCATATTAATAATATTTGTTTTTGTTTTATACCAAATGATACTTATTTTTTTCTGTTACAACCTTGTTCCACTGTGGCCCTTAGTAATAAGTGACGTCTTTGATATAATGGACATTTGGTTTAACCCTTTCCCCATCCCCCACAGAGAGCATATTTTTCAAGTTCAAATGGCCTAAATTGACACTAAAGCATAAAAAAAAAGGCCAGTTTATACAAAGATCTTTAAAGGCAGTCATTCGTATTTGCATTTTAACGTTTTGGGGTTTGTTTGTTTTTTAATTAAAAAAATTAAATTATATTTCTGGCTTGAGCAGGGTGTTCGCAGCACCTGCAAAACCAGTTTTGTTACAAATGTGAGCTCAGCTTTTTGTTTATTTACCTTAAAATGTAGTTAGCAGAGAGAAAGCGTGCACCATTAGTACAAAATGTTCATGCAACGAATGTAATGAACAGTACAGGTGTAATGTTTTTGGATGAAACACAGTCCTCAGGGGTCATTTTTGTATTTTATTTGTCTGCAAATGCAAAAGTACTTCACAAATTTACTCGTGAAAAGAGTGTGAAATGCATTTTTTCCATTCAAATGCTTGAATTGAGACGTTCAGACCTGGTCGTGCATCTTGTCGCTGTTTTTCGTGTACACAAGTGCAGTTGCATGCATTTGTGCCATTGCACACATGCGAGACACCATGCAGGTATATTTGCACGCTCTCACAGTGCGTATATATGCATATATATAAAATCAATGGTGGAAAATTGATACAGTTTATTGCGTTCACTTATTGGCCAGAGTCCCTTCTACAGGGAGGGATTATGGCCGACTGGGTGTGTACGAAAACAGGGGAAGAAAAAGGGAGAGTTGAAGAAGGAGAAGGAAAGAAAATGGAAACATGTCTGGGAGACATCAGGGTGACAAGATGGGGATTGAAAAAAAAATATCAGTGGTCGGTTGCTTTTGTATGGAAAAAAAAGAGATTTCACAAAAGAAAAATTAGGGAAGTGGGGATTTACAGGTATGAATACATTCAACCGCATCAAGGGGCTGTGATATATTATAGTATGCCCCCAAAATGGATTTTCCCCCCTCTGGCCGGAATGATAAAATAAAGCTTCGAAATGGATTTTTGTTTCTGTGCCAACGCGTTTTCGGTGCTGAGGCAACCCTCCGTCGGTGCCGTTTATTGACATTGACTCCATATAAAATGGTATCTCCCTCAGCCCAGCTTGTGCTGAAACTCATAAAGGAACAATAAGGAATCCTCATTAATCATAATCATCTGACTCTGACATTAGATCAACTGCCATGCAAGATTGTGTCCGTTTATTGCTTAAGGGATTATTGAGGAGGCCTGAGGCAACTGATAGGGATTAAGCAATAGACAGCCTTGAGTGCAGACGTTACACTTTTTGTGCTTGTTATTTGCACTGCAATCATTACACACCCACACACACACACACATATATATATATATATATATATATATATATATATATATATATATATATATATATATATATATATATATATATGTGTGTGTGTATATATGTGTATATATGTGTATATATATATGTATATATGTGTGTGTGTGTGTATATATATATATATATATATATATATATATATATATATATATATATATATACATATGTGTGTGTATAAGTGAATTTTAAAGTATCTTTACCTTTTTCTATCATTTATATTTGATTTTCCCATTATGTACAGGACCCTGGCTATATATATATGGTTGATTATCATGAAAATGAGGTGTTCATCGGCTGAGTAGTCATTGTCAGAATGAATGAATGACCTTGTAGATGGAAGCCAGCACGGAGATTGGATTCCAGACAGTTCTTGCTGTTTCAGAGTTAGGCCTATCATGTGCACACTGGCCTGTCTCTATGGTAACCTCCTTAATGGGTGTTAGGGGCTGCGTCCTAAAACGTTCACCCATTCACTCTTCACCGTATGGGGGGAAAGAAAGCCATATGATGTGGTGTTGTGCAAAGAAAATACCATGCAGTTCAGAATTCCCGTTCATAACATTGGATAACCGGATGATTTCATTCACTAGGTTGGGCTTAATAATTCTTCACAAACTGGAAACCTTTTTAAAACATAAAAAAATGGCACACCTGTGGAAATATTAGACTATTCCTGATGGGAACTGTGAGTTTGTCTGCAAACCGTGCTGACCTGGAAGCTCCCGACCCAAAGCTAATCACATCTCGTTACATCGTTGTGTCCACAGGTGTTATAAGCAACCATATTATAACCGAGCACCTCACAGCGCTTCTGGGTTCTCTGTGTTCTTTGCGTACATTCACTGGATATCAGCCTAATGAACTCAATTAAAGAAAGGGAAACGGATTCGCAACCACACAATGCTCAAAAATGTCACATTTTAATTGCTTTCCTTATCTTTGCAATTGATTGTTTATTATCAAAAGGAAGCAAAAGACAACCCCGGTCCTTATTACTCTTTTTATGAAAATTAAAATGTTAAATCTGACACATTCACCAGCCAAGAGGCACAATTACTTTTTGTATTCCGTTTAAGACTTTATGCTCTTGCTATTTCCTGCACCTATCAAAGTAGCATCTATAAATTCAGTCATCAGTACAGGAGAGGAACCATTAAATATCTCTGCCTGAAAGTTGCCTCTGGGCAAAACTACAGCAAGCTAAACTGGCCTATTCAAATTCTCGTTGCAAAGATATAATGAGACAAGGCTTCTCACAGAGTCCCCACCAAGACTGCGATGATTTGTAGACATGCACGCGGCTTAACCCGATGCTCGTGACTTAAAAAGGACTTATCTCGTATTTCTTCAATAAACGAACTATTATGTAGAGGTCAGGAAATCATGCAATCAAATTTTGATCTCAATTAGCTGTGACCTTTCGCGGACTACACACACACACACACACACACACACACACACACACACACCAAAATAAGGAAGCTCTTCCAGAGCATCCATCCCAGTGTAGCTTACAGTACAGTAAATAGCTGCCAACATCAGTTAGCCTGCCAATTTTACATGACCCCACATTATTAGCAACCTGCAACACTAGATGGAAATGCTGCGGAGACTGGGGTGGATGGATAGATTGAACTTGGCTGCAAATAGAAGGTGGGACGAGTGTTTGTGTGGTAATAAATCTACATGAAGGCGATAAAGCCAGTGCAGTGATGAGAGCCTCCTTTTGTCGGAGATGCCTCTGTAAAAATGTCTAAAGATCAGCGGCCTCCCAGCGGCCGGGTCTGTAAAGCAAATGGAGAGAAACCTGACCACCCTTATTGTTGCACTCACGACTAGTAGTCTGTTTACTAATTACCAATTAGGATTTGGTTGCACAAGCAGTATCATAGCTCTTGAAATCAAATTACCCCATGAAAGCACCCAGCGTACAGTCAAGTGATAGATCATCTTGTGCAGTCTCACTCTGATCTGAATATCTAATGGGCTAAATTAAGTTTACAAACCCACTTAACTCTTCCTCACTTGTCTGAGTTGTGTGAAGGTTTGTTGGGTTACGTTTTGAACTCTGTGCGCGATTCCAGTTGAAAGAGGTGCTAATGTTGGGTAATGGATACCCTGATGTGCGATCATAATAGATATCCCCTAGTTCATACATCCCAGCTGTATAATGAGGGCTACTCTACTGTACCATACCTCCTCGAGCCTGTCTAGCTCCCTAATTAGGAGCAAGCTTTGGTGACTCGTGCATGTGCGCGCATGCTTATGTGTGTGTGCTGCATTTCACCCAATGTAAAATCTAATTACCGATCACACTGTGTCTGACAGGATTCCACTGAATCGGAGGTGTAATTGCGCAAGCCCGCGTGTAAATGTCTCTTGCATTAAAATGTTAACGATATCATTTAGCATCTGCGGGGAAGAGCAGAAAAGCCCTCAGCACCCAGATGTAGGTGTTTGATCATGTGTGCAAAGTGAGGCTGTAGTACATCTGGCGGGGGTTTCCCTCTCAGAGAGGGTTCTCAGTAGAGAGGATGTTTTTAATTCACTCAGCACCTGTCAAAGTGACATGTTATATTACTGGGCTACACTGCACAGGTACTGTAGTGGGGGAACTGGTGTAGAAGCTTTATTTGACAGTTTAAAAAAGACCAGTGAACCACTTCTGCTCTCCTCTGCAGAAGTGGTTTTCTGTTGATTTTAGTTTCAAAGTAGTTTGGAACACGCCCACTTATGACAAAAGACCCAGTGAGTGTCTCAATAACAGACCCGCAGACCTACAGACCGCTCTTCTTGATGCAAAACCTGAAACGTGAAGATCTACTGCAAGGTGCTAATTCTGATTTAATAAAACTTTTTCAAGGTCAAAAGTTTGTTTCCAAAACGATTGACCTGAGCTGTCCCTCTGATGTACTCATTTGTAATTCTGTCTATCCTGGTTAAGTCTAAACATCTTCAACTCTGCCACCTCCAGCTTGGCCTTTTGTCTTTTCGTTAGTGTCACTGTCTCCAAACCATACACCATAACAGGGGGTCTCGAGCCAGTGTACTCCCAGTTTCAGTTCCAAACCTGGATATATCTGCAGGGTTGCATCAGGAGAGGTATAAAGTGTAAAATCTTTCCCAAATCAAACATGTGGATCATCAAGAATGAAACAAGGTCCTATACGCAACTTATAACAGCATTCAATCAAAAATTTGTATATTAACTGGAGTTTGGTTAATCCCAGTTACAAACACGCCTACAAAACCTGTTACATAGTCAACTTTATCATTTTATTAGTACTCTGTATCGTACTGTACTGTACATTATCAGTCTGGATATGACAAGTTAACCAACTGTGACATGATCAGCACAGGCAGAAGATACTGAATGAATAAATATGTGTTGATACAACAGTACACTGTGGCCCGCTCTCTTTGCCCAAATAAGTTAAAAGCACTCAAACATTTGAGGAAGCTGATTGCCTTTTTTTAAATTATGTAACAGTGACGTCAGACCAACGATATTGTAAAATAGCTTGCCATATCATTACCTTTGAGCAGGTTTGTGTGCACTCGCAGTCAGCTGCTGTCTTCAGAGTGATTTTGGTGGGATAAAATGGCATATTACAGAGTCAGTCTGCTCTCAGTTTGACTGAATGGGGTTAAGCTGGCAAGTTTGTGAGATCTGTCTGAGATAATGTGGCGATTAATGATGAAAACTTGCAGATCTGTTGCAAGTCAGTTTCCGTCTGATTTGAAATTCAGAAATTCCTCCATAAATAGTGACATAGTTTCTGCAAGATGACAATTTAAGTGCAAAATGACACAGGCACTCAGCAACCTCACTTTTATAAAGGACTATAACCAGAATAAAATCAGTTAGCGACCAGATAAGTTAAGTAGAAAGCCAATTAGAAAGAGATGGGTCCTGACTCAGATTGCCAACACGTTGCAGTCAATCTGACAGAAGTTATCTGAAAACCTTCGTCAATCTGTCTGGGAGTGGTTGCAGTCACACTGTGATTGTTTGCAGACAGGTTGGCTCCCACCAGGTGACCTCTGCAATAACCTTACAATCCAAAATAGTTAGAAGGTTGTTGCACAATCAACCTCTGGGTGACAAGTTGGTTGCACACCTAATTGCAATTGGTCAAAAATGAAGGTGTGTAAAACAAAAAACAAATTTCAACACACTCACCAGGCAACTACATATATAAAAAAAAATATGTTATTTCATTTATTTCTTTTTCATAGTTGCAGTGAGGTCTCCAAATGTTAGTCAGGAACTGGTTTAGAAAAAAAATTCTCAAAAAGCTTCAAGTTATTGAAGTATAGTTTATTCAAAAATGAACAAAATGTGTCTCATCAAACCCAAAGTGTTAGTAGCACAATTTAATTAAACTACTCAATCTTCTCAATGACTTTTGTATCTTTTTTGGGTTTAAAGTGTTCTAAGTTAGCTTTGCTAACTTGCTTTAGTTTGTGATCTGCTTCCAATCAGATGTTTGCTTTAAATAGCAATTATTCTAAACATGAGATTATATTGTTACAAGGTTGCATGAGCCTTTGTGACAATATCCCCCCCAAAACGAGTTCATTAGAAGTAAAACCTTGTTTCTCTATTTGCAGTTTTTATGTGCTGCTGTTTTGCCAGAAGAAACTTGGTTTTGTGAAATTCAATCCAGTTTTGATTCCCTTTTTCCAAACAGGACAGAGAAATGTTATTTAATACTTGTGTCAAATATAAAAACATGCATGACCTTTTCATAAAATATAGATTATATGTGCACGCACACCAGTAGTCCTTTTTGGGTCTCATTGGTGTGTGTGTGTGTCTGCAGGCTCACTTGTGGTGAGTATCCCACCACAGTTTTTGCCCATCGTGGAAGACAGGTGTTGAAGGTGCGACAAGTTTGCTATCCATCACCCCTAGAGACAAACAATCACACTGCACCTCATAAATACTGGCTGTTAATCCAGCCATCCACATACCAGGTCCAGGAATTGAACTCGACTCACTTGGTAGCCCAAGGCTGAATTGATTCGCGTGACTTTGTCCTTAGCATGATGCATGCCTGATGTATTGTGGCTCACCAACTGTCTGCCAGCCTGTCTCTTTCTTTCCAGTGATGCCTCTGAGCTTGGCTTTTCATGGACCCTCCTTGTATATTCAAATCTGCATCTCAGTCAGTTTATTCAAAAATGCATTTCCTGGAGATATTTCATCATCAAGTCTGTCCCAGTGTCTCATGCTCCGTTGTCCGAATATTAAAGTAGGCTATGGGATAACGGAGGAGGCAAAGCTGGATAGACAGAGTGACAGAAAGACAAATGGGTCCAGCTTGGTCTCTTGACATTGCTCCTTATTTTTAAACCTGGCACAGATGCTAAGATTTAAGACCAAGTTAGTGGCGGTTATTTTTAGCTGGCCATTTTTAAAGCGCTGTCATCTTGTTTGTAAGGTGTGTGAGAATATGCCTGTGTGTGTGTGTGTGTGTGTGTGTGTGTGTATGAGATGTGGAAGGTAGTGCTGTATTTCCTGGTGTTCATGTGAAGTATATATATAATGTGTCGGGAGGCTTTACGGAGTGTGTGTTCCTGTGTGCATGCAAACCAGTGCGTACGTGAGTTTAATTGGGAAGTGGGGTGGGTGGGCTAGTGTGTGACATGGAGTGGAGCCACAGGAGTCTGATTTATGTCCTTCTGGCCACTCATCGATCCCTCGGCCCGGTGTGAGACTGAGTGCATTGTCAATAATCTTAGCACTTTGTGGTATTCCTAGAATTCCCAGACCTCCTTTGCTCAGGCCAAGGTGTGATGCTGCAGTAAGCCATCTTGTCCAAGATCAAATAAGAGGACGCGGGGCCTGGCTTCAGTGCATTTGATTGTAGGGTAGTGTAGCAGTGAATATATCACTTTGCTGGGGCTGTGCTGTTGAAGAAGACTTCCCTCTATTGTTCGTGCAAGAGGAGGTAATTTGGGCAAAGCCCCACATGGGTCCCTAGAAGCTTGTAACATTTATATACTGTATGTGTTTTTAAGTGTCCCGCAGACATTTAGCAACACATAGACGGGGTCTATTATGTATTGCTCTGTGTCTCTATCTAGACCATCCATCCCCACAAGTGATTATGCTAATTAGTGTTTGATCAGATGATTAAATTAAAACTCGATTCATTCAAAGGACTAAATGCTCAGAATACGTTTGTGTCTGCTTGGCTGCTCGGCTTCGCACAGCACAATTCCCCTTGTGTCCTAGCCACTGGAGGAAAGGATGACCGGAAAGGAAAAGGGAAGAAACTGTACAAAACTGCCTCTCATTTTATTCAGGCAGGCGTACAGAGGGAAACGAGGACTGTAATAAAGTAAGCCAGGGGGGCTGAGGGAGAGTAGAGGAGGAACGGAGAGAAACAAGGAAAAGGAGAAAATAAAGATGTGTGTGTGTGTGAAATGTGTGAGTGTGCCGGGGGTGGGGGTGCTGAAAGGATCCCGGCTGTGGTCCCCTAAGTGTTGAATAAACATGCTTGATTTAGGGAAATGGCTGTGATAAATGTTTAATATGATAAGTCCATAAAGACGGTCAAATGAGTCTGGAGTATTAAAATGAGTACGGCACGCAGCAGCAATCACAGCAGCTTTGGAGGGGGAGTAGGTGGTGGCGGTTGGAGGGCCTGATAATGGCAGGCAGAGCTAACAGGATGAGAGCAGCCAGCTGCTGTGACATCCACATTAACACACTCTACCAGCTGCTGGTCACAGACATCTCTTGGACAAAACAGGGACAGGGGTATGTATCTTAAAAGGGTAACCGAGGCAATAATTGTATTATTACCTGTGCAGTATTGGTAGCAATAAAATCACAAGTGTAAAGCACTTCTCAAAATCGAGTTCAGGAGGGTCGCAAAAAAGCTAATAAGGACGCTGCAATCAGCTGGAAGAACAAGGCGGGCTTCAAATGATAGTGCAATTCAAACCAACGGCTCATTTAAAAACACAGAAAAAGGCTGACAGAACAGGAAGAAACCAAAAAAAGCATATGTGATACTGAGCATGGGCGTCGCGTTAGCAAACAAACATCCAAATGCTGATGGTGAAGATATCTGTAAATCGTGTTCGCTGGCAACAAGTTTAATTTGTTTTTCCTTTCAGTGTCAACTCCTGCAGAAGTTTGCTCATTGTAGCTGCTTCCTTCTGGCTATGTTTAGACACCCAGAACCTGCATTATTTCCTCAGAGCTAATATCGACAATCAGTTTTCTGTGGTCTGGATTTAACTATCTCTGTTGCACCTCCTCTGTACGTAAATCGAATTGGTTATGTGAGTTTGCCGATGCTTGTGTTGTGAAATCAGGTGTTTGCTTTGACTTCTAAGTAAACAGAAAAAGTTTCCTCTGCATATTTTGCACAGGTGTGCCATGGCTACCTAACAGATTTAGCTGGCACAGATAAAATAACAAAGCCTGAGGGCCAAAGGCTATCTGTGTCAGGTCAGCCTCTTCAGAAGCTTCTCATATACCCCTATGAAACCACCATGGAGCTCCCTAGGTACCATCCAGGTGGACAGCAGTTATGATAAATCCAACAGCAGCAACTTTTCTGAAGGCCCTTAGACTTAATGCTGGGTGACATAATAAGGTTGCTTGTCCAGTATGTGTGATATCTGCTTGTCTAACTGAGGTTGGGCCTCTGGTAGACTGAAAAAGCATCTGTTCAGTGAGAATGTTGCTGCTTAATCATGTTATCAAGAAAGGCAGTGTATGTTGACCATTAGATTATTTTGGAGGTGATTTGATTATATCCAGTGAAGGCTCAATCAAACCTGTTGAATACATACAGACAGTCTTAAAGGATAGAAGATTATGATGTCTATTTCTGACAAACCTGGGCCTGACTGTTCTATAAAGTCATCATTATAAATATAGAGCCATAGCAACGCAGACTCTTCGATGAAGCTGGACTTACTTCTTTAAAGGATGTATTTGCATATGTTTCTTAAGAGAATGGGTTACTGATTTAGCGATGTATTATTTGAATAAAAACTGTGGCAGAAAATATACAGTTATGGTAAAAAGAAAGCACATCCTCTTTAAATTCAAAATTTTTATGTAACAAACATAATAATCTTGGCCACAGCCGATCTTGCAATTAGGAAAATACAACCTCAGAACCTCAGACCTTACACTGCGTCATTATTTATTTAACAAAAATTAAGCCAAAATGTAGACAAAGTGTGTGAAAAACTAAGTACAACCTTGTGGCATCCACAAGAATTAAGAGGGTAAGTAGAAGCCAAGTCCTGCTAGTCAAATGGACTTGATTAACTGATCATCAGAGCATGGGAGGCCCTCTATGAGACAGAAGGTTTGGCAGTTTGATGGTCCGGAGCATTCAGGTGTGTGTTAACATGATGCCACAGAGGAAAGACATCAGTAACTATTTTAGATGATGCAACCGCTGCCGTCTATTAATCTGGGAAGGGCTATAAGGCCATTTCCAAACAGTCTGAAGTCCATCATTCTACAGTGAACATTCAAGACAGTTACCGGTCTTCTCAGGAGTCAATTTCCTAGCAAATTCACCACAAGGTCAGACTGAGCAATGAGAAGCTGAGAAACTGCAACAAATCCTTCAGTGCAACATGTCAGACTTTACAGCCCTCAGTTAGCATGTTAAATGTTAAAAGTTCATGACAGTACAATTAAAAAAAGAATGAACAGGTTTGGAAGGGTGAAGGCAGGAGAAGACACTGTCACTGAAAAGGACATGACGGCACAGCTAAGAAAGTGGCAACAAGCTCACAAGACCTGTGTAACAATGTCCTTTAGACAAATGAGACCATAGTGGAGATTTCTGACTGTAATGCACAGTGTTGTGTTTATAGAAAAGCTCCACAGAGCTGCTGGAGATGACTGCGGCTTATTCTGCAGCCACAGGGCCTGGGCGCCTTGCAGCCTTTGAATTGATCACAAACTCCTTTGTATACCAAACTGTTCTACAATATAAACCTTAATATTGACAGATGGTCTACTTTCTTTATACCATGACTCTAGGCAAGCAGAACAATGCTACCGGTATCTTATAAGTGAGCACATTACATGTGTGTAGTAGCACGAGTGAGAAGTTATTGTATTTAGATGAAAGGATGGAGTTATTATTCAAATGAGCAAGTTGGGTTAGCAAGCTACATCCATAAACATCACAAAAACAGATACCTGCTAACTGGTGCTAAGTGCCAGACTAACAAAGTAGAATAATTTCACTCACCAATACTGGAGTTAAAACTTTTTAAACTTCTACCAAAAATGCTCCAAAAAAGCAGCAACAGCTGTGCTGACTTGAATTAGCCTAGCTAATCCTAGCAGAGCGCTACGTAGCACCAATTAATCAAAGTTTTCTAGCTAGCTAAAATAGATGAACTACTATTAAAAATTAAACAAAAATTGATTCATTGATAAATTTTCTTTTATATTTAAAAAGGTAACATCGTTTTAAATGTAAAAGGCATCCAGCATGCCTGTGTTTGTGGTGAGTCTGCAGAGATAATAAATCAGTGATTAAATGAGACCCTCGCTAGATTATGTGCTGCTTTGATTGTTACTTGGTTCCTTCCATTTGATGTTTCCTTCACACAAATAAAAGCATTTACATTATTAATCGGTGTATAAATATAAAGTATCTTCGCTCCTCTCAATCAACTTTCACCTGGCAAACTTATTAAAATTAAAAGATAACAACTCAACCCCCACTGTGGAGTTCACGGGATAGTCCTCTGATTATTTTATGTAACATACAAAAAAATTATTGGTTTATACAGTAAATACATTACTAAATGCTTCTTTTTAGCAGTGCTGGATTACTTTATACAGCACACCATCAATGTTGCACCCTGTGGGAATAAATCACCCCTAAAATATATTTATAACAAACAATCCTGTGCCTGTTTGTCAAAAGGATTAGCATTAGCTTTCTATAAATACACAGGTTTTATTCATGTTAATTGGGTTGAGGAGAGGCAACAGCGCAGTGCTGCTCTCCTCAGGTCTTAGTAAAATTAGAAAATTATTTTAATTAATAGGTAAAACTGCAGGTGTTGAAATCTTAAATCATCTGTAATAAGTTTGGTCTAATTGGAGAAGCTGCTGCGGTTCAGTAGCAGCGTTTTCCAGGTTCACATAGTAAAATCCAACTCCTTGTAAATCTGCAGTGGATATATGCAACAATTTCAAAGCAGTGCTTTTTTGTTTACTTTATTACAGACCTTGGTTTCCCTCCACCTTCTAGTGCGCTTGTTATATTACATAGCAATATTAGATTTCTACTAGTGGAGGTTTTTATTCATCAGCAGCAGCAGCAGAGGGAGCTGCTATAGTTTGCTACGGTATAATCCCTCATCAGATTCACTTGCACTCATCATCATCAGCAGTAGCAGCAGCATAATTTAGACATCAACGTCTTTATTGCTTAGTTATACTAACTGAGAACCAGTCCAGGGTCTCTGGCTTTCCCTTGATGAGACAGCCAGCCACTCTGGCCCATTTAAGACATGAAAATAGACCAGGGAGGAGGAGGAGGCTCATCTGCTGTGGGGGCCTCGTTTTTAGAGTTGCCCGCCCCTCCTAGACATCAGAGGACTGATCTGTCGGTGTGGATCAGCAGCTTGCGTACAGCCAGCCCTTTCTGTCACAGCCCTGCTTAATATTCATGAGAGCAAATTGGAATACAGTCATTTAACTTCCATGCATGGTGTATTGCCTCTGGGCAGATCAGATCAGTGGGAATGCTTACTCACAGTGGACTCCCTGGCCCTGGCTGGTTATCATTTCCCTGTATCAGAGCTCCTAGCTCTATACATAGCTCTACACATATTGCTTTCAAGTTCATAGACTGATATAAAGAAAAAATAACTTACTTTGGTGAAATATGATTTTCATCCATGGTAATCAGATTAAATGAAATGCACTGTACCTGTACAGTGTATTTCAAATTTGGGTCACCCACAGGTCAAGGCCCTATTTTTAGCTGCTGGGAATAAAGCTTGATCACATGCTCGAGCGCTGCCTACATCACACTAATGCTACTATCCATAAATGCACAGAGCAGGAATTTGTTAAGGTTGAAAATTGCTTCAGCTGTTAGTGTTGAATGTGAGTGAGCCAGGTATGATCTCCACATCCCAGGCAGACATGCCCTGAGGGCACAGAGCACAGAGCTGCTTTAATTACCCAAGGTTCCTGCTGTCACATTGTCACTATGAGGTACCCGGTGCCACGCTACCATGCAGTGCAGAGTCCCCATGCTGCGGTGGCGTTGACAACTCAGACAATAGATCTGCTCGCTCAACAGATGCAACACAAGTGCCCCCTGAAATATGGGAAGCTGAATCAATCCCACTATCTCTCTGATTCTCTTTTTGCCCCTTCTTGTTTGCTTTCTGCTGTTCTCTCTTCTTCACATGTCACAGAGAGTTCATGACAAAAAAACTAGCAGCTGCATAAAAGATGGAATATGTTGGTGTGGGATGAGAAGTCCCATGTGGCACCGGGACCATTCATCTTAACTTGCAAGGACACATGAGAGAGGAAAACATCACACAAAAAGTGACTGTAGCATGTTTTGAGCATGTGTCAGGCTGAAAAATAATTAAGCGGCGAGTCAAGGACTTCAGGACCTGTGGAATCAACCATGTATACTAATCTTTATTTCCTTGCATTAACACTGATTCACTGTTTACGTGGCTCTGCTGTGGATGGTAACAGCCTGTCAGCCGATCAGTTATGCTGTGGAAAGGAGCACAGCTATGGCTCATAATAGGTGTTGTTTGCTGTATATACAGTAATTCTGTAGGAATGTTACAGCTTCTCTGAAACAGATCATCAGAAGGTCAAACACTCAATAAACAGATTTTTCTAATAGTTTTTCAGTTATAACATTAAACAGACAATAGATTACAACAGCTCTGCAAGAAATAACTGTGTAGTTATGTTTAAATATCTGTGTGGCAGTCTAACAACAGACACACTACCAACCTTTGTCATCCCATTAAAGCAGATGGCAATAAACAAAGAGCTAATTTTCCCATATCTTACATTCCCAATAAAAACCTTTAAACTTTTACGTGATGTTTTTACGTGTATAATGCACATAAAAAACACTATAGAATGAGGACACAGTATAACACAATACAAAATGGTGCTCTAAGGAATATTTTTATATGGTCAATGGGTTTTTTTTAGTAATAAACTCTCCAAAAATGATCACCTGTCGCTACACACCACTGTTGTGTCTTGCATCTTATTGTTTTATGATGGATAACTTCTGTTCACTCTTCACGCCTCTTTAGTTTTACAAGAAAGCTCTTCTAAGGGGAAAAAATATGTATACATATTGGTTCATAACCAAACAAAAGATGGAGACAGCTGGCATCTAGCTGGTGAACTTAGTGTAGCATTTAGCACGAGTGGGTGGAGACCAAAGCAAAGCTAAAAGGAGAGCCTCTATTGGGCTTTTATGACTCAGAATCACAAACACATCTCCAGATGTAATAAAATGAATGATAATATTATTCCATGTAAGTCAACCGTTTTTGCGCCATGGACCGGTTTATGTCCAACAATATTTTCACTGGCCGGCCTTTAAGGGTTTGTGGATAAATACAAAAAAAGAAAACCAGCACTGCTACCAAAAAAAAAGATTTATTCATAACACTCGGGAAAAGACCCAGGGAAACCGAGTTAATGATAAAAATGATTAAAAAAAAACCCCTGATTAAAAACCGATAAAACCCCAGAAAACCATAAATTTTACACCCAAGCCTCAACTCTCGTGGCCTGGTACCAAACGACTCACGGACCATTACCGGTCCATGGCCTGGGGGTTGGGGACCGCTGATGTAAGTAATAGTGTGATTTTATATGCATTTATTTATTTTTGGTGATATAGTCGCGTTTGATGTGTTTATATACGTTCTTATATATTCTTACATGCTTATAACGCAATCCAAACACAAACACTTCATACACATACACTTCAGCCCTGTAGAGATTTCTTTATAGCTTTGAAAGTCTTAAAAAATAGTAAATAATGATAGTTTTTAACATTATTGCTCCAATATCTGTCTCATTGCTTTCTAAACCAGTTGCATAAACAGTGGGAATTACAGAAGTGCAACGTGCAAACAAAATACAATTGAGCTAGCTATAGGAAACTGCAAGAATAGCACTCAAAACTATGACAGTAAGCACCAGATTAGTGAATAAAAAGCTTACATTTAAAAGAGGGTAAATATTAAAAAAGTTCTTGTGATAGTTAAGGTTTATATAAAACAGCTTCCCTCATTCCTCCTGTCCCTCTGAAGATCCCGAAAAAAAAAAATCATAGTCAATTATAGATACATATAATGCATTATTGAACAGTGTCATTTATTTCACCTTTTACAGTTGAGTTCATGAAAAATTATGCCAATTACTGATTTCCTCCAGGGCAATGTAGTAAGTGGTTGGACCCTGAGGCCATTTGTTGGGGCATGACTTGCTGCTCTTTGTGAGGTCGAGGGGAGTGATGTACATGCGTCATCACACCATTTTGCGGTCTGGCTCCTGAGTTTAGTCAATTAGGAAAACGAGCAGTGCAGCGATATGCGCACTTTCACCAGAGTCCATTTCTTTGTTAAATTAAATCAATCTCACTCAGCCAGTCTAAATTGAATAGCTCTCACCTACTTTTAAATGTGAAATAGGCGAATATCAAAACAGCCGTGGCATAAATCCTAATCCAATTTCTCTGATGCTCGCGAAGAATAGAAGCTTTTCAAGCAACCGCACACTTCTTTAATCTATCTTCTCTCGAGACATTTTCTATTGTAACATCTTCAAGAGTCAATTAACTTCACTTGAATAATTTGATTGGAAAACTTTGAAGTGTGCTAGCTGTTTGTAACTGGATTTTTTTTTAAATAAAAAAAATATATTATGTGTATTTTTTAATTTCGTTTAAATAAAATTGACAAACTTTCTTCACTTACTTCCCCAAATCCAATCAATTGAAGTTTACAAAATATGACGTTTTACTACATGCATACACACACACACACACCTCATTCACAACACAAACTGTCTTTAGCATAATCAGCTGTGTATTTTGGATTTCACATGAGGGAAATTCTCTGCTGGATGAAAACGAATCAAAGCAGTATGTTTAAAATATCTTGACACGAGTGATTTTAAAGTGTCTTCTCCTTCTCACTAACCTTGAGCACCATCAGGTGAGGCTGAACCCCCCTAAAAAAAAAACTACTACCACCACCATCACCTCCGATCTGTATTATCAACAGAGCACTGAGAAGATTGATACTCCCAGTGCCAGCTGGAAAAAGAGAATGAATCAGAATTTAATATGACTTTGATGTATTATTTTCATCTTAGCCGGTGCCACAGACCCATCGAGAACCCGGCGCACAATCCCACAGTGTCTTAAAATATTTAAATTGGCTAAAACTTTTAGATGTTAGAGACTGTACAGGTATATGAAAGTTTCTCTGCTGGGAGCATATATAGTGCACATTGCAGAAATTTTATTTGGACCACCCACTCTTAAAAAGTCAGTCTTTCTATAAACGCATATGTGACATTTACACAATCTGCTTTATATATTGTTGAAGAAACTGTATATGCAATATATATTATAAGATATAAACTATATAATACACTATATTTAACAAATACCTATTTTTTCCACATATCTGAGAAACATAATGAGTTGTGTAAACATCTTATCACCCCTTTAAACAAATGAATCTGCAGAAAATATTTTGCATGTATGCATATGGGCATGTTCTAGGACAGGCAGATAACATATTGCAGACAGGCAGCAAGCAGAGTCACGTATTGTATAAAAAAAGGGACGCAGACATTGATTGATTGGTACTTGCTACTTGTGGGCTGTACTACAGTCTGAGTCACAGCTGACATGTTAAAAACCATAATTACAGCATCAAAAATGTGTTTTCTATAAATATATTATTTTATTGTGTCTTACATTTTTCCTCACAAAGGTGATTAGAGCCCCCTAAAAGCTATAATGCAAGCCATATAAGGCACTTTGCTCCTTTTTGGTAATAAAATTTAGGCTGCATTCTTGCCAACCAGGGAGACCAGGCAGGCATGGTGAGATATTGCAGTGATACCTGTGATATTACAGTCTCAGTAGAAAAAACAGCATTGTTTAATTTGACATAACAATTGATATGATTCTGACCAGTGTGTTTTAATACAGGAAGAATAAACAGCTACCATCCCATTTGTGGGTTTCTAGCTAGCTAAAAAAACAACAAAAAACAACTAACTTTGTTAGCCTAAACATTTTAATCTAGAAGTTTCAAGTACATCTAAAATGAGTGCACTTTTTTGACATAGTGTTAATATCAGTGTTAGCTCGTTTATTTTGTATTTTATTTTAAATTAGCATTAGCCTTTATAGCGCTAATTTAAGCTAACATAAAAGATAAGGTTATTTTCGCCATTTATTCATATTCCTGGGGAAAAAAAACTCTTTCACTTGCTGTCTATTTGCAGAAGCACAGTTTACCCCTTATAATATAATATTATTTAAATTATTTTGTAAGAAAAAAATACATTTATAAGAAAATACTGTAGTGGGGGGGAGCAATATACAGAACACTGTTTTATCTAAGCTTAATGTAGCAAATATATAGCTTTATAATCTCACAGAAAAATATACTGTCTGTTTGTATTTTGATAAATAGTTATCCTGCCCTGAACTACAGTCAAAACATTTAAATGAAATGTCTGTATAGTTTTTTTTAGTGTAGTGGTGTAGTGTACTTTATATAACATTGAAAATATAGGTCTCTGTCCAACTTTTCAATATATCTGCATATTCCTTTCTCAGGAGAAAGGCTCCAGCAGTGATCCTTACCTCCATAATAATTTTTGTGTGTTGAATTCCTAATCTTCAAATGAGTGTTTTGCATGTGTACATGTGCAGGTCAGTGGAGTGTCTCATTGCTAGTTCAGAGCTACTGGAGCAGAGAAAAGGATGGAAATGTCTGCAATTTGAAACCTTGTTAGGAATTTATGAAGTGCTAAAATGTTTTCTCCCCAGAGAGGGTCCAAGCCAGCTGCCAGTGCCACTGTAAGCCATTTACTGCAGAGCTTTGCCACCAGGCTGAGGCGACAAGGCATACACACACAAATGCTGTATTTTTGCCTGAAATACAAACAAACTGTCTTTTCACAGAACCTCAGATCGTAGACTTCTGCTGCCTTGGCTTCTTCACTCTGAAATCAAACAGCTGTAGATTTATATGCAGCTAATTGAGCCAACATTGACATTTATTACCCTCCTATCCTCTTGAGAATGCTCCTGCACTAACTACATTTAATGCCATTCTCTTTACAGTGATGCCAGTTTAAACCGAAGCATGAACATAATCACGGCCGTGGACCTTATTTCATAATTGATGGGAGTTTATGTTAATTTAATGTTCCCAAAATCCCAGGGATGGGAATACACTGATGAATCTATAACTGCTGATCATGAGCAATGAATAAGCAACACTTGGAGTCAGAGATTTTTAACAAATACTGATTCAATCTTCTTCATCTTAACTAATTTAAATTGATACTTAAATATCAAGAGCTTAATATCAAGAGCTTATTTATCAACTTATGTTAAGGTGGTGCTTTCAGCAATAATTACTGCAAAATTTAAAAATGAAAGACTGATAAATAAAATCAAAACCACAGATTGTGATGTTCTCCTATTTTTTTTCTTTTCCAGTTTTCAGTGAAGACCTACATTCCAGCTTATACTTTGTCAATGCATCTCTGCAAGAGGTAGTATTTGCCAGCACCACAGGGACCTCTGTGCCCTGTCCTGCTGGGGGTGCGCCGCCTGCCTCGTTGCGGTGGTATCTGGCTACCGGCGAGGAGATCTACGATGTCCCCGGCATCCGTCACGTTCACCCCAATGGAACCCTCCAGATCTTTAACTTCCTGCCATCCAGCTTTAGCAAGCTGATCCATGACAACACGTACTACTGCACTGCCGAGAACCCTTCTGGCAAGATTAGGAGTCAGGATGTCCACATCAAAGCCGGTGAGTCTCCAGATAAGGGTTTGAAGGACTTGTTGTTATTGTGATGATGGGGGAACTTGCATGAGTATGAATTTAACAGACTGAGTGTACAACACTTGTAGTACTGATAGTGTGTTATTTTTTTGTAGTTTAGTGGTTAAGTCCAGCAAAGGTCCAAAATCTTACAATAATGCTGCTTAAAGGCTTAGAGCAACTAATGATTGATCTGTAGGTATAGATCAGACAGTTGCCAGGCAGAACCCTTGATGGTCCAATCCCAAGTTGTTCTCAGGACATGCAAGGTCACTTCTCTCTTTGGGAAGAAACCTAAGGTAGCGCTTTAGATTAGGAGAAACTGGCCTGATAATGTTGGACTTCAATGCACAGCTTTTGGAACTAGTCTACTGGAAAAGGCTGGACTTTAGTGCAATCTGCTATTGCCCTCAGTGATTGGACAGGGCAGTGTCGGACAGAGGTGGGCATACTTGTATCATCCAAGCGTGCTTGAAAACTGGGGTTCTCCCTAGTGTCAAAAAAAGAGATCCTGACTGTAAAGCACAAAATAACAGCTCTGAGTTTCTGGTAGTTTCTTGGAGTCCCTGAGTAGGGTGATGGAAGTGGCCCAAGTTGGAGACACCATTGTCCTACTGGGGGACTTCAGTGCTCATCTGGGCAATGACAGTAAATCTGAATGATCTGAATCCAGGCACTGTTCTGGCATTGGAATATTTGTCCATAAATAACACCACGTTCACGCATAAGAATGTTAACCAGGACACCCTAGGGCATAGGTCAATGATCAGTTTTGTAACTGTATCAGTAGACTTTTGGCCAAATGTGTTGAACAATCAGGGGAAGAGAGGAGCTCAGCAATAACTAATGGTGAGTGGAGGATGCCAATTAGCCCAGCCATGCCTAAATGTATACTGAGGAGGTGCGTCCCACCTCTAGTAGAACTTCAGTGGGTCTGAATAGCCCATGTTATGCACCTCCGTTGATCTGTTCCTACATAGCTACAAGGAGTTGTGTAAGGTGGTTGATACCTGCTGTGGACTGTGTTCTCTGAAACACAGATAAGATTAGAAGTTCATGCTATAACATGCACCAGTTTTGTAGTTAAATTTTTTTAGGTGAAACTTGTGTCTCTACTTTAAGCTACACTTTCCACTACCATGGAAAGTGTCCCTTTCTTTGCAATTTTATACCATAGATCTGAACTCTGATGCTTTCTTTGATGGCAGACCCAGTTTGCTTCACCCTAGATGTCTTTAAAAAAATGCATAATAATGTCATTATTTTGCCCTGTAAATGAGACGTGCCTTTTAATTCTGTTTTTTAATTGTTCAATAGTATCACGGGAACCCTACACAGTCAGAGTGGCTGACCAGAAGGCTATGAGAGGGAGTGTAGCCGTGTTCAAGTGCATTATTCCTGCTTCTGTGGAGGCCTACGTCACTGTCGTATCATGGGAGAAAGACACCGTGTCGCTCAGCTCAGGTAGGAGAAAAACTTCAAATATAGAGCTTTTAGCACTCAAAGCCTCCATGTTCACAACATGGTAATAACTGAACTTAATGTGTATATCTGAAGGTAAAAAGCAAACATTGATGCTAAAATGACCGACCACATTTGTAACTTTGTGCAAGGTATGTACTAAAAAAGACTTTTAGTGGCCATGCCGGTAATTTCTGAGAGTTGTGTCCTTTTTTTTTTTTTTTGCTGTTTATGCCCAGTTGCCTTCCACTTTGCTCTGTGCTCTTTGGACGCTGTGTTCTGTTTAGCTGTGAGTCATCTTCTTACCTGTTTACTGGCTGAGTCTGCCATTACTGGGGCTCTGCAGCTCTATACAGCTATGTCCTCTCACTAGCCAGAGGATGTTGATAACTGTCACATTGAATCACTGGGCTTCTCTTTCTTGTACACACTCCACCTCAGCCAACGCCATTTTGAGTCCAGCAAGGGGTAAAGTGGGACAGTTTACATAGCATTACATACCAATGACCTAGTTTACCCTCCTTATTTGAATCCAGTGGCACAGCGGGATAGCGCAACACACCAGAACGTTCTGTAGCTTGAATTTTTACTCAGGTTAAATGGGATGCTTATCTCTTTGATTGCTCCATGTACTGCCCGCTGGCTGATTTTGCTTCATACTGTGGCGTTCAGGGACCTGTAAGTGAGCACTTGATGTCATTTGACTGAAGGCAGAATCTGGGACGGTGTTTTGGTGGCATTTTAAATGTGTGTGCTCAAGCATGAAGATGTGTCTTCTGATCCATGCCAGCGACTTATTTACTCGAGGTTACTCGAGTTACTCGCTGCAAGCTGCTGGTTGAAGACATTGCCTAATGTCACGGAGAGCGAGCAAATACGCAGCATGCAGATATGATTAGGTTCTGCAAATGAAATGAATCATGTAGACAAGACCCAGAGATGATGTTTATCTTAAGTGTGACTGAAAAAACAAAAGCGTCCATGCAAATGAAATACTTTTACGTGTGTTCTCTAGATCAAAAACAAAAGTTTGTTGTCCTGAATTAGAAAATACATGAAGAACGCCTCTCCGTGTATAGACCAGGAGTAGTATTTGTGCCATTTCTGCAAATTAAAATGCAATGTCTGCCAATTATTTTTTCCAAATCAGCTCTGATACAGTCCACAGTGATGTCTGTGCTTTTTACCGCAGGCCAGACGGCCTATAGAATATGCAGTGAAGTTTTGATGGATTATATTGTACACTTGGTGTTCTTTTGAGTTCTTTCACGAGTGTTCAAAAGAACAACGATATCGGATTGTCTGTGTTTACTCCAATAAGTATTGCAGCAGGCGAGTGCTGTCAAAAGCATGAGCACACGGTCAAAATCACTGCTGCTCGGTGATAAATATTTGATGGTAGATTCTGATGCATGAGCGGATTCACCGCGCACTGTTATGGAGAGGGTATGTTTACTCTAGGAGGGTTAGGAGGTGTGTGTGTGTGTTGTGTGCTCGTGTTTGTGCGTGAGCAAAGAACAAGAGAGTGAGTGAGAGACACCATAAGGATACCAACCGGGCTTGACAATGGCAGGGGGATGCAGTCTGGCCCAGCCTAGTTTTCCGACTTTTTTTTTTTCCACAGCCCTTTCCTTTCTTTTATTCAGTTTTACATAAAAGACGATTTAGTCTCAGAGGACACAAAATAAAGCTATCCCACCGCCTCACTGAATTATTAATCTCAGGTTTTTGTTGGGAGCGGTAACATCAAGTGCACTTCTCTACCTTTGCACGGTGCATCAGAATTAGAAGAAAGACACATCTTTTATAAGATATTTCTCTGAATAGAGGCTGAAATAATCAAAATGGTTAAAACATTGTGGCAGATCATGGTGATAAAGACCTGCGGCTCTGAAACATCTAAGCTGATACCAACAATGTGCTCACTGCTTAAATGTTCAGGTGTGAGTTTTTGCCTTTTGAGATCTCTAAGTCGCAGAGAGGAAACTGGCTCAAATCGCAGCTGCTGACATCTGTGGAATATCCAGTGATTCACATTAGGGTCAAAAATAGATGCATAATTACAGACTAGAGCTTGTCTTAATTAATCAGCTGTGATTGAAAAGTTAATTACAATATGAATTACCTTTCAGAACGAGGACTGCTTAGTAGTCATTTGAAGCGGCCTGTTTTCAATGTGAATGAGCATGATGCAAGCTCACCGGGTCCTAATGTTGCCACTAACATACCATTAACCCGTCATGAATTTTAAAATGGATCTCGCAGCATGAGCTTTCAAATGGCCGGCTCCGATCGCCTCCTCGCCGCTTTTGATAAACAATTGACAGAGCTAATACAGAGATGAAAGGGGTAAAAAAATATGAAAGGAAGGAAGGTAGAGTAGGGAGGGGAGGAGTTGAGCTGTGTCCTACTGTGGTCCTGCCAGGATTTTATATGATGGACCTTTATTTGAATGCACGTGTGCGCTCCTGTTGTCTTACTACCTGTGTGCACACATTCATGTAAATGCAGAGCTTTTCTTTTTTTTTTTACACACCCCGGTGTGTTTGCATGTCAAGTGCCCGTGCTTTTTGAAAAGGGATAGTGTGTGTCTCTGTGTTTTCTATCTACCTGCCTTTTGTCTCCTATCATTCATGATATGAGGCAGCTTAATGAGCTGGGCGGCCTTGGTTTCAGACAAGAGCTTCTGCAAAACCAGTGCTTAAACGCCGAATGAGCTGCAGAGAACATGTTGTCTCAGAGACCTTGTGCTCATCTCTAGGATGTTCATAGTTACGTATGTTGTGCAATTTGAGCACAAATTCGCCCTGTGCTTGCATCGTCAGTCGTGAGCTGAAATCTGTCAAGTTGTAGATTAGTTCCTCTTGTGCCTACCGTGTACAGACCAACTTCTTATTGACTGTTCTTGCGCACTATAGATGAAGAGGGAACATTAGCCCAAAGTTATCATGCTGTTGGTAAGAAAGGATGCACACAAGATAGCTCTCAGGGTTTAACTTTTGTTTTGCAAGTAGAGGCATCAAACTTTGAAACTGAAAGAGCGGAATTTTCGGCGTAGTGCCTAGATGTGAGTGTTTAGATTATGTAATTGGATCCTTTCTTTAGGTTAATAAATTATAATTTGACTTGTATTTCTCAATAATGTCAGATTGCTGCCTATCTTGGTCTAGGATGTTGTCCCAAAAAGCATCAGAATCTTTCTTTTTAAAGATTGTGCCAAATCAAGTTTAATCTATAGCACATTAAAAAAAACAGCTGTTGGTGAAAGTGCTATGCATCTAAAATAAAAATAACATGAAAATACAGGACAAAATGACAAAATGAGTTTAAGAAGGGAAATGTTTGATCAAGCACTTGGCAACAGTGGGAAGAAAAACTCTCTTTTAACAGGATGAAACTTCTGGAAGAACTAGGCTCAGCTGTCACTGACCACTGACAACACTTATCAACCATCTCATCATTTGTAATAGTTAGCCTCATATCGTTGTCTTTTAAATTGCTGGGGATTTGTAGCTTTGGTTTCTAACTATTAAAATCAAAATGAATGATATGATTCATTTGACAAGACCTATCAGGCCCAGTGCTGTAATGTACTTAGGCTAAGAGAAACTAAACCTGTACACCTATCACAAACTAATCCGGGAGGAAACCTGACACAGCCTATGATAATGACGTGTAAGCCAGACCGATGACCTGCAGAAACTCCCTGGGGGACAGCTGGTAAAGAGGGGAAAGGTGAGGAGGGGTCAGGTAGGATGGGGAGAGGACAGGAAAAGAAGAAGGAGGCCATATCTCCCTGTCACAAGGAGATACGGCCTCCTTCAGGGAAAGAAAATGCATGCCTCTCGTCTTTTCGGGCAGGAGATTAGGTTAGAGATGAAAGACAGGAAGCTTTATTTTGCAATACAGTAAGACACAGGCTTAGAGTGCGAAGGAAGGAAGAGACTCCAGAGGTCCTGCCTACTTCCAGGGTGTGCTGCCATCTTGGCTGTCCACCCTCTTAATTTCACACAACATTGCATAACTTTTCTTCTCCGATGTTTGAATAAAATTTGGACAGTGCATACATTCTATAAGAGTACAGCACTTGTCTGTCGTCTAGATTTGGCCAAATCTTTATATAAATATATTTTTACTATTCAGTAATATTTTTTTTAACCAAAAACATGTCCTCATACTTCATTTATTAACAAATATCACATTTTTTGTTTGTTTTGATTTTGTTCGCAAATTATATTGTGATAAACTAAATATTTCTAATATTTATTAACTGTTTATTAATTGCAAAATAGAACTACAAACATATCCTGTATCACTGGATCATACCGCGCACGTTTTAAAGAGAGAGAGTTTTTTTGGTTTGTATACACTATATATAATATATTGTAATATAGTGTTTATCCATAATGATAAAATCAGATGTTGACATTTTTTATGTTTATGTTTGACTGAGGAAAATACTTCTCTTCTCTTCCATCCTCCTCCGCCGGCCTTGACTGTCGGACTTTTTTCTTTTCCTCTCATTTCGTTGCATAACCTGCTTGGCACAGTGCCCCAGTCAATTTCCTCCTGCATGGAAAATGCTATTTTTTTTATTTGCTTTATGCAAATAACTCCATCCAATACTCAGAGCATCGGCGAAGGGGACAAAAAAAAAAATCTGGCTACATTTTTCAGTCACATGCGTGTTGGCTTCTTGCATTCTGCTCACTCGTCTCTCTTCCTTGTGAGTGCTTATAGGGGCTAATTAAACAGTTTGCTTCCTAATAGAATCACAGCCTTAACCAGCCAGCGGCCCAGTCGCGGGAATGTAAAGGATGTCTTCAAAGGGGCTACTGTAGGTGTTTGGTTTACGTGATCACTGTTGCAGGATTTTTATCATGCCAGTGATGTGCCACCGTCTCCATTTTTCACTGAGATTGACAGTGAGGGCACTGAGAAGGCAGGCAGAGATGGGGCTGTAAATTCAACACGCCCAAAGTCAGGCCAACCTTGAAAGGAGGGCACAGTGCTAGGAATGAGCTTGCGAGGGAATAAGATGCAATGAAATGTCGAGAAGGAGAGGACAGATTAGAAGAAAGGAAGTGAGGGGAGAGTTGAGGAAACAAAAGAGTGAGAAGGAAGGGCTAGAGAGACGTGTGGGTGAGGCTTTTTCTTTGGTAAACAAGAGACTGCATCACATTCGCCACATGATCTCGTCCCTCTGTCTTCCTCTTTAAAGCTTTCTTCACTCGTTCTCACTTTCAGTCTCTTTCAAATTTCTGTTTCTTCCTCCCCACACGAGCAGGGTTTGTTGATCTTGTTGTTGGGGGGCTTGAAAATGGGTCAAGCACAAGAGTGCGATGACTGGAATTCAGAGAAAGCTCAAGATATTATTATGAGCATGTGCGCATATCAGCACATATATGTGCCTGTGTGTATGTGTGTGTTTGCACCAAACTCCACCCATTCTGCAGTGAAACCCTATGAAAACAACACCGCCTATCATTTTGCTCCCCCCCTCCTCCCACACAGATCAGCAGTTAGTGAAATGCTGACCCTTGTCTTTCACTGCACCCCTTTTCCCAGTCCACACACACACACACACACACACACACACACACACACACACACACACACACACACACACACACACACACACACACACACGCGCTTGTTTTCATATCTTAGTGAAGACATCTAATTGACATAATGCTTTCCCTAGCCGCTTACCCTAACCATTAAAAATGGTTATGGTTCTCAGCCTAAACCTAATGATAACCTAATTGTAACCCTGACACTAAAACCACATTTTGAGCCTTAAAAATGCCTTTAAACTCGTGGGGACGGGCATTTGTCCCCATAAGTGACTGTTGGTCCCCACAAGTATAGTGCCAAGCCAATTTTCTGTCCTCAACAAGGACGTCTAAACATGTACACACACACACACACACGCACACACACACACACACACACACACACACACACACACACACACACACACACTGACTCTAAAGGAGATGGGGTGCTTTTTCTTTCTATAGTATGTTTCTCTGTAAATGTGCTGCTTCTGAGTAACTATTTCTATTTTTAACAGCACATATTTGGTGTGTGTGCAGCTTGTGATGTTGTCACATAAGGAGTGTTTTGGGTTGGTGGGCTAAGGCCACTCTCTCGTAATAAAAAAAGCAAAAAGCAAAATCAATAGTTGTGCGCATTAATCACTCTGCTGCCACAGAGAATTATGGGAACGCGAGCTGAAGGATGCATTTTGTGCATTTGCGACTTATGAGTGCTGCGTGAAGGGGAGTTTGGGGAATTGGAACAGGACGAGACAAGACCCTTTTAGCAAGAAGTGAGGTTAGCGCGGAGATGTTTTCTTGTGTACACGCATTGTGCGCGCAGTCATCTCACTGTTGCCTTGTCTTAGCTCGCTGTTGGGTGGCATTCACACCGTGTTATTTTGAAAGCTTTGATGTTTGAGGCTTTAAAATAGCTGGGATCACATTTTCATCTTGAAGGTTCTTTAATAAGCAGCGGTTTTTGGATGGTTCAGGAACATTTTTACGCTTTGTACATTATTATTTGGATTCAGATCTTCCTTCAGCACAGAGGAGAGATAAAGAAAACCTCGCTCCCCTCTGACTTTCTCTTTGAGCTTCCACTGTTTGAAGTCTCCATCTTAGTTGTGGTGAGGGCTTGAGGACGTGATACATATTTGATAAGGATCGATAGAAGGGTTACTGAGACTGAGATGGAGGGAAATCAATCTTGGACTGGGCTTCCCAAAAGCATCTTAAACCTAAGGTGATCTTTGAAGAATCCAGCTCTGGAGCTGATGCACAGACTCGTACATTCTCACAGAAACACAATGCAATTTTTAAAAAAGTTCCTTTCATGTCCTCTCTTTTCCTTTTTCTTTTTTTTTTAGTTCATCTGTTGAACAACTGTTTCACTGATGTTCATGTTTTATATTAAACCGTCTACTGACATAATCGCTATGCACATAAAACAATAAAGCAATCTGTTTAGTGATGGGGGACTGAACAGCAGGCAGCGTTCTGGCACGGTGGCTGTGATTCCCAGCTGATACTCCATACGGATAGACAAAATCAACAACTGTTGAGGCGGGCATTCTTCCATCAGTGTTTACTAATAAACAGTAGCAATATGGCAGCCATTAGGCTGTTTAGGCTGAGAATGATTAGGGTGGTGATGGCTAGGCGCAATGGGAGACTGAACATGCTCTCATCTTTAATAGGCAATTTGGCTATGGGGGATGCCGCTTTGTTTTTGACTTGGCCTGAAGACAGAAGCTTAGATAAGCGCTGATTTGGAAGAGTGTGCTGCGAGTGCAGTGATCTCATTTTAGGAAATTTGTGTTACGGAGGCCAGTGCGATCTGCTGAAAGAAAGTGTAGACTATCGAGATGACATGCAATTTGAAGTTACTGTTGATCTTATACGCATTGTCTTATTACCTTAACAAATAAGACAGAAATAGAAAGATGTAAATAACTTAGCTTTTTTTCCAGAGAAAAGTTAGAAATTTAAGTTTTGTGGTTGAAAGAAGCTCATCTAGAGGAAAAGGTCCATCCTGCCTGAGCTTTTGGATTACTGTAGAGCAACGCTCGGCTGAAAATGGACTGGATCCGGGCCAGAACTAGCCTGGCGTCGGGCCAAAACACAGATTAGTAATAAGCATGGTGTGAGCTAATTACAGCCGGAACAAGCAATTAATTTCTGTTTATAAACTCTCCTGTATGTGGGCTGCTGAATGAAATGGCTGCGTAGGTGCAAGCACCCTGTGCTCATGCATGTGTCTGCATGTGTCATGCATGACAGGTGGTGGGGTTCACGGAGGAATGTGTCCATATGTTCCCAGCTCAAGCACTGGGATAAATTGAGACAAACTGGTGTGCTCAGTCACATCCCATAATGCAGCAGTGTCTGATCCCATCTTAAGTGACTGATTAGAGTAAAAAAGGCACTTAATAACTCAAATTACTCTGCTGACCTAATAGGGATTTTTCACTCCATTTTTTTCTCTCTCTCTCATCTTCCATCCAATCAAGGATTAATACTTGCTCTTATTCTTCTCCCAGGGTGGTAAATCTGTAAAAATACAGTAAATCACATTGAGCCTCTTTAAACTTTCACACAGTGCCTGGGAGCCCGTGGGCCCCATGCTGGGCATCTGTAACACTGATTAGACATGATCATGGTTTCAGAACACCTGCAGTGGACACCAATCAGAGAGTCGGAGAGAGGGATCTAATTTTACAACCAAACACTGTGTGGATGTATAAGTTCGTCTTAACATCCAGCTATAGCTTGTGAAAACACTACTGCATCTTCCCGAGTTACGAAGCTCTTGGAGCTCTCCGTGTTATCTCAGCTCAGGTTTAGTTGCTACAAATGTTACCGGACAGCCTCTGTAAAATGCTTGGGACTTGAAAGACACGTGCTCTGACCAGGCAGGATTGCCATTGAGTTGCATTATGGAAAATAAGAATCAGTGTCTGGGAGGCAGAATTTCCCTCTCGGGTCGATCAAATTTGACTAGACTTTGTTTCTTTTTCTTTTCTTTGCTGTGTCTCCTCAAGCGTTGACCTGTTCACGTTCATCTGGGCTAGCGTTAGGGTGCATTTTTGCCACGCGCTAAACAAACATAGTTTTAGAAACTATTACATGTTGTTGCATGCATTTTAGCCCCAGACTTTTTTTGTTATAGGATTCCCATTTTCCCCAATACAGGTGAAGATGTGAAACTAATCCTACCCCAAACCCTTAATACAGTGACCTGGTGAAGCCTGCTAATATCATCAGAATATTTTAAAAGCGCAAATTTTAAACTCTTTTGCCAAATAATAAAAGAAAATGAACCCGATTGAGCTGATTGGTGGCTTGAACATTAATCAGTGTTTGGGACTAGTGCAACAAATATACTATCGTAATTTTTATCACTGTTAGTCGCTGTACTGTTCTTTTTTTTAAATGTTCTCTTTGGTGCCAAGCAGCTATAACTGGTCACTTTTCTTCTGATACAGCTTTGTTTTAGCCATTCCCCGAACACCTGAGATGTCCAATTACTGCACAGTTTTAGCGCATCGTGCAAGTTTGAGTTGACTTCACCGGTGACAAATGGACAAATCGCTCTCCAGATTGAATCCATCACAAGTAAATGACCAGCTGACTTCACAGCAAGGTGACCCTCCATCTTTTCCTTGATGTATGAGGCATCAAGCATCATTATTTTTCTTCAAGGCTCGTTTTCTTTCCTCTTGCCTCTTCTTTGGCATGAGCCTTGAGAACAACACTTAGACACACACAGACAATCACACACTCGGTATACTCGTGGCCCGTCTTTGACCTCACCTTGTCATTGTGCAGCCAGTGACTAAGATCCAAACACCCAAACTCCCGGTGGACTGCTGCTAAGTGGCTGTGGTGAAAACAGCGGGTCTGCTATGTCCTCACTGTGTGCTAGCTGTGTGTCTGTGTGCAATTAAAAGCAGACAAAAACATTTATAATTAAGCTTCCTGTGATATTACCGCACTGAATTAATGATTTCGAGATATGTGGGGGACTTCTTGTACAAGAGGTTCTTAAACCTGAGAGGACGCGTCGTACTGAAGCATTAATGGCGCTGTGCGTGTATGTGGCCAGTCAAACTGTCATTTGCAGCAGTGACGTCACGAGGTGACAACCACGGGCAGAGTGGCCTTTTGACAGACGCAGCCTGTAATCTGCACATCAGCGTAGGAGTTGAGCCAGCCTATCACAGCCGAGCGCCCATCGCCGCACACGCTTATCACCTGCGTACAGCTGCTGTTGCCCCTTTGAGGGAGCGAGTGAAGAGGATGGAGAGAAAGGAAAGAAAGCACAAGAATGAGCGCCTGAGACAGAGGCTGATTTGTGTTGTGTCGCAGCACATTCTCGCCTGCATCTTTCTTTCATACAGTTTCTAAGGTGTGCGTTTGAAGAAGCATTTTTCTGGATCCTATAATCCACATTTTTTCCCTCCCATTTAAGGGTCGAATGGAAGGAAAGTCTTTGTGTTTGTTCTGATTAGTGCTGCATCAGCCCAGCAATAGTTAAAAATGTGATTCAGAGTGGAAGCATGCTTTGTAGCCCTTGCGAAATGAGAAAGGAAAGAGAGAGAGGAGAGATAAGCTCAATCTGAATTGATTTTCGTGTTACTTTCTGCTGTACTTGAGTTTCCATAGCAACGTGGTCAGGTTCCCTCGGCCTCCTAGGGCAAGTGTAATTGTTGTCTCTTTCTTCCAGCAAACTTTCCTTTGCTTTCCTTTCCTTTGTCTTTTGTCTCTGAAAAATGGAAACATACTGTAGATAAAATGGTTCTTGGGTTTCTTTTTTGCAGCTGGCTGAGACAGAATATTTGTATTAATAGTAGCACAGTACCGCCATCCAGCCAAAAAAATTCCATGTTCTCTGAAAGGGAGCTTTGGAAATTGCTTAACAATGTAACACTTAAGTTTATCCAACTACTCTGACTGAAATCTCATATATATTGAGAGGCAGTAGCTATGTTTCCCCATATAAGGCCAGTGCATAAATTATTATAATGCCCCTAAGACCAAAGTCCCAAACACCGGTCTATTCAAATATTGTTTTTATCCATCCAACTGTCTAAAACTCAAAGATGTGCACTTTACTTTAAGGTTTAATTTAAGAAGCAATAAAGAATCTGCACAACCGAGAAAGTCTAAGTGTCAAGATCGTTTGCAGTCGCTTGTCATGCGTTTTGATAAATGATGCATCGGTTATCAAAACAGATGAATTTCTCTTAATTCACGGTTAATGAATTTCAGCTTTAAATGGGTTCAAAAGGTAAGTGTTTTATTATTTCCTTTGCTTTATGATTTATTGCTGTATCTATAAGGCTTGTCAGTGATTTACAGCTCTTTGCTCCTGTTGTCCCCTGACTGATTACCATAATACAAGAGCTTTATTTTCAAAAGAAGCTCAGATATAATCAGTGAAAATGGCCGTGACTGAACCTTTGCAGAGTTTAGATTAAAAGAACAAAATGTGTTCACGCACAAATTTTGAAGACGGAGACAGACAAAGGAAGCGAGGAGGAAAAGGAAAAAAAAGAGTAGCAAAATCCTAAACTGAGTTTGCTGCACATCATCTGATAGATGCATCTTTAAAAAATAAATTAGATATCAGAGCTCTCTGTGAGAGTCCAGTGATACACTGCTGTGCACATAACGAGGCCTTCACAGCTGTTTGGAGTCTAATGGCTCAAAGAGGCCTTGCCTCCTCAGCAAGAAGATATGGAATGCATCTCGGGGCATTTGATTGCTGCTGATCGAGAAACATTTACATTATGGCTTTTAGGACATTATCGAAGAAAAATGGTCCAAAAGCTGATGGAGCTGAGGTCAGCACTCTGACTGTATTTACAGTATATTAGAAAGTGCCTGAGGGAGGCACAAAAAGTCTGGATGTCTCCGCAAAACATGCTCAGCGATATCTAGGTTAAAAAAGGTGTATATTGTTGATTGAGTTAATTTAGCGCACAATAACATTAATGTTTCACTTATTGTGTTCTGCTTTGGGTGGGGATGACAGCTAGCTGCTTAAAATGTACAATGCCTTATTTCGAGTAAGCCTCTGCATCTGTGATGGCCTTGGACCTGCCCCAATCTGCTCTGTGTTTTCTTCCTCCAGATCGATGCTAATTAATACACATTTCCCCCAGGGACGGTGGGGAGGCCATGCAGACAATCAGAAATTGCTGTCATAGGCTAGAGTTGAGCCGAGAGCTTTATGGGGAAATAAACCTTCCAAATATTTGCATACAGCAAATAGCTGGAGCCTCGTGTCGTATGTTTCCAACAGCGCTGCTGCTACGAGGCATCAGTCATGAGCTGGGGCTCAGTCTGAGAAGCTAAGTGGACAATCAGTGTTTATCCAGTGGCATATGTTAATTGGCTTGTTAGGCGGAGGCAGCGCCTTGTCTAATCATGTGCTTTAATGCAAATCCAGTTCGCGCAAAGTTCAGCCTTCTATTGTTTTAGCAGCCATATTCCATTAAATCCAAAGGTGTGCACGCCTGTGGTTTACGGTACAGCCAGCCGTACAATACAAAATGGCTGTGCCTATACGCGAACAGCCTTCTGGTTCAATGCTCGTTTTGTTTACTTTCCCGTTCCTGCTCTTCTCTCCTCCCTCCATCTCCCTCTGTTAAAACAAGTGGAAAAAAATGAAAAAGGGGAGACATGTTTTTGTGCATGCCTGGCGGACAGATAGGCGCTGCATAACTAGCAGTTTCCTCTGAAGTAGAGAGAAATCTATTTGCTTGTAGAAGCTGCTTGCATAATCCTTTAGTTACACTTGCCAGCTGTGAGCAAAGATATGGCGCTGTGGGATTTGGCATGAATATCATTGGGAGGACAAAGAAATGAAACTGATAAGTGTTTGTGCATAGGGTCCTTTGCATAATCCAGGATAACCCACAATCTGAGTTTCCCAAATAGATGTAGCGAGAAACCATTAATGAGAGCATATTGTTTGAAAAGAGAGCACATTTAAAGATAATGTGCACATTTCAAAAACTCTGAAATCAGAGATTAGGTTTAATTTGCTTTTGATTATTGGAAATTTTCTTAAACCAATACATTTTGAATATTCTACTCAAGAAAAAAAATTAAAATAAAAGAAGGAAGGTGTTGTCAAAGCCATAATCTGTGAGCCACGTATACAGTGCAGTCTGGTCTTTTTCTGGGTAACACCCTCATGAACACATTGTGGCCAAGCTAAAACACCTCGTCTCCCTTTTTCTCTCTTTGCTCCATATCCTTGTTTCCTTCTGTCTCGGTCAACAGTGTGCACTGCAATAAAGAAAAAACACATCACTCAACAGCTTTCAATACATCTGTCCAACCTCTTAGGGTATTTGTTTGCTCAGACTCCGCTGCCCCGGCACCTGCATTTTATACTTCTCTCTGCGTTATCGGACTGTAATAGACAGCTGCTGAAAGCTGGTGTGAAATATCTGTATGCTACAGTGTGCAGACCCTGATTCGCAGAGGCCTATAATATCTAAATAATGGGATGAAACACTCTCGGGTATGAAATGTTTACATATTTTTCCCCTTTACTGGCATAATTTGTGAAAATCACTTGATGTACCGCCTAAAATTTAGAGCCACCATATCTGTAGCGGCTCAATCTGACGATGAATAAGCAACAAGTAACAGGATGTAAATAATATTTTGCCTCCAAGTTAATAATTGCTCAATTTAACAAGGAGAGTCCTTTGGTGCAATATGGTGTAGCTTTGTTTCTTCACAGCATCAGCACTGTAGACGCCTAAAATGAATCAAAAATGATCACTAATGTGCTTTAAGCCGTCTCTAAACCACAGCGCAGCTTACAGTTATAAAGATGAAACTGGTTTAGCTTTTTTCATGATATCTGTTGATTTCAAAAAATGTATTATTGTCAAATTAGTTAACGTTAGCAGCATTTGTCTTACTGCATACAATAAAGTGTACATTTAAATAGAAAGAATCCACCTATGAAGATGGCCTCAGTTTTCACAGTTTCTGCAACATGGCTCCCACTGTTTTGTCTTCGCTGTGTGTTTATAGTCTGTCTCTCATTCCCATGTAACATTAACATTTCATTATCCAGAGGAAACAATAGAAATATACAAAAGGAAAAAATAATGGAAGTCTCCGCATCCAGAAAGGTTAAAATATTGATGCGGTTGCAGGTAAATGACTCAAAATCTGAGCGAGAGGATGAAAATGTGGGCTATAAGGAGAGCGAGCAAGGCGAAGAGGGGAAGACATCACTTGTAAAGCTGGGCTCTGAGGGGGCTTGGGCGCATAATCAATGAAGTGAAGTGTGTGTGTGTTGTATCTGTGGCGTCAAGTCGGCTTCACAGAAGCCAATCCTATTTTTACAGGGTAGACAGGTCTGTTGCTATGCTCTTTGAGAAGGTCTCCCGCAGCTTGGAAAAAGACACAGAACATCCACTCAGGGTTTGTATCACACCTCCAGAGTGGACAGAAGAAAAATGGGCAGTCAGAGCGAGGGGGGCTCCCTCCGCTAGGTGACAGATTCAATTGATTATTGATGATTTGATCCATTATACACTCAAAGGAACGTGTTGACACCAGCAGAAATAGACTCTGTACTTATTCATTTCTTTTTAGGGAGAGGTGTGAATGCAGGGAAGACACATGCTGTCTAGAAAAAGGTGAGCATGACGAGCTCGTTTTAACTATTTATTAAGTATTTCATTATTTACTTCTAAAACTCTCAGCTAAAGCGTGTAACCGGTTCAGTTATCGGTTTAAAATGTTTCGATAAAAGTGAAATAAAATCATGTGATTGGATTTTGGTTGAAAGCACAACATTAAAAGGTCGATATCAGAGTGTCATTGTAAGCTTTGACTCAAAGAAAAGATGTTTGTCTGTCTCTCTTTGTGGTAAACATGTAGCTAAACTGATGCTTAAGTGATTAAACATACTGTACAGGCGGGATTATTGTTCACAAACAAGTCACTCAGATTGCCTCCTGTGTGGTTTTTTTTTTTTTCTATTTTATGTCATCTTGTCCAGATGTCATCTATTAGACATCAGATTAGGAAGAGTGGTGTTGGATTAGCCAATCCGGAGCCAGAATCATCTTAGATTAGATTATAGTATATGGACATTTGGGTCGCTGCAGTGGCTCTGCTCAGCCAAAATAACATTAAGTCAGTGTTACACTGCTAGACACTACACAGACTGTAATCAGCAGACGAGCAGAAGGAGGATGACGGCATTACACAGAAGGATATAAAAAACAAAAAAATCCTGCTTTTTTACAACTCAATTACAGTTTGCCAAAAGCTGCCCAACTTCACCAGAAAAAAAAATCAACACTGTTCTTTTCATAAGGGGGTTAAAACGGCAGATGCCCACATAGCCTCTTGTGGTTGCGTGAACAATTGCATGTAAAATCTTAGAATTTTCCAGATGGTTAGTTGTGTGGCCACCGCCACGCCTTATCAGGAAACCCATACAAATGTTAGACAAGCTTCTGGTGTGTGATTTAGTTTGTGGAAGGTGCTTAAATGTAATAATAATATTGATAATACTAAATAAAACTGCCTTTAAATAACAGCTACAAACAGGACGTGAACCCAAGACTCGTGTGCTTCTACATCCAGTAAATGTGAACTCTTTGTATTACCTCACCTGACTCCTAAAGGCTTCCTGGCACAGAGTCTTTTTCACCATCTGTCTCACAGAGGCACTAGACCAACAAATCGGCCCACCCTCACGTCCCGTATGTCATTTTAAGATTCATCAGCACTAGTGGCATTTTGTTGTTGAGGGATATGAGGATGTATTATGGAAAAGTCTACAACAATAGCTTTCCTAACAGGAGGTATGTGTGTGTCCTCAGACTGCAGAAAGCCCAGAAATCTGAGCGTGTGCAAAGAAGGTGATCAGGCCTTCAGTACAGACAGCCCTGCTAATAATAATGGTTATTTTCTCCTCCTCCTCCTCTCCCGCTTTCTCTTTTCTCAGTGTTTGTGCCCAGGCCTCCTGGCAGATAGATGTGCAGAGATTACACCTTCTAATTGGTGCTAGCGGCTGTGGGACAGTGTGGTTCACTGTAGTTTAGTGCTGTGTAGACTGGTTTTTATGTAGTGTGGATTTGTAGTAATGATGATAATGACTTCAGAATGGCAAATTTGCTGTTTAACAGAAAACTGCACTAAAGCATGTAAAGTAATGAGATCACAATAGGCTAAACAAAAGTGTGCATTTTTTCCATTAGCAGATTTTTGTTCTTTATTATTATTATTGTTAACTTTCGTAAGTGCTGGTAATGACTGAGTAGATCATGACCTTTATTATTGATTAAATCATGGTTCAAAATGTTAGTAGAAGTGGACTGAAATTCCAGTCTTATTTAACATGAACAATGTTAGCTTGTATTTTATAGCCATCTTTTGGTTTCTGCAAACACATATTGAGGTTTGACACTTTGTCTATACTTTGGAAGTGAATCAGGCTGCACAAATTACCTGACACAACTCACATGATGAATGATAAAGTTATTAATTTGTGATATAATTGGAGATGACACTGACCTGGCTATGGGACGGCAATGCTATCTCACTCCTTTGAATCTGAGGCTTTTTGTGTCACTCACAAAGTGCGGAGAAGTGATAGATAACGATCTCACAATGAAACAGGAAGTGTTGCTTTTCTATTAGCTGCACATTTCGCAGTGTATTCATCTGCAGGAACACGACATCCACACGCACATACATATGCATGCTCTATGTCTGCCATATGCCATTTATGAACACAGGCTCTGTGTGACGCCTCTCCCTGTGCAAGTGTATCTGTGTAAGTATGTGATTCTGGTTGCATTTGTCACTCTTTTTTCCTGGGGTGTGTGTGTGTCAGGTCTGATTAAAGTTAACCCCTGTGAGGCGGCTGGTGCACCCCTCCTCTCTCTCCTTCTGCTCTCCCTCCACTCCTCCGTCCCTCTATCACTCCATCCCTGGTCTCCTTCCTCCTGGCAGTCTGACAGCACAGGAGAATATGCTCCCTCAAGGTCTCACCCTCCCTTTCTGGCTCCCGCGGGTGGCGTTTCCGTGGAAACAGTGTCAGAGTTGACTGGGTGGGTGCAGATAGATGGCTGCCCTTTATCGGACTACACCACTGGTCCATTAAACGCTACCAGGCAGAACCTGTGCACACACACGCACCCCTCTGTTCTCACCCTGAATGGACCGATCCACCTGACACGCGTGAATATTAGTCGGCCCAGGCAGAGTGTGTGTGTGTGTTTGTGCTTTCTTTGTCAGTGTGGATATTGAATGTCTGTGCTTATTACTGCCTATGTGCAGCGTGTGCATGTATGTGTGTGACTGACTGGCAAAATCTCTCATTGAACTGGACGTATTTGGGGAGAATTTCTGTGCAAGTGTCTTCCTTCCTCTCTGTCCTTGGGAAAGAAACAAAATGGAGACTGTTTTTTTTCCCTTGCTTTGTCTCCCTCCACTCGAAATGATGTAGCAAAGACAGCCAGATCCCTCCACAGCTAGCTTTAGTGAGAGTGAGTGCGACCGCTCCGTTTAAACAACTGTATTATTGCACTCTCATAAACATGACTGGAGTAATTGACTGTTAAATTATTTAAATGCAGACAGTTGCAGTTTGTGTTGAGACCACACATCAGCAGGGAGCAACGTGGACAAATCAACACAGATGCAAAATTTCTTAATTTAAAAAGGAGTTGATGGAAAACACCTGGCTTTTTGGATCTGGCTGGAACATCAAAATATACATATTACATGAATTAAAACCTATCATGTATCATTCAATCTCCTTTTGTTCCCACATTGGTGTTTTTACTCTTCTACAGTTGATACTCTACACCTTATACAGCTACGATAAACCAGCCTCGAACCAAATGCAGCTGTAGGCTCATGAGTAAAAACCTCCAAATGAAAATATGTCTCAGTTTGCACATGCTTAAAGCCAATGAGCCCTTACTGGAAAGAAACATTTGCAACAACCTTAAATGATCTGAAAACGTTTAATATCGAAAACATGTCATTTGTAGAAAATTATTTTACTATTTTGCACACCCGTTGGAAATGGGGTTCCCAGGCACTAATCTGAGAACCACTGACCTGACCAGTTGCATTGCACCAACTGCATATGAAGTCTTGACTCAACCATGTTTTTGCCATATTTGAGTGGCAACATATTAGAAAACTTTAACAGGGACGCAGCTTATCAGTACATAACATCCCCCACCGCACCCCTCCCGACACAGTATTAAAGTAATTACCTCATGCCAGATCCCGACTGAGTTTAGTAGCATGTGATAATCCATGTAGGCGGCATATGGGAGGAGGGGAATTAGAAGTCCAGAAGAAAATAAAGAAATTAAAGCATCCTGGTGGCTTTCTGCAGACCTGTAGGAGGGAACACTCAGCTTCTCCATGTCACTCCAAGGGTGGGTTTGTGCATGCATGTTTAGGAACGTTTGATAAGGAGTGACATGATTTGTAACTGTGTTAAGATATTTTTACATCTGAAGAGGGGTGTTGCATGCCAAGTAATTGCGTACCAGACAGATGGTGTAATTAATTACATTATTGGAGACCGAGTGCGTGGCTGTATGCCGTGAAAAGGGTCATCATAATATCACAGAAAACCTCAGCGGTTTGATGATGAGATGATGAAAAAAATCAGCTCCATATTGTCAGAATCACATTCTAATGTGGATGACCTCCCCCACAGAGACTTTGTAAATTGATTGAACTGCCACAGAGCCCGTACTTTCGACAAATTCTCATCCAATTTCACCTCCTGTTTTTTTGGCACCGGGGTATCTTTTCCTGGTTGATTTGCATCAATAAACCTCAGTAAGCAAGGCATTGTAATGCCTAATTGGGCGGTAATGAGCTGTCGCATTATGCATAGTGCTGAGGTTCAAGCTTATTAGTTGCTTGGTTGCCCATAACATTTTCCTGTCTTCTCCGCGCTACTTCAGTGTTGCATGATTGTCAATGCAATCTCCCTTTTCTCTCTCACCTCCTTTTCTCCCTCTCTATTTCAGCCCTATATGTTCTCTCGGTCCCTCTCCCACTTCCCTCTCTCCGCTGTTCTAAAAATAGTCTCCTATTATCCAGGAGGCTTGGGCCATGTACAGTTAGGCAGCAATCAGCATGGCGGCCATGCACATAACGGTTCACAATAGCTGTCATTCCACTAACGCTAGCTAATATAATTCTCTGTGCATTACAGAACCCTGCTGGACCGAACAGAGGGTTATAGTCCGTGCTAATTAAAGGTCCTGTATTTTTCTAACGAGTTAATAGACAACCCCGCGGTTGAATAAAATCTCTAAACCGTTTTCCACAAAATACCTCACAAACATAGCTTTTTTCAGAGCTATCCTTTTGTGTCTTTACTTTAAATGCAGATGTGCTGCTGCTCACCATCATTTGTGTCCACAGGAGAATGCAGTCAGTATTTAGGGTCCAGCTGCAGTGCTAGGAAGTTACTGCCACTTTTTAACACTTAACACACAGGAAACCTTGAAAAGTTTGACTATAGACCACCTTTAAAGCCAAGATGGTTCCCTTAATCTACAGTTGCTGTGTTGCAGCGAAAGCTGAGCCAGGTTTAAAGATTATAGTTTTTGCCAACCTCAGTGCAGTTAAATGAAATGAAATTTTATTTATATAGCACCAAATCCCTATAACAGTTGCCTCAGGGTGGTTTATGTTGTGGGATAAAAAAAAAACTACAATGCAAAGTAAACCTCAACAATCAGATGATCCCCTTTAAGCAAGCACTTGGTGACAGTGGGAAGGAAAAACTACTGTTTAGCAGGAAGAGATATTTGGTAGAACTGGGCTCAGAGAGGGGCAGCCATCTGCTCTGACTGGTACAGGGTAAGGTGAGGAAGACGGGACAAAAAACACACTGTGGATGAGACCCAGAGAAGAATAATGAGCCTGATGCAGGAGTTCATAGCAAATACTGAGAAACTTTTAGCGTTTCTGCTAGAAGCACATTTTAACACATTTATGTTTCCCGGCAATTAAAGAGTTAATAGTATTATCAGCATTATCAAAATAAAATCTCACCTGTCCGACTTTTAAAGAAAATCCTTTTTTGGTCCATTTTTTTAAGCTGACGTTGACATGTGCTACATTAAATATGGCGGCCCAGCTGTCCGAGTAGACTAGCTGGACTGCAAGGTTGGACGCTCTTATTTGCAATGGGGGTGGGGGCTGATGCAAAACAGAGCCTCTTGTAGCATTAGACTGGGGAATTCACCTTGTTGAATCACACCATAAGACACCCAGGTGTAAGACAAATCCGTGATTGTCACCTTTTGCATTTTCACGCTTGGTAGAAACCCAAATTTATATTTGCGTCTGTTCCAGGATTTGCTGGAGACAATTCAAATCTTAATTAGACACAAATGACAAACGGTAACTAACAGGGTGAATTGGCTCGATGAGGAGCATGGTGCTCGTTAGTCAATCATTTCCTAACCCAGAAGACACCAGCCAACAAATTGGACAAATCTCCCAGGGCCCCTCCCGCACATTGCGTCCTTATGGGACCCACAATTAGCACCGTAGGAAGGAGGGTGTTTGCGTGTTAGGGTGGCAGTGGAAGATGGAGAGGGTGAGGGGTTGTGAGCCTGTGTGAAAGATTTTCATCTTGCGATCTGAACGCAGTAAGGAAGAAAAACGTGCCCTGAGGCAACTGTTGACATTGCGTTGAGAGCCGCTCTGTGCTGAGCTCCTGCTCAGTATTGTTATAATGTATTTATATAACACTGTTAAATGGCGAGACCTGTTCCACATTCATCTACATAAAGGAGCACTGTATTGCCTAGGGCTAAGCACAGACACGCACACACAGACACACTCGAGTACACAAACGCAGATGAGATCATTAAGCAAGGCCCTCCCATTGCTACCCGCAACCCCTCGGCACACCCGGCATTGACTGTTGATTCCCCTCCTCACTTGTCACTCGTGATTGCCAAAAAGCAAGGCACCATATGCCATTCTTTTTGTAAATGCGACCACCCCCTGTGTCATCTTAAACACACACACACACCTACATGAACAACCATACGCATGCACGCAAACACACAGGCGCACGCACGAATGCGACAGACACAATTTCCCAGTCGTAGTCAAAGACAACGACAAACTGCAATTCCCCTCAGCAAACGGTTCTCAGATGATGAAAGTGAGCGTTTTCTTCCTCTGATTTTTGATGTGCAGCGAGGATGTGATCAGAGAGGCCTCCCTCGCATTGCGACTCTCCTCTCTCTTTCTCAGCATTATGCAGTCTGTCTCTGCACCTTCCCTCCTCCCCCCGCTGTAACAGAAAACACTCACACTAGACAAGAGCAAACTGTTTCCATCTGCTTGCTAATTCTTGATCTGTTAGTCTGGCTTGCAGGGGGAATGGTGACTTTTAGCTCCTGTGTTAACAGGGTCAACCCAGATTTCTTCCTCTATCCTTTCAGTGTAAATATTTTTTTGTTTTGTTTTGTTTTTATAGGTGAAACGGGATTATTTATCTGTCAGCCTTTCTAGCTTTATTCCCAGTTGACAGTTTCAGTGGGCTGGATCTGTTCACATGTTATCACATTAAAACAAGCTATAAAGAAACATCTGGCTGAGTGAGACTGGCTGTCATTATCCTTCATGAGCTGGTGGTTCATCATTATCACGCCGACTGGCTGACTGACAGCAGTCACTGATTAACATATTGACTCTAATTGACTGTCTGGCTGGCCATCTAAATGACTGACTTAAGCAGAGACTTACTGACTGGCTGGCCGGCTGGCTCACTAACTAATACAGCCACATGGCTGGTCTACTGACTCACTAATTAACTGACTGACCCACTCTACTGACTGACTGATTGACTTGCATCCGCAGACTGACCAGTTGACAGTTGCTTTGTCTCATCATGTGTTTTTATCAGTGCGGTAAGGGAAGCCTCGCTCTTGATATCAGCACGACGGCTCTCTGACTGACAGGCACATTTCCATTTTTTCCCATTAACTCAGATATGGGAAGAAATTTGAAGAAGTGATGAGATAAAAGAGCCTGGGAAGAAATAGACTGGTGGCTCTGCTTCTGAGTGTGTGTGCCTGTTTATTCAAATAGAAGAGACCAGCCCTGCAGTCTGTTTCATCCTTATTGACAAAGTTCTGCTGCATTTTCCTATAAAGTGCAATCAGTGTAGAAAGGATTTGGAACAAGTCGCTGATCACATTTCATTTTTTATTTTTTCTCTGCTTTAGTTGTTCTTAGTTATTCTTGTGCAGCTTTGTTAGTTTTCAGTTTGTCTGACCTGCAGTTACCATCTACATGCTTTATTTCAGTAACTTGCATTCAGTGGAAGATCTGAGTAACAAACTATTTCCATTTGATGCCTTAAATGCCGTCTATTGTTTTACTCTGTCTTGAATTTGGTTCTCTTAACTCTGTAATCACAGGCATCAGAACTGTTGATACGTGTGGTCCTGTAGCTACTGTAAATTTTAAGAGAGCAGTTGTATTTGTCCATGTGGGTGTACAGTATTTATTTGGACACATGCTTATATGCTTGCACTGTACGTGGGTCCTACCGGCGTAACTGTGTGTAGTGAAGCGTGCATGTGTGCTACAGTGTTCACATTGAACACAGAAATCATGGCACTCTGCGACAGCTGCTACATAATCAGATTACTACTGCTTCAATTTGGGTTGCTTTATGTGTGTCTGGTCATTTGGGCCAGACCCATCTCTTGAGGCAACAGTGGTAGGTCTGACAGCATGTGTGGCCAGGATACATTCATTCAATTTGAGTCTGTTACCTTCTCTGGACTTCAGAGAGTCTAGAGACAAGGTCAGTGCTCGCACGTGTGTGTTAAAGTGTTCACATATGTGCTACATTTTTGGGTGCACCTGGTTCAGAAGGTATCTAAACCAGAAGAGCTTAAAAGGAAGCGTAGCATGTCAGTGTGTCACACAAGCTGTGCTTTTACATATTCTGCTCCATTTATTGCAGACACACCAGCCTTCTCATCTTTCCCTTTCATCTTTCATTTTCCACATTCCTCCTCTCATTCTCTCTGACTCTTGTTGGATTCTCTAAAGCTAATTAATGTTGAAAAGGACATTTCTTTTAGCAAAGTCCTCCAGATGCTTTTTGGCTTTTACTTGGGGCCATCTTATCACACCAGATTCTCATTTCTCAGGAATTAATTTAAAATTTTCTGCCCTTTTAATTTTTACTGCTGAGTTCAGTGTGTGTGTATTCACCAACACAGTGCTGTGAAAAAGTATTTGCCCCCTTCCTGGTTTCTTAAATGTTTGCACATTTCTCACACTTGGATGTTTCAGGTCGTCAAACGAATTTAAATATTAGACAAAGATAAACCGAGTAATTGCTCAATGCAGTTTATAAATGATGATTTTGATCATTAAGGGGAAAAAAGCTATCCAAACCTACCTGGCCCTATGTGAAAAAGCTATTGCCTCCTAAACCTAATAACTGGTTGCACAACCCTTGGCAACAAGAACTGTAATCAAGCGTTTGATAACCGGCAATGAGTCTTTCACCTCACTGGATGAATTTTGGCCCACTGTTCTTCACAGAATTGTTTTAATTCAGCAATATTCAAGGGTTTTAGTCCGTAAACAGTCCATTTAAGGTCATGCCAAAGAATCTGAATCTGATTTAAGTCTAGAATTTAACTCTCCCACTCCAAAACCTAAAATATCTGTTTTGTGAGCAATTCAGGGGCAGACTTGCTGGTGTGTTTTGGATCGTTGTCCTGCTGCTCAACTCAAGTGTGCTACAGGGGATGAACTGATCGTGGGACATTTCTGGTCCTAAAGCAGCAAAATCAGCTCCCAGACCATCATACTACAACCACCATATCTGACTGCTGGTATGATGTTCTTTTTATGAAATGCTGTGTTAGTTTTATGCAAAACCGGACTCAAACCATCTAAAAAGTTCAGCTTTTGTCTCATCAGTCCACAAATATTTTCTTGGACATCTTAGGGATCATCAAAATGTTTTTTGTTAAATGTGAGACAAGCCTTTGTACTGTTTTTGGTCAGCAGTGGTTTTCTCCTTGGAACTCTCCCATTTTTGCCCATTTTTGTCTCTTTCTTATTGTTGAATCATCAACTCTGATCATAACTGGCCTAACCTCTTGGACGGGTCATCCATCTGCTTTTGGAGTAATTTTGGTAGGTCGGCCACTTTTGGGAAGGCGGTTCATTGAATCCCAAAGCCTTTAAAATGGCTTTACAGACTGACAGAGGTCAATGGCTTTGTTGCTCAGCTGTTTCTTTACATCAGGGCATGATGTGTTGCTTTTTGAGATCTTTTAGCCTCGGCCTAGGTGTGGCTCATGAAATTGAATTCATCTGTCCAAAAATAAAATGTGGTTAATCACAGATAATTTATGATTAATTTACTGGGAGGTTTTATGTTTTTTTTTACACAGGACCAGGTAGGTTTGGATAGCTTATTCCGCTTAATGAATGAAATGATCATTTCTAAACTGCATTTTGGATTTACTCAGCTTATCTTTGTCTACTATTAAAATTTGTTTGTCATATATAAGTGTGAGAAATATTAAAAAAGAACAGAAAGACATCAGGAGAGGGACAAATACCTTTTCACTGTATTATACACAGTTTAATGGCAGAAATTATACATTGTGTCTTGGAGCAGATGATATTTATTTGGACAAAGTGAACATCTTGATTGATGACTGCGCATGCTTTCTGTTTTTATTTGTGGAGACCTTAAACCCAGGTTTCAGCAATTAGTAATGCATCATTATGAGAGGAAAGGAGTCAGTACCTGTCTGCATAGCATCTTAGCATTGTTTTAAGACATAAAGTATCCAGTGGCAGCTCTATCTCCGCTGCCATGTTTGATCTTAAACAGACTCTGCAGAAAAGGAAAGAGAACCGGTGACCTCAGTCAAACTATACTTCTGGGACAGCTGGTTGCCCCTGTGTGTGTTTTACCCCGGTGTTCGTGGGTATTGTTTCTACCACAAGGGCATTTTGTCACCTCCCAGCTGGTCTTATCAGAGTCTTGCAGAGCTATGTGGTCTCGGAAAGGTCACCCACACCACAGGAGGCAGCAGACATGGGTACACTTCGCACCCCCCACTGTGTTGTTTTCTCTGTCTCTTCAACTTCTGAAGATGGCGAAGACCATCTTTCTTTGGTTTTATTGGGTTTTTTTCTTTCTGTGTGTCGCGTGTTCATTTTTCCACACAAGCGAAGAGACTCGAGGCTGAGGTCAGAGGTCGACATCACAGTCTCGAGGCTCCAATGACATTCCTCTTGTTTATTGCAATTCCTGCGACCTAGACCAAGTGAGACAGACATAAGATTGAAGGATTGCACAAAATGTCCTCAACTTCCTCATTATCTCCTTGGCTGCTTATGCCCTCATGTTGAGCTGGCTCACTCTGCTTCATTACTGTAAGGAGACTATCTTAAAGGTGGAATGGCAGGCTTCCAGTTGGCTCTATCAACCTGTCAATCACTCCAGTCTAATCTTAGCTCTGCCCCTCAGTGCTGCCCATCATTTCCTGGCACTGTGGAGCAGTGAGCAGATTCTAATTCCCCTGAAATAGATAAGGATTTTAATGGATGGCCTACTCAATTATGCAATGGTGTTTTGTTGTTTACTTTTGGTGGCAATACCGCACCCTTCTCTTTTCTTCTTTCTTTTTCTCTTAGACCAAATAAATAACTTTCACCACTGAGCTAGACCAGCTTGCAAGGCATATGCTGCACAATGCACGTATTAAAATGGTAATGGATACTGTTGAAAGGCTTCTTGTAAACACACACATACACGTCTGCACACACGCGCGGTGCTCTCTGCCACTCTGTCCGTCATTCTCTGCTGTTGTCACAGTAACCATCTCACCTTCCCTTCACAGTCCCGCCCTAATGAGACCACTGGAGGACACGGAGAGGGAGAGAGCAGCAAGGGGGTGGCAGAGAGATGCAGACACAGAGAAAAACAGACATGTATCACAGGAAGATGGGCAGCATGGAGGCAGGGTTGCCATTGTCTTGTATCTGCTCGCTGCACACGAGAAACCCTCTCTGTCAGCTACCGTTCCAGAAACAAAAGCCACTGCCCAGCCAGCAGCATCTGCTGATTACACTGTCTGCTCATGACCACACCACAAGTTCAGTTTGCTGGCTTGGCATTTCCATGTAAATCCAATAACATTATCGTTAATAGATAATTACCCCGCGCTGCATGATTTGTGACCGCAAACACAGATTAAAATTCAATTAAAGGTAAAAGTGTGCGTGGGTGCTGCCTGCTCTGCTTTGCTGAGTGGCTCCATTGAAGCTCAATGAATCACATTCAGCGATTATATCTAATGTACATGTGTATAATGCACTTGAATTCATTTGAAAGAGGCAGTATTAAAATAAATGTGTGAGGGTTTTTTTTTTTTTTTTTTTTGAATCTCCGGAAAACATCGCTGTACACAAATGCGATCAACGTCACATGAAGGTTGATAAACAAATAGATACAGCCAGAAAGGCAGAACGTGTTGGAGCAGACCAGCAACGCTCATATTAACATCTGTTCTTTTATGTACTTTTAAAGTCTCTCCATCTGCTGCAGCATCATAAAAGCTCTAAATGAAGTGAACGAGGCCTCTGGGCTCTGCACAGATTGGCCCAAGAATTTCATCTGGGAAAACACATCTGCCAAATGTTACAGTAATAAGCAGGCCGCTCGTACGGGCATATGAGTGTGTGCAACAGGTTCAGAGGCTCTCATTTAAAGGCATACAGTGTGCTCATATGAGACCAAATGTAAGGCATGCAAAAGTACAACGCATGCTTATTCTTGTCAATGAGATATACATGCGCTTTGATTACACGTGTGCATGTGTGACGTTTGAGGATCCTCTAACGCGGGGTGTGTCAAACATAAGGCCAGAGGGCCTGAATGGGCCGGCAAAGACACCAATCCAGCCCACTGGATGGCTTTAGAAAATGTGAACAGAATTCTCACATTATAAAACATTTCAAGTTTTATAGCTTGATAAAGACCTTCACCGTGACCCTTCATACTACACCATAGTTATTAACCAAGAGATACCATTAAATGATATAAAAGTCCTGTCCTGTGTTTTTTTTTTCTAAATAAAAGGAGATTTTCAGAGAAATTAACAAAAACATTCTCTCTTATAATTACAGGACAGTCTGGCCAATGTGCTAGCAGAACATTTTCTGTAACTTTACACATTTATTTCATACAATTTAAGCCCAAAGAGTCGTGTTGATAGATTTATTTTATTTACTACAGAGATGTGTTATTGAAATTGCACTTATTATCCTTTATTAAAATCTCTCAGGGACTAAATGTCTAGTTAAACTTCTTTAAACTGACAGAAAGGAGAATTTCACTGGTCTGGCCCACTTTAAATCAAAATGGCCTATATGTGGCCTGTGGTGTAAAATGAATATGACGTCCCTGCTCTAGCAGGTTCAATCAGTGACATCAATCAGAATGTGTCACATTTAACCATGGTATGGAGCTGTTCCCATCTTATTTCTGTGCTGCACTTGTTAGGGGGAGATAACTGCAACCCTAAACTAACAAACCGCCCAGCCAGGAGCCTTTCAGTCAGTCATAACAGCATCTTCGAGCTACATGCATGTCCTAGTGTGATTTAGCAGATTCGGCCTCGTTGTGAGCCCTCGTTCTTTGTTGGAGCCGTTTACATAATAGCAGATTTGGGTTTTATGAGGTGAATGTTAGATAACACACAATCATAGTGTAGTGTGATTTCCAGTCTTTACTGTGGCTTCATATGTCAGGACTTACAAAATGCTGTTGATCAGCACTGCAAATTTGCCTATACTTGCTCCAAAGATTTGCATAGATTTCCTCAGCTTCACTGCCAGTCTCACATATCCAATGATTGTTGAATATGTGATGTGATATGTGATTCCCTCTTCTTTTAGAGGCAGTCCATAAACATCTGGGAACTGAGGAGACCAGCTGTTAGATTTTGGGGAGAGGAATGTTGTCTCACTCTTGTCTGATACAGGATTTTAAATGGTGAAAGGTCTGGACCGCAGGCAAGCCAATTCAGCATCCGAACTCTTCTCCTATGAAGTCATGCTTTTGTAAATATGCAAGGCCTTCCCTGAAAATTGTAATTTGGATCGGAGCACATGTTGCTCTAATACCTGTATATAAACCTGTATTTACCTTTCTACAGCGATGGTGCCTTTCCACATGTTCAAGCTGCCAATTTCAGAACTTTAACCTGTATTTATGGATTTCATTTTGAACTGTGTTCAGACAGCGAATTCTGGAAGCGTTCCTGAAACCATGCAATGATTTCCATCACATAATCATCAGCATCTGGTATTGATTTTCAGCCTTGTCCTTTGCACACAGAGATTTCTCCAGATTATCTGAATCTTTTGATGATATGATGCACTGCAGCTGATGAGATATTTAAAGTTTTTACTCTGTGGTGAACCTCTGCTCATCTTTACCTCTGTGAAGCTCTGCCTCTCTAAGATGTTCTTTACACCCATCATGTTACAGATCTGTAGTCTTTTAACCTAATTAGTTGCATTATGCATCTCCAGCTGTTTCTTTTAGTACCATTTACTTTTCCAGCCTTTCGCTGCTCAGTCTCAACTTTTTTTGAGACCTGCTGCTGTCATCAAATTCAAAATGAGTTTTTATGGGTTTATGAGATTTGCAAATCATCGCATTCTGTTTTTAGTAATAATTTGCTCACGCACGCGGCATTTACACAAACGTGGATGGTGCACAACACGACATTCACATTATCTGTGTGTATGATGACTATCCTGACATCCTGACATTGCTACAGTCCTCACCCAGTAATACTGTTCGCTCCCAATCAACGTCCCTTGTCAATATTTACTATCGTCTGCCGGTACATCAGCCGCCTTTGCCGTGTTCTCGTTTCTCACCGTCAACTTAATTAGTCACATCTCTTGGTTTAATTACATCAAGTGGAAGGAGGTTGCAATCTCAAGTAGATCAAATTAAGCTCTATGCAAATGCTGGAGTGTCTCGTTCCAGGTTTCTGTGGCAACAATGTCTCTATCTTCCTTATTTCTGTTGGGAGGAGTAATGCAAAGCTTGTCATCAGTTGCTAAATGAAATCTTACACTGGAAATCACTCCTATTAGGCAGGTTAAGTGGTTGACTGTCTGTTTAAGTTTCCACTGAGAAGTGACTAATCCCCGCTGTGTGTGTGTGTGTGTGTGAGAGAGACCGAGAATGAGAGAGGGGGACAATATGAGAATGAACCAGCTTAGATTTGGGAGAAAACATCAGAGTTACATCATATTTGACTAATCAGCACTGACAGCCTGTACAGAGATGATCAACTTCAGCAACTTTTCAGCATCACTGGCAAGTAAACTAACCATGTATCGTTTTCTATCTTGTTCTATCTCTCAAGATACTGTAAGTAAATGTTTCAGGATAGTATAATGTCATCAATACAAATTAACACTGTGCTATCAAAACACAGCCGAATCAAGCTTCAGCCTGTGGTTATACATTTCCTACTAATGTACTTGTGTGCTGCACTTCCTCTTAAACTGCATGGTCATATTGACACTTTAATCAATGCATTCCTTAAAGGGATTCTTAAAGCAGTAATCTAGTGCTGCTCAATGCTGCACTTCACCTGCTTAATGCTTCAAAAGTTGCTAACTTTGTTGTTGTGTACGTGTGGCAGCACGCTTGCACCGAACAAGATTTCTGCAGAAAATGGCAAAAAAAGGTCGAAATGTTCCATGAATCTAAACAGACATCCAGAGCTGAGTGATAATTCTTATAGATTATTGTTAGGTTTGTGTTAAATCCCAAAATAAAACTTAAATGTAATTCTGATTTATTGTTTGCAATAGAAAAATATTAATCTGATTTGATTTCAGTACAAATTAATTGTAGGAATAATTGACTGTAACTGTGTTTTCTTTTTTATTTCATCTTATTTTCTCGCACAGCCCCCATTAAAATGTAAAATTTTTCCGTAGTGGTTACTGGGAGCTGCTGGCCAGTCTGTAGGTCTGTGCGTCTGAGGCAGTTTTATTCCTTAATATGAAAGAAAAGCAAATAAACTGGACCTTCTGTGATGCTGCTGATCACAAATTTGATTTTGTTTTATAATGTAGCTGAAATGTTTTTCTGCTGCGCTGAACTTTTGTCCTTAGGCTGGAAGTTGTGGCAATAGAAACACAGTGCAACTGTGCTTTCAGCTACTTTAGAAACCAATCTTTAAGTAATGCAATGTTTCTTAAATACAATAAAAAAAAAAAAAGCTGTGAGCTTGCATAGAACTGGATTTCTCTAATCATTCCCATCCACTGTGTCGACTCCATCACTGAAATTCAAGCCAAGATTTTTGTAGTGTGATTTGGAGTCTTTACTGTGCACCAAGATTTCTGTCTTGCTTGTGAGCCACAACTCTTACTTCATCAGCCCCCTTCCCATTCCTCTGTCCACTCTGCACTCATGTGGGAAATGCATAAACTATGTGATATTGACGGACACGGTGCACAGGCCTGCCGGACAGTTATGCAAGGATAATGTGAACTGAAAGGTCTTCTGTGTACATTTTCTTTTATATTATAGCCCTGTGACTTATCTGACTATGTGTTAAATTATTGAAATTATTATATATATGTGAAAGTTAAGAAATCTGAAAGAAAGAAATATAGAAGACACCAAGGTAATTATTCCAGATTACATTTTGCTCATCCTGTTTACATGGAACTAAAGTATGCCATGTAAAGGGCTTTAATCTGCAACACATGCTGTGCACTATTGGAGAGATTTTCATGATCATTTGTTGAGGTTATTGTTTTGGTGGACATGTGGTCCCCTGTAATCCCTTCCCATGAAACAACTGTCCATTGTTCACTCATAACCCAGATGATCCCAAACATTAAATGAAGCATTATGAAGCCAGTACAAAACACTTTAGGGGGTCAGCAGTTTTTGCACCAGAGACACAGAGAAAGCTGACTAACCTCATTTTACCCAAATCTCAGTAAAGACAGTGATGGGAATATTCAAATCAAAACAGAAATAACAGTTACGACAGTGACTGTATCTCTATGTTATTTAAAAGGCCTGCTGTATGCATTTCTAAACACATAACTCGAGGTGTTGCACATTGATTTAACTCTTCACAAAAGGTAAACTGACCAAACAAACAAACAAAGAAAAAAAGAAGAAGAAGAAAAAAGCAAAACTGCGGCATAAAGCAAATCAGCCAACAGCAGAAACCAGTCAGCCAAACCAGGAAGTGCAGCATGGTGGTTGGAAGAGTAAACATGAACATGACTGAATATCGTTCCTGCAGTGTGACTTCATTATTGATTAAAACAATGAAAACACACTTTGACTGAAAAACACTCACTGTGCATGTTAATGTTGTGAAAACTGTCCTATGTATTACCAAAGCCTGCATTGGTATTGGATCGATCCTTTGTTTCTGTCCTCTAAGTTCAGTATGTAGTCCAGTTAATTATGTCAAATAAATTACTTTTTAGAAATAAAAAAAATACACCTCAAACATGCACTATGAAAAATGTCTGAACCTTTTTGTGTTGACTGTCATGTCTGTTTCATTTATAGTTCATTTAAACAACAGAAGTTGACCCTTTAGAGACAGGCATATTTAAATGGATCCAAGCAAACCCAGGTTCCAAATTCATGAAAAGCTGAAAGGTGTGTTTTGTTGTGTTAACTAATTATTGTGGAAAGTAAAAATCAGTGATCAAGTGGTTATTAAACCCCAGTCCCACAGCCTGCTGCTATCTGGGAAGCGGCTCACTGCTCTACCACCAGATTTTGGAGCACCGTCTTTCCTTTTTACCAGATTCATCCTTTGGTGGCACAAAGTGCTACAGCTCTTATTTCATTGTGCAGTCTCCAAATCCATAAATACAGTAACATGATCCTGAATCTTGAAAACCTAATGGAAAATCACCAAACATATTTCTTTGAACTTTTTTGGTTTTCCTTTTTGGCGGTGGGAGTTCACATAGTCAGTCATGTAATACACTTTTTTAAATTTATGAAATGAGTTGAAATAACAATAGAAATGCATACTCCTCTGTACAGTAACACAGAGTCCATCGTCGATTGCCATCAGGCCAATCACGTTCAGTGTAGTGTGTAGCCACCATCCGAAGGCCCATTTTGAGACAGGAAAAGTTTTGAATAATAGCTGTACTGTAAATATAATGATCTGATAATGTAATACAGTTTAGTAGTCCTGTTATATGCTCTTCCCACATATTTAAATTAGAGTTGAATGAAAGGTGTGGACCTGTACATAAAACATAAACATAAAACACAAAATGTACAGTTTAGTCTGCAGCCAAGATGATAAATTATGAATGTGTTACTTGTGATGAGGTTTTTATGTAGTTGCTAACTAATACAATTGTGGTTAGTGTTTGCCTACAATCCTGTCATATACCTATAAAATAAAGCTTTAGCTCATGTTGTTACAACCTGATGATACACTCTCTTGGACCTGCTGTCCTCCATACATTACCAATTCCATTTATGCATTAAAAAATATTCTGAATGCCATATAATGTATATTAAATCACATATTTTCTCTCTACGAGATGATAGACTGAAGTAAAATCCTCCTCTTCATGTGTAGTACTGAAGCATTCGTTGACACTAAATGGCTTCCATTACCGATCAAATAGAGGTAATTTGTGTCACAATCTGACATCGGTGACGGGCTGCATCTGGCCGTGCCCAATCTGTACACTCAGATGAGCCAGGAGAGGCAGAGGGGGGGCAGGCAAGGAAGGAGGAAGAGAAGCAGACAGAGGAAGAGGAGAGAGAGAGAGAGAGCGCGGGTGCAGCTTTCTCAGACAGCTGGTGATGTGCAGCTGTCTGGGAGGCTGGATTACTCCCTAAAGTCTGCTCTCTGAGGGAGAGGCGAGAGGGTGACGAAAAGAGTGAGAGAAATAAATAGAAATGGAGACTGAAATGGGGACAGAGAAGCAGAGTGATGGGGCCTGGAACAAAGGGGATTTGGGCGGGCAAAGACGAAGAAAGCAGTACAAAGCAAAAGAAAACAGATTTAAGTTACTGAGATGGAGGAAGAGAGCGACGTGAGAGAGATCATCAGAGATAAACAGCAGACAGGGGAGGGATCAAACTCATTAAATCAATCCCGAATGTGTTTCACCGTCTTCATTTGAAAGGTTTCGAAAATGTGTTTCAGTGAAGTTACGCTTTACTACAGGAAACAGTCAATTTTTTTACTTATTTAAACCATACAGCTAAATTCTGTGTTAACGTGAGTACCCCTGTTATTAAGGTGTAACCTAAAGAGGTACAGTTTATTTACACATATCTCTGATAATACACCAACACATTAAACCATCATTATAGGAACAATTAACCTTTAAAAATCCTTATTTAAACAGCTTCTTGCACTGAGATTACAAACACATACACGTGACCTTTAAATGCTCTGACAAAATATGGATTTTATTTATAGAGTTTGAATGGCCCAGCATTTAACCCCATTTTCCCCAGTTCAGCGTGAATTTGGTGATATGACATACTCCATGTGCATTTGAGTCTGAAAGGTCATTCCTGACTTCTTGAATGCAGCAGCTGAGAAAAACAAGGTCAATTAAACGGTCCACAGGAAATTTGATTGCATCATGTGATTTACCTGATGAATGGTTCCTTCTTCGACAAAAAAATACAGTTAATTCACTTCATATAACAAAGACGAAAGGCTTTAAAATGCTTTTCAATGACTCTTTTTTTTTTTTGGATTTATATTAAATGTGTATACTGAATATATACTGTAGCTTACTGACCGCTGAACATAAATGTTAAGTCTAATTGTTGAATGTTTGTCATTATGCTTCTTAAATTTGTAAGGTCTTAGTTCAATCTATAGGATCAAGACATTCCTTTGTCCCTGACCACCTCTCCAGCCACTCTGTGCTGGGGGAGGATTTTTACACATCCCTTGTGAAGATTCTGTTTGATGTTTGGTAAGCTTCCTGCCCTTTGTATGGCTTCATTGTGTTATGCATGGTGAACCATACATTGGGTGTGGGGGAGGTTACCCTCTTTATGACCAAGATGTTGTTAAAAACAGCAGATGCATACAGATGTTTACACATACACACACATAGTGCCTTGTCTTAGAACCATTTGGGGGGTTTTATGGTGGGCGTTGCTTCGCTGTGATGTGTATTGTGTGAACTGTTTTCCCAAAAAAAGGCAGCAAGCGGAGGCCGTTGTTGGGGTCATTGCGGTAGGATTCAGAGTGCTTTCTGAGACACCGGCTGGGGCCTTGCTATCAAGTAAAAGATGTTCGTCTTGTTTTTGTCGTTAACGAGAATAAGTTTCACAGACCCAGCAACAAATATGTGCATATATCCCTTTTTGACATTTACAGATTCACATAAACAGTAATTTTAGCTCTGTAATTCATAACATATGCTGGCTTTAAATAAACCAAATAAATATAGACCCTATGGTTTTATTATCTTGTCCAGTCTGGTTTTATGTCTGCAAATTATATCACTTATCTCACTCTTCATCGTGTTGTCCCCACGCACTGTGGCATATATAACTGTCGAAAAGAAAGAGAAAGTTAAGGAGGTGAGATGAGCAAGTGTCTCTGCAAGTGCATCGTCACGTTAAGCTCTAATTTAAAAATTCCAACCAACAGTGAGAAATATCCTCCTTCAGTTTTTGATGGATCAGTGTGGCCACCACATGCGCACACACATTTGTTTGAAAGCATGCAAAAGTCCAAGCATGAACTTTTGCGAGGACGCTTCAATTAATTATCCATCTCATAATAGCGTTAAAGCAGCAGCAGGAAAATTAGCTAAAAAAAAATTGCCTTGACTGATTAGCTATCACCGATCACTTTGTCCATCGGCCCAACCCGAGCATACAGTGTCGAGACATCAGCAGCTCCACTGACAGAAATGCCAGTTCGCATTAAGTCTATTTCTGAATACTACTGTCGCGCTTTTGTGGTCAATTGAAGTAATTTTTGATTGTGATCAAAGTGAGCATGGTATCCTGTCTAGCTCAGAAGAGAACAGAGGAGTGAGCAAGGCCAGTACGGCTGGAGATCAGTAACAGAGGCTGCCAAAGAACAGACACAGTAGCTGGCTGGCTGGCAGGCTGGTATAATAATCAGGCTGTCTACTGCCCATGTGTTCCCCTCAGACTGAACTAATATAGTTTTTGCTGGGTAATGATACCGAGACGCAAGCTCACATTCCCTCATAATTGATCCTGCCGGCTACCGCCACACACTAACGAGCTAAACGAGGAGGAAAACCCTACTAGCAACTGGAGGGTAAGAGAGGCAGAGAGACACAGAGGGAGAAAGAGAGAAAAGAGGGATGGTTTAGACAAGTAAATAAATGCATGCGAGTCAAGCTAAGGCAAAAGAGGGAGAAAAGCTTCTAATACAAAGACACTGAGATTTTGATCTGTTACTATGACAGCGGCATGCTGTAAGGAGATCAAAGCAGGTAGTGTAAAATGGTTGAAGAGTGCAGGAGCTACTTGAGTATTCACTTTCTTTTTTCTCTCTCTATTCCAGAGAGAATGAGCAGAGAGAGAAAGCGAGAGCAGTGCGGACAGAGCACCAGTGCACGCTAGCTCTTTCATCTTTGACAACATCCATGGGGGGATTGGGCTATTGTGAATTTGGAGTGAAATATTTCAAAGGGGTGTTGGAGTGGGGCTGGGCTCCTCGGCTGAGTTCAGTCTGTGTTTCAGAGAGATGAATCACACCTGGTTCCCAGCCTTTCCTCTGATTAGATGAGGGTTTGTACCCAATGCCACGGGGCCCTCCCTGATTAATCTGCTCTTTATTTAATGACTGACCGATAGCAAGAGATAATATTCTTTGAGCGCGCTTGTTTCTGGCAAAGCCACCACAGGCAGACCTTTGTGTGTCCTTTTTTTAAAATGAATTTGTCATTGTTAATCTTTCAGTTCATATTCTGATTCCATTATTTGTTTTCAGATGCGCTGAAGAACAAATTGTTTTGTGATCTCCCTGCCAAGGGTTGAATTCTTTGGAATTAGCTTAATTAGTGCTGATAGGTGTTGATCACATGATTACTGTCCTGTTCAGCAGAAAATTATATAACTGATTTGCCAATATATAGCATAAAAATGCTTGAAACTATATGGTCATGCTGCATTTTGATACTGCAGAGCACAGATCTAAACCTTTCTCTCTCTTACCCTCTCTGTCTGTCTATCTTCCTGCCATGCTTTCCTTCCCTGGAAGCAGGTAAGTCTTATACAAACTCTAAAGTAAAAAATGTTGATTTGGTGTCCACACAAAGGGCTAATATCTGCATTGGTGGTTCTCCTTTGGCTTCTAATCAATATCCCCCAGATATGCAGTGTTCACACTGTAGCAAATGAGGGGAAAGAGACAAACGAGCTAAACTCAGCAAAGCGTAAACAATGCCCATTTTGAAATACTGTGTGCAGGACAAAGACCCTGTCTATGTGTATGTATATATGTGTTTGTGTGTTTTTTCCCTGCTTTAGTGTGTGTGTCTGTGTGTTGAAACGGAGATGGAAGCTGCTGAATATTCATGGCGTCTGTGCTCGGTTGGGACCGAGAGATAAGACGTTTATGTTCTGGCAGCCTAAGAGGGAAAGAGTGTGTGTGTGCTTGTGCGTGCATGTGTGTGTGTGTGAATGGGGCTACGGGGTGGGGGCAAATGGGCGCGGCGAAGATGTGTCGACATCAGTGGTTTAATGGTTTGAATCTAACTTGGGCCAATTAAAAGGCATGCCGCGTGCACCGGGGTGGGCTCCCATTCATTTCGGGGGAAATTGAGGTTGAAATGAGCCATTGTCGGGCCACGTGGCCACTGTGCATACTGAGTGGCAAGCCTGCAGTGACTCTCCAAAACGGTGGTTAGAGGACAGAGGAGTCTTTGACCGCGGACAAGGAAAGGCAGTGTTTGCTTTCAAAACGGGAGGAAGGAAAGAGGAAGGGGTGCTTGGAGAGGGAGAGAGAGAGGAGTAAGGGATGGAGACAGATGAGGAGAGATGGAGTGAAAGAGGAAGAAGTAGGGGGAGAATGACAAGAGAACCGAGAGGATGGCGCACCGAGAATGACAAGTGCATATAATGTAGGAAAATAAGACACAACTGATTTTTGCAACAAAGAAGTGGAGGTAGGAATGAGCAGCGAGGCAGAGGTGATGAAAGAGTAGGAAAAGATAAGATGGAAGGAGACAAAGAGAAAGAGACAGAGGAAAGCAGCTAATATCAGAATATAGGAAAACAAGGCAGTGAGCAGAAAGAGAGATCTATGTGGGTGCATAGGTCGAAAGCTCTCAGAGGGCAGTGCATGGGGGTTGCCTGGCTGGTTGGCTCAGTAGCTCTTGCCCTCCTGACGTCAGCTGGACAGCACGATGTGGAATTGCTGACTGAGCCTTAAGCATGCAAACAAACACACACAACCACACACACATGGAAAATGCCTGCCAAGACAATGCCTAAATATTGTACATCACAGCATATCAAGCAAATGTGCTCGTACATTTGTGTGTGCCATAAATGAGAAGCACTAAATTAACAGACACCCTATCAGATCTCATATGCAGATGACGCATATGAGATCAGATAAAGACACGTTTCTGACTGCTAACAAGCCTCTTGTCAAATAAAACAACTTTTTTCATCAACACGAGTCCTGGTACCCAAAATCCAGATTTGAGCTGCCAGAGGCGATTATGTCATAACACTGTCCAATCGAGAAGGCGAGCCACACAGCTCAGAGTGTATCACTTCCTCTTTGGCTTACCCGTGTCCACACGATTGGATGATAACACATATCCCTTTGAGGCTCTGAGTCATTCTGACTGTGGAAGAAGTCTACATGTGACCTTTGGTTAATGTCACACGTCACTTTTATGTCTTTTATGTCACCCTCGAATGACAACGTGACTTGACAGGAATCTTTAGTGACCAGAGTCAGTCTCCTTCACAGAGGGATGCAGGACCACATCAATGATATTTCAGAGCAGCAGGGCAAACCGAGGTTAATTATCCCTTGAAGTGGTATGGAGGAAAAGAGGAGTTGTACATGAGTCAGTAATTATCCCTGTTTTTATATGAGTATGTACATTATTTGAGACCCTGGGTTCCAGAACAGCAAAGAGAACAGGGGAGGTTTCTGGTGTGAGTTCAGTCCTTTGACAGATGCACACACATCCACACATCACTCTGAAATCTCATCTCAACACAGTCTCAGAATTTGAACCTTATTTTGGCACCTTAATTGCTTTGCTGTAAAACATTCGAAACTAATGCTAGTCTTGCTAGACCTAGTAACATTTATGTATTATGTTTAACACAGAAAAAGCCCAATTTCACATTATAATATGTTAATTGATAGACATACACAGGACTAAGACTTGGTGTGTCTTCTATGAGTTACTCAGATCACTAAAGACGGGATATTTTCAGCAAATTTTGTATATAATAATAATGCAAAGGGTACATTTTTGTAGTTTGTAGACAATTCCTACTAACTACAGCAAACCCTATTCTCTTTGCATTGAGAGTGTTTGAGTCTACCCCAGGTGAGGTCTGGATAAAGGCATGTCTCAGGTGGACTTTGGGAGACATCACTTCTTGCCCTAATGCTCACTGGGTTGCAACTGTTAAATAAACATGTTAAATAAATCCCATGCTTCTTAAAACTCTGGTGTCAGTCTTCACATCTGTGTTGCAACTTTGGGTAACATAAATGGGGGCTTGTCCGGGACATTGTGGATTATTTAAATATTTCTGTGGAGACTAAACATCAGAGGGGTTTTTTGGTGTTTGAGTAATGGTTAAGGTGTTCACTGTGACTGAGCTAACCCTCGTTAGTGTGTGGCAGCCGGGTGGCCTTTCATTGAAGCACAAAGCAAATAGGGGTTGCAGAGGAGCAGAACAGTGGTCTCAAACACTGGCTTTCAGTCTTTATCCGCAGCATGATTGCAGATTCTTTGTATAGCATAAATCTGAAGCTATGTAAGTCAACTGGGAACTGTATTTAATGCCTGCAACACATACACTACAAAAGCACACATAATCTTTCATTTCAAGTGTTTCAATCACATTTCCATTGCTGTGTAAAATTAAGCACCCATGAAGTGAAAAAAATAAGTCGTTCTAAAAAACTGACTGAATTTGGGAGTTGTGCTATAAGAGGTCACCACTGTTTTGATATTCCACCATCAACTGTAATTGGTATTATTGCAAAGTAGAGGCATTTGCGAAGTCAGCAGTCTGTTCCTATGCACCAAAAGTTCCTGGGTTTGAATCCAACTTCTGGGCCTTTCTGGCTGCGTTGGCTCTCTCTGGTTACTCCAACTTAATTTCACAGACCTCCAGAAAGTTCCTCTCACATTTTTTCACTCACTTTGAAATAGTTTTTACTATGATGAAAACTAAGTCTGTCACTGTAGCTTCCAGCTACTTCTTCTGAGTTTATTACATACCTCAGCCTTTATATACCTGCTTAAACTTCCCCAGAATAAAAGTTGTGTGCATTTGCATTTGCTGCTGCTATTTGGCACAATAGCAGCAGCTTCATTAAGTACTTCCAATTTATCATTCTTTACACTGAGAGCAACTACAAATGACAATGTGTACTTCAATTCAGACAGATGACCTCTCATGCGCAGACAGTTCATGAGCTAAACTTTCATAATAGTATAATCGTATAGTATAGTATAATCATTTTACTCAAGTTTCCCAAAGTGCATATGAATGTGTTTGAGTCACTTCGTGTAGTACGTGTTTTCTCTAATTGTCAATCTATCAAAACAGAGCCCGTAGGAAAGCTCTGACTCATCACTTGATGACATATTTTGCACAAAGTAAATAATATCCTGTGTGTAATTTGGTGCGCTCCATCAGTGTTGTGGGAATCACTGAACAAAGCAATGAAGAATAATATATGTATGCAAAAGTAAAACATGTCTGAATGACAGATTGATGAAGTCCGCAGTGTTACTTATGCCACATCTGAAAAGGGCTTCAGAGGTTTCTGTTTTTCTTCATTTTGACATGCATCTCTTTGGCAAAAGCCTGAGTCTACCAGATACAAAGCACTTTACTCAAAGCACAAAGAAAGGCCCTATGCTATCTCAGAAGCGCAGCCTTTCAGTGTGTTTGGTGAACAAAATGGACAGAGTGAAGTCTCTGCTGAAGTTCACAGAAAAACTGCATTAAAATTTCAAAGCTGAAAACTTTTGAATAAAGAGACCGAGGGCATGAGGAAGAGATGAGACACAAGAGAGAGTGAAAAAGGTGGATGTGATATTAAAACTGAACCTTGCCTTCTTTATGTAATTGTAAGAGTTGTCACTTAGACAGATGGATGACAAAGCTAACCAAAAAATTATTACCTTTTATATAATGGAAAATGTTCTTTTTCAAACTTTAAAGTCAGCGTTAATACAGATAGATCTTTAACAAAAGCTTTTCCAGTATCTGTGCTAATTTCCTTGAAAAGACAATGGGAAAATTAAGCTTGTTTTTTAGTTACGTAATAACATTTCTCAGGTGATCTCATCAGATTTAAACCCTTAGCTGGCCCTAAATAGCAGGCCTCCACGACTTTCAGTGTAAAGCATACGGTGCAGTCAGAACAGAAAAATATGATCATCAGTTATAACTAAAAAGCTGTGTGTGCCTTTAAGTTTAACAGTTTGGTTTAGTTTACCACCTGGTATTTTATAGTCAGTTAACAGCAGAGACATCAAATAGAGGTTAGAAACAGGCAGCTTCATTAGATGCTCATATCAAAGGCCCTGCACACCTTTGGTCCACCCACACAGGTGTCTTCATCTATTGTGGCTGATTACAACTAGTCTGAGGACTGTGTGGGTGTGCGCAGAGTGCCTGACTGACAAGTATGTGACCCTCCTCTTAGTTTTGTTTTTGCACCTGTTAGGATCGAAGAGGTTATCGTTCCTGAGAGCCTTTTTTTTCTCTCACAGCAGACAGATGGTGTTTTTGATAACATCAACAATGGCTTGGTTCTACTCAAGAAGAATCACAGTGAGCCGGTTAAGAGCAACCATTAATTTCACTGCTCTCTTGATTTGAAAAAATAATATGTGTTTATATAGTTAATAAATGTAATTTAATAACACTGTCTGGCCACAGAACAGGCACACCTGCTCGACTGTTCTTAAACACCATATATACTCAGCCAATCACATGGCAGCAACTCAAGTCATTTACGCATGAAGACATGGTCAAGAAGACCCTCTGAAGTTCAAAATGAGCATCAGAATTAGGAAGTCCTGCCCTGTCTTCCTCCCCTCACCCCAAGTGGTCACGGCAGATTAATACCCATCCCTGAGCCTTAATCTGCTGGATTTCTCTTCCTGTTAAGTTTTTCCTTCCCACTGTTCCCAAGTGCTTTCTCATAGGGGGTCATTAGATTATTGGGTTTCTCTCTCTATTTATTAGTGTAGGGTCTACCTTACAATATAAAGCATAACTGTAGTTGTGATTCGGCGCTATATAAATAAAGTTGAGTTGAGCTGAATTGGAAGAAAGGTGAGTTAAGCGACTTTGAATGTTGCATGGGCTAACAGAAAATAGTCTGAAAAAGAGAAAATATCCAGTTAGCAACAGTTCTCTGGGAAAAAATACCTTGTTAATGTCTGAGATCAGACGAAAATGGCCAGACTGCATCAAAGACAGTAACTCAATTAAGCACTGGTTACAACCAAGATACGCAGAAGAGCATGTCTGAACACATAGCACATCAAACCATGAAACAGATGGGCTACAGCAGCAGGACATCCCATCAGTTCCCCCTCCTATCAGCTAAGAACAGGAAACCGAGGCTACAATTCACACAGGTTCACCAGAATTGGATAATAAAAGACTGAAACAAATGTTGCCTGGTCTGATGAGTCTAAATTCCTGCTGCTACACTGAGATGGTAGGGCTACACTTTGGCATAAACTACATGAAAGCATGGATCCATCCTGCATGTCATATTTTATAGCACCAAATAACAACAACAGTTTCCTCAAGGTACATTATATTATAAGTAAAGCCCCTTCAATAACACAGAGAAAACAAAGAAAAACGCCAGCAATTACATGGCCCCCTCATGAGCATGTGCTTTGGTGACAGTGGAAAGGAAAACTCCCTTTTAAGAGGAAGAAACCCTCAGTAGAGCCAGACTCAGGGAGGAACACATGTGCTGTGAATGGCTGAGGGATGAGGGAAGATGAAGACACGCTGTGGAAGAGAGTCAGAGATTAATAAAAACTAATGGTGTATTAACACATATTGAGAAAAAAAAAATCTCAAACTTGTTTCTTGAAGATTCACTTTACTCAAATAGCCTCCACAGTCACCAGATCCCAATAGAGCACCTCTGGGATGTGATGGAACGAGAGATTGTCATCATGGATGTGCAGCTGACATATCTGCAGGAACTGCGCGATGCCATCTTTAGTACGGACCTAAATGTCTGGGAAATGTTTCCAGCACCTTGTTGAATCTGTACCATTGAGAATTATGGGAGTTAGCTTGGTACTAGCAAGGTGTTCCTAATAAAGTGGCAAGTGAGTGTATGTATAAATAGAAGAAATACACTTTATACATTGAAATTAAATTGCTTATTTTTGCAGCTGGAAACACACAGAAGGTGCTCGTCTGTGAAAGGGGTCTGAATTTTGGTCAGACTACAATAACACACCTCGGACTACACGACGTGAAGCTGGATTGAAATCCTGTGTGTCGTGCACCATCATTTTCTTGGCTGTCTAATACACCTGCTGTTCTCTGTTCTTCAGATACTTTAAAAAAATGTCTATACTGGCATCCCTTATCTGCACACACTGACTTTTATTAGTGCTTGCATGTAATATAACAGGCACACGTGTACTCGTTCCTACGCCACTCTTCCCTCTTCCGAACATGACTGCGACCTGCTCGCTCAGGTAAATTGGGGCCTGAGGCAAGAATGTAATCCGGGGCATGTTTCTGACCCTTTTACATGCTTCATTGAGCCATTTCTCATAAAGAACAACAGCGCTGAATTGTGAAATGTATTCTGTGGTTGCTCCTGTTGCTTAATATCAAAGCTCCGGCATTATAATTTTGCTAAGGGCCATATCTGTCAAAGGGTGAGACGTAGTTATGCGGGTTTATTTCCACTTGCCATGTTCTTTAGGCCAGACTTAGCCTAAATTTTTATTTATATTGCTTCATTGTGTTACTGCTCTGTATGGTTTGTCCAGGTATTCATGTAAATGGGTTTTTTTGTGTGAATGAAATCGCGTTTAGCAGCTTTATGTGTTTTTATTAACAAGGTTTACCTATGGAGTGGGTCATCATGCTAAAATGGCACACCGCAAAACAGTGCAACATCAGTTTATATCACAGCTATTATGGACCTTACACTGCATATGTGCTGACCTTTTCAGAAAGCTCTTAAAAGGATAGCCATTGATAATGATATATTTTCCAGTCTTCGCCTAATTTATGACAAATGTTGTCAATACTTTTTGATAACAAGTCTTTTCTTAGTGAAACAGTGAATATAGAGATTTATATGCTGTTCTTGCGGGCACTTCATGGTACAGAAGACGTAACAGAGGCTAAACCAATGGCACAACTTAATATTTGTGCCGGTAGGATCAGGTGACTTGTCATATTGCCCTAATGTTTCTCCAGGGTACACGCTAAAGTCTGAAAGTCTCTGAGCACACATTTTATTTTAAAAGTTGAGCTGCTCTTGAGGGAAGTCAACTCACAGCTGAAGCTCCAACTGAACTGGGATGTCAGGTATGCTGAAATAGCTATTAATGTCATCATAGTACAATAAGCTGCAGTCTGTGCAGCACCGCAGCCCCGGCAGCTCCGCTCATGTGGCATTAACCGCCTTAGTGAGTGCTCTAAATGAGCAAAGTAGAAATTGCGATCACATTTCGTAATGTCAGTGAAGTGTTTTGATATAGAAAATGAGCAGTTGTGTGTGGATTGCGTCATAGTAAGCTAACATAACCACATACCATACATGCATGTGGGTGCTGCTGCTGCAGCCTCTACAGTCTTCCACAGATTCTTGTTAGAGGACCTGTTGATATGTATCGCAGATCTTGAAACTGACATCAATGGATCTACTACAGCTTTTATTTTTATCACTGGGACTAAACCTCAAATACTGTGAATTAGTTCCAATGCTAGTTCCAGTTTGTCTATTGCCTGCTGTTTGCGTTTCACAGCTCGCTGAACTCAGATGACTGGTCACCAGCAGAGGCTTAGACCTCATTAAAGCACTTTAGCTTTCTCTGTGTAAGTACATTTTGAACAAATTGCTAATGTGTGCTCCTTTAAAAAAAAAAAAAAAAAGCTCAGTGAGATGGATTAGAGGGTCATGACCTTGGCTTTGCTTCTCTCCCCTGCAAGTAGCCAGGGTTGAACCCTGTGCCATTAGTACATTTCTTCCTCTTCCTACCCAGCAGACCCGATGTAAGAACAGTGAGTCTTTCAGTTGTGTCTTTGTTATGATCAGGTTTGTATGTTTTCACCATCTAATCGCTGGACTGGCGTGACATTAATGTACTGCAGCTAATAAGCATAATGCATATTTTTCTTGTGGTTTTCTTGCAAATATTTTAGCTTGTGCTACTTATCTGTTCATCGAGTTAATGCCATATTGAAACACTCCATCACATCCAGGTGCACTATGTCTATTTATTATATGCATACGCGCTGTATATATGGCATAGTTGCATGCTTTTGCCTGTGCAAAGCAACCCCAGAAATCGATTACTGAGGAGGCCTGACAGCTCTGCTCGCCGGATGCAGCAGAATACATACTGTAGCAAGGGAGCACCATCAGTTGCCCTGACAACACCAGTGCCTGTCAACACCTCTGTCTTAATAGTGACAAATTGTACTTATTACATCAGCGTTAATTCCCCCCGATCTCCCTCAGATGAAGATACTTAGCCCCGCGCTGATCAAATTGTGTCAGCATAATTACTGGGAACAGAACCCTATTAAAAACCAGGGCCTCAGACGCACTGTCCAGACTCATCCACAGGCCTATCACTCAACATGCATCTCTGCGTAGGATGTAAGGGAGGAGGGGGGGCAGAGGGTGGAGAAAGACAGGGAGATGGGGGATTCAGGGGGATGTGGAGGAAGGGTGGGGGATTGTTATTCTGAGGCAGTTGTATGCACAAAGACTGCTGGAGCTGTTCACCTCGAAATATTTTTTGACTGATGGTTGTGCATCCTTAAAAGAAAGCTCTGACTTAAAAGAAAACTGAGAAACATTCAGTTTCTTTAACCATTAAGTATAGCTGCAGCTACATGTAGAGGTGTGTTATCAAGAAAACAAAATAATTCACTATCAGATGTTGATTTTTAATGTTGCCAAAATGATTGTTAGTCGTGATGAATATCAGTTGTCGGTAGATCCCCTCAACTCTGCAAAGTATTTAAGGGTCGTTCACCATTTTGCTTTATAATTTACAGTCGCTGCTGTTTTCTCCTCCATCAAGCACCTTGTTGGAGTTGGAGGAAGCCAAAAATTGAGCTAAAACAACTTTTACATTTGTGGGTTTAGTGTTAATTTTAAATAATCATGGTCTATGTACATTTCCTAGTATGTGGCATTGGAAATCTGTTTTTAGATAAAACAATATTCTTTATCTTAGGAAGCTCTTGGGAAGAGGCATTTTATTGGGAAGTCAGATGAGGAAACATGGGTTTCCCTGGGGTGAGAAGACGTTCAATGTGGACTACACAGAAAATAACTGATTAAAATTAGAAATGTCATTAAAGTGTTAGCCTAGTTTTAAAATAACTGCAATTACCATAAGCAATTTTCACAGCTCTATAGATATGGATTTAGCATCGCTAGTAGCTCAACAGTGAATTAAGTCTCTCTCTCAGCCAGTCCTGAATGGCGCTGGAATGGAATTCACAAATTAGTGTCGTCTGATGGAAATGTGCTAATTGCTGTTGTTAAGCTGCTGCAATAATTAGGTTATGATGGCAGACTGCTACACATGTTGCATGCGCATACACACACGCACCCAAGCAGCCCCCAAGCCAACATCCCCTCTCCAGCATGGTGGAAATAGAAGGCTAGATTTAATTACTCATTTTACAATCCATCTGTGAGTATAATTTTACAGACATGGAGCCCAACACAAAGAGCAACAGTTGACAACAGTTCCTCTTGCTGTGGTTTAAAGAAATCTTCTTTTTAACTACAATGCTCTGTGGTGTTGTAAGAGTACACTAGAGGTAAATGATGAGATTAGGCCGCAGGCCATTTGGCTGTGGCATCTACTAAGATGAAGCAGACAAAGCACAGAGGTAGAAAGATAAACATGGTGTAATATGAGCTGGGATCTTTTCCACAAATGAACATGAGCTTCATAGGAAAGGTTGTTTTTCAGATGAGGTCACTCTGTCCAACGTTGTGTCACCACAACTTTTCACCGTTTATTGCTGCCTGGCTTAGAGCAATGCTCAACGTGATACAGCAAGATTAATACAACGCACTATATGCAATGGGCCAATTTTCTCTAAAATGAAATGATCCATTATCCTAAACTATCATGCAGAAAAACTTTGAGTGAGGGATAGTGATCTCACAGGTTAACAGAGCACCGCCCTGGGAAAACAGACTAACGTCTGACATGTGGAACTCAAATGTTTGTCCAGAAAAATGTATTATAACAGATTTGATGTTTATAAGTTTGTAATTAAGTCTTTCTGAAACCAACACTTGGTCGTGCAGCAGGGTATAAGGAGGCGTTGATTACTGTGTAATTTTTTTTTACTTTAATTTGATTACTGTCTGTTTTATTAGCTTATTCCTTCTTTTTTGCTTTCTCATGAAACTGTTTGAGTTAGATACAGATATAGAGGTCAATTTTCAGAGTTCTTAGCCATAACTGGGGACCAGCTGGGGAATGTTTGATCATGTATGTTTGATTATAAGTCAGTCCATTTCATGTCTGCACAGCATGCACGCAGCAGTGCAGGTAAATAGTCATGTGGACATGTACTATTAGCTACATGCTAACATGTTATTAGCATGGAAGATCTTTACTCTGAAGTAAAGAGCTCCCATGTAGAACGAGGGGAGACCAGCAGGAAAAAATTTAAACAAAACACCTAATCAGACACTTTAAATCACCCTCACCCTGCTAAACGTGGAAAATTTAAAGAAGCTAGCAAAGTGGCTAAAGCTAATCACAGCAAGCCAAAAGCTAGCTGCCTCAGTTATAATGGTATAAAGATGATATTTCTTTTGTTATACAAATGTGTTACACGTGCTTTTGTTTGGTAAGGTGAAGTTGGGTGTATAAGTAATTTATTTTCAGTTAATTATTTGTACCTCTTTCTAATAATATAACACTTTATTTTCACTTATTTAAGTTAAAGAACATCCTGTAACTTACCTGTAACTACAGTTTGGGGAGAAATTTTAAAGTTTAATTTAATTTAATGTAAAGATAAAACTTTGTTTTGAAGAGAAGTTCATTTTTGATTGTATATGCTGTCAGAGAAAAACTCGAATCGTCATTTCTCATTAGCACGTCACACTTACGAAATATCAGGAATCCAAATCAGCCAAGAAAATTGCAATTGATGCATCTCTAGCTAGAAATATTTATTTGATACCTGGTTTAAAGATCAGTAATATTAAATGAAAATTCCATCACATATTACAGTACAGCATAATGAAGCAGGCGAACTGAAAAACACGACTCATTTTGTACTTGTGGTTATTGTCTCTGGAAAACACTGGTAAATATGTCTATTCTCCTTCATTGCTGAAATATCTCCTTAAACCTGCTGCTGTCCAGACTTTCTTCAATACACTTGCTTATCAACCTGCTGTTTAATAGCTCTGGGCTTCAACAGCGATTACTGGATCGCTAACATCATCAAAGACATCAGCACCCACCAGACTCTTTAACCTTGGAGACCTGACTCTCTTTTTCAGCAGTTTCTGTGATATGTGTCTGCCTAAGTGTATGCTGGTAGCCTAGCTCAGCAAGGTGCTATACATTAATGTAGAATTAATTCTACACCATGCATTCTTGTACAAAGGTGCCCACCTGTCACAAACCAGTTCTTGCGCCATCACTGTAATATGATACTATACTGTATGTGGCTTTGGACTTTAGATAAGTACATTTCCTGTAGTAATACTGAAACAGTAACAGTTTTCTTTGTGACTGAATGTGTTTAAATAATCACACAGTCCTTCAGCCAGTCGACACAAATTAGTGCCCTATTTGGTTTATGTTGGGTTTTATTTTGTTTTTGTACTGATTTTACATTCATTTTCCCATTTTGTTAAGTTTAAAAGAATACTTTTTGGGGGGTTTAAATGCAAATTTTTCATAATGGAAAGCACATGTTAAAAGGCAAACTTTTCACATCTGCAACAAGTTTCTTAAATGTGTCCTGCTCCAGCAACATTTCCAGCAGAGCACTTTTGCCTACAGTTTGCATTTCAGATATTGAGGTACTCAAGTTAAACTCTTTGTCTAATCTGTACTTTGTAAAATGACACTAAAAGGGTACCCACGGTGTGAAGCTTGGTCCTGAATAAGTATCTGCATCTTAGGGGTTGAGAATAAGAATGTGACTTTTTACAAACCAAAAAATTGAGTAGGATAGTAGGAACGTCTGTGGTCACTGATGATTACTAGTTGTGGTAGTTAGTGCCCAGTAAAGCACACTAGTCTGGTGACTGTTGTAGTCTTTAAAGAGCAGTGTTGGGCAAGTTACTTTGAAAAAGTAATTAGTTATAGTTACTAGTAACTTATTTGAAAAAGTAACTGAGTTAGTAACTGAGTTACAATATTCTGAAAGTAATTAATTACTTGAAAAGTAACTATTGCGTTACATTAAAAAAATGTTTAACCCTCTGGGGTCCAGGGTATAATTGGCCATTTTTAACTACTTTTGATTTTCCCTCCACATTTCACCTTTAAAAACACCTAAATACCTTGTTTGGTATCATCCTTTTCAGCACAACCTCACGTGTCTGAATTTACAGTTATGTTTTCATTTTGACATACTGTATTAACACAATTGATCTAAAATCAGACAAAAACATAAAATAAGAGTAGAATTTTTTACTGTAACAACCACAAACATGTTTAATGAATCATATTGCATAACTTTAAATGCAAATATAAATTGTCATATGCACAAGTTTTGCAAACAACAAAGTTATTTGCATTCATTTACCTTTTACCTTGATTTTTTTTAAATAACCATTCAAACTATTTACAGAACAATCAGCTGTTCTGCATTCAATAAGATGCCACACAAATTATTTGTGCCACTCCAAAAAAAAAAAACTCCACTAAAAAGGAGAACATCACAGCCTGATACCTGCAGGTCTGACAGCAGCAGGTGTGTCACTCCTTTTTCTACCTGGAGACAGCAGTCGCCTCATTGTTCTGTCACACAACACAAAACTATCCACAACACTACACACTAACTACACAAGACAACACATTAACTACACACTCCAAACACGCTAAACATCACAAATCTCTCACATCTCAAAACTCGCTCTCTCTCTTTTTCTACATGTTTCTCTCTCTCTCGCAGTCACTCATTTTTCCTTTTTTTGCTCATAAGCAGAGAGTGCTTGCTAGCGCTGTCCTTAGGCAGTAAACGTGACAAAACTAGGAAAACGCCACGTATATATTGTTTATCATGACTCTGGTTTTACGTGGCCTATCAACACAATTTAAAAACTGGTATATATCACCTTGTTGCTTTGTCTTTAAGTGGTCTTACCACGACTGCTTTATTCTTCCTCAGTCAAACAGCAGCACTCATTTTTTGCCCCCTTAGCTCCAGGTGTGCCAAAAAGTGATCGTCTGCCAGAAAGTGATTACCGTCCAGCTGCTTAAAGCTGTAGTGCCCAGATTACTTACAGCTACTTCCGTGCAACTGATATAAGATGCGGTAAGCTGAACACAGTTTCAACCGTCTGTTTGTTGAAAAATAGTAACGGACCGTTAGTAACTGTAACGGCATTGCAGTAATTAGTTAGATTAATCGTTACTGAAAAAAAGTAACGCCGTTATTCCCATCACTGTTAAAAAGTAAACTGGAAATACATCACAGTGATGGATTTCATTACTTTTTAGTTCATGATCCACTTACCATTAAGTTACTCTCTCAGACCCCCACCCCCAAACATTGAAAACAGAAAGAAAACCTTGAAATTGGAGAATTGTTACCCCATAATGATTGGTGTGAAAAAAAGATGCTGAGTCACAAAGGCTGAGTCATACAGATTACAGCATCTGTGATACACAATAGCCTTATGAAATATCTCCAGCATAAAAGAAAAACCCGGTTGTGATTCCGTGGTAGAAATCTCAAGAACTCTTCAGTCTAAAGGTAAAGTTTGTTGGTGCGTTAAGAGATGCAAGTTAAAATAAATAAAAGCTGTATAAAATGCAACACAGTAAACTTCCCCATCTTTTCTTTGAAAGTGTTACTACCATCAAATTCAAACTGAGCATCTATTCCAGAAAAAGACCTGATTAGTCTGTTTTTATTTTTATTTTTATAATTAAACATAGACTTTAAATGATTTGCAAGTCACAGCCTTCTGTTTTCATTCATTTTTTATAAAGTGTCCTAACTCTTCTGGAAACAGGCTACAGCTTCTGCTCACTAGATATTCTGTCTACTAGCTGATACTGTACCTCACACTACAAAAGCAGTCTGACCAGTACCGAGACCTGAGCACCACGCTGAAACGGGGTGCACAAGAGTACATGATTTATTAAAGTGACATCCTTCACTCGTTCGGTTGTTTATTAAATATGAATTGTTCGTCTTGTGACAGTTGGACATTTTTTGCATGAATTATGATGCGTAAATTATTCATGATAAATGAAAAGCCATCTTTAATTCACAACAATGTTGGTATGACACTAAAAGTCACTGCATCTCACTCTGTAAATGTCTTCAATTTGGAAATATTTTTTTTCAAAAACTAAAGAAAAATGATAACATATAGTATTTTAGTGTTATTGCACCCACATTAGCTTTTAATGATGTTAATGGTGTTTTGTTGTAGCTGCAACACTAGATGCAGAAAATATACATTGTGACACTTTGACACATTTCTTGTTAATGTTTCGGTGTATGAGTTATTCTTTTGGCACACATGATTGATATAATTATTAGTATTTATTCTATGAATGGTCTGATAAAAAATACATGATTTTATTCTCAAATATTATTCCAAACCTGCAAAACAAATGTTCACCTCTTAATGGATGTTTATCAATTTAAATATGTAAAAGCTTTTGTAGGTCAGTGTCTTGGTAAAGGTAGGTGTTTTCTTGATGTGGGCGTTTGAGACTGCAGGTTTCATTGCAGTGTTCTGACACAGCCAGCCACTGTTTTAGCATTCAGCACACAGAGGGAGAGCCAGGAGAGGAGGAGAAAGAGAGAGACCAAGCGCTAGAGAGTGAAGAAGCAGGAGAGGAAGTAGAATGAGCCAAACAGGAACACAGAGGTTTTTGAGGCTGAATAAGAGACAGAGAGTCTCTTAGTATTCCAGCTCTGATGCCAAAACTTTTGACTGAATCAAGGATGCTTTCTTCACTAGGGCTTCAATGGCAGCTCTGTCATTTACTTGTATTCCTTGAATCTTTTCACACTGCAGGTGCATCGAGAGAAAGACATTTTTATAGGTGACTTTTACAGGTGCTGAAGATTTGTCCTGATTTTAGTGTTAGCTTCAGTATTTGCATTTGCTTTTCATCCACTGAAAGTCTCCATTCTTGCTTCCCCCCCCCCCCCCCCCCCCCTCCCCCCCTCCAAACAATTGATTTGAGCTATTTGAGCTATTTTCTTCTGCCATGGAAAAAAACACCCCACACTGATTGGCCAGGTGATAGCACTATAAAAACAGCTTTATATTTTAACTGCTACCTCATAAGAAATATGATGTAGAATTGATTTTTGTCTTCAGTTTTCCAGCCTTGAGACAAATCCACTGCACATCGTGTATTTTATAACTGTTTTCTCACCTCTTAGACTTTTATTCAAAAACCCATTTTCTTTGTTTTCCCCCACCATTACACGCTGCCTACTTAACCGCAAGTTTTAAGGTTGGACTTTTGTTTTGCTGTGACTCATAAGACATTCAAACTAGCCATACGTACATGTTTGCATGAGATTAAGTGCCTTAAATCATTGCATATTTAGATGTAAAATATACACGGAAGTTACAGATACAACTGGATGGAGTCTTTTCCACAACATATGTGATGGAATGTTGTGGTATTCCTGTGTCCACACAGGAACTGATTTAAAGTGATGAGTGCCATAGAAAGTCAATGACATTTGGTGACTTTGAGCAACTGCAGGCATGAAAAACATGAACAAAAAGTCTGGCAATGCAAAGTAGTCCCAAAAGTCAAACTCTTCTTAACTTTTGTGCAATTAAAGAAAGTACCAATAATACAAAATAATACTGTTTATTGAGATATGCCATTCGGACGCTCGAATGTCCACTAGTGGCCAGCTGTCAGCAAACCATTTCCTCTGTGTGGCCTTCGGTTTGTATGACATAATGTTAGAAATATAGCCTAGACGATACCAAAAACTTGGTGAGATGAATATGAGGTAAATGCGAGTGACCACAACTGGAGACTAGTAGGTCTGCGGGCGGCCAACCATCAGCTTCAACGCGACCCATGACAAGCAAGACTCTACAGGTGTGGAGGTGGCTTTATTCATGTATCTATCCCCATGGTTACCATGACTTACAAAGATTGACTGTTATCTGAACAGTTCAGAAATGGCACACAGACTTGGTAGTAGTTATGTTGTTTTAGTTGCTCTCAAAACTACTGTTGAAAATTTTGGTATGGCTCTGAATTAGTTAACACAACAAAACACACCATTCATTTTTTCAGTATTTTTAAACTGGATTTTTTGGAGACCTGGAATGTAAATGTGCAGGGATCAGTTGGAACTCAACATATTTTCCATATTGACCATAATAGACTGGTAATTTAGTCAGCAGCAGGATTTGAAGGTCAGCTTTGTCACCCAACCCACACAAAGCAGCAACCGGACAAATGCATCACAGTTTGTTTTAACTGAATGTACGGTTAAGGTAGTTTGGGGTTGTTGTTTTTTTTATACTTCAATTTTTGGTTGAGCTCAGTGAATTACGCCTCACTACACACTATACCTCCAGAGGACTAATTCACTTAATTCCTTTCACTTCCACCAGATTATGCAGCCTGTAGTAACCCACATAGCTCATGCTGTAATGTACTTACTGCTACTCCTCACAGTAGAGGAGCCTATTTGGTGTCATATGCACAATATATGAATCATGATTACTGTTTGTCCCTTTCCAGGTAACATACATTTATTCTTATTCTCATATTCAGTTTCATTTGAGGGTTTCAGTTTAGTTTAGTGAATCTGTAACAGTTTCAAAGCACGGCTGTTATACAGTTCATTAGTAGCCAGATAGTCCGAGAAGCAGATTAACAACAAATATTTTCCTGGTTTCCTGCAGGATGGTCACAGCACTGATTTCAGTTTCTCTTTGCGTAGCCGTGCTACCCCGAGGAGTGGTGGAAAGTTCAGTCCTGCGGTCTGACCTCAATCAGCTTAGATTAAAGCTCTGATCCAACGTCTGGTCCCCCTGCGACTTGTTTCCCGATGCAGCATAACCCCGACTCTGAAATTAGTCTCAGAATGCAACTCTCGCTTCTCACCACCGCTGGGTGGTCAATGCATTATATTCCCCGTAATGTTTTTCTGTTGCAGTGGCACAAGATTGTACCACAGTAACTGCTCTAAGAAACAAAGTAAACCGTGTTAGAGGAGAGAGGAGCGTTTGACTGCATCTTTTCGAACACGTGTGGCGCACTGTAAGGCTTTGATGAGACAGATGTTTTAATTTTAATTTAATGTCTGAAAAGTGACACAGGAGAGTTGAAGTGGGCCATGAAGGTACCACACAAAGCCAGAACATTCATAAGCTCATTTATCATCTCTGCGTCTCTGCTGACCCGACTAGAACTGGGTCCCTCCTCGCTGTGTCTGACTCACAGTTTACTCAGAGCCGGTCCCACCTTCCTCTTTAAACAATAACAACACTGACTCACCGGCGCAACCTTTATGGAAGCGAACACCCTTTACTAAACATTTTTAACCTTTCGCACTCAAGCAGCGTCATATACATAATGTAGTATCAACGTCAGTGCGACATTAGCAGGGTTTTATTGGCAACATGTCGGTTATCTCAGCCACTTCCGTTCACACTGGTCCGCTGATGTTGATTGGTGCATAAAAACGCTGGTGGCTTGTCACCGAAATGCAGATTGTCAGCTAAGATCTGACCGACTTGGCTCTCATTTAAATCGCAGCAACTTCAGAGCGTCTGTTGGCAGCGAGGATGCTGTGACACTAGTTCATCTGTACGTCGAGGCTTATTTAGCCTGCTGAGAGTGAGAGCCCGCTGTTCCTATTAGATTCTGTCTCTGGCAAAGTGGGGATGATTAGATAAAGTGTGTCTGGTGGAGTGGAGCTCTTTTTACTTTACAGTAGCAGTGCCTGCAAATGAATGGAGAGAAAGACTCCACTCTCTGACAATAACACCCAAATCTCCACCGAATGTTTTTTAATGCATCTTGCAGCCGAGGCCTCGGTCGCTCTCGCTCAATTAACCCATAGCAGTTTATGTGCTATACACTACGTCTTCACCAGTTTCCAATTTTTACATTTAACTTTTAAACGGCCGTAATTTCTTGCTGACGTTGAACAGAAATTACTCCTAAAAGCCAACGCTGCGAGCGAATTAAAGAGGAGCGGGTTGTGGAGAAGAAATACAATACAGTGCAGTACAATTCAATACAATAGCTCTCATTCTGAATCCCCTCCCTACTGTAGTGTCCCCTTCATTCTGTCATAACACAATAACTGAGCTCTGACGTCTTAAAAGGCATTGCAGGAGCATAGAGGTGCTTGAAGAGAAAATTGCAGCAGCTCACAGCGGCTGGAGTGAAATACCATTTTGCCTCACTCAAGATGGATTCCACAGTGAGATTTCAGACGACCAGTACAGAATCAAAATGGAGAAGCCAGAAGGGAGGAGAGGGAAAAAGGGAAGGAGGCAGTGTGTGTGTGTGTAGTGGACAGCTTTGGAGGAGATGTTTGAATTGAGTTTTTGCTGCTGCATTGTTGTAATATGGTTTCTAGGATTTTACAAGTACACTCTTACATATATTTTTATTAAAACCAGCCAGCGAAAAGTGATCGGTATGTGAAGTAAAGGTACACACATCAGATAAATGAGAACTGCCGCTACAGCTGCGTACAAAACCAGTGAAAATGGAGCTGAAAAGAGAAGGCGTTGATGAAAAACAGCGTTGTTTTTCTCGCATCTGGCCTCCTCGACCTCTGAGAAGATTTCCTTTTACCAATTGTCTTGCTCGCTGGCGTGCATGCATGGCTGCCGGCATACACACACACAGTCACACCCTCTCTCGCTCTCTTTATAGATTCCACTTGCTGGTTGCCCATCTAACAGCCCTGTATGTAAAACCCGCGAAACCCCTTCAGGACATCAAATCCGTGGAATCTGTTGTCGGTTCTATCTAGGTCAATGCTTACAATAGCTGAGCAGTTTTGTTTTGCTTCTCTCGCCTCTCTCTGTATTCCTCCTGTTTGCTTTTACCCCACAAGGTTGATTTTCCTCTGCCTGTGCAAACATCTAAAATGCATATAAGATGTAAGCATATTAAGCACGCTTTGCTTCCTTCATACATATTAGTCTCCGGTGGAATATTAAAACATGTAGCGGTTTGATGTTAGCATTAGTGTATAATCTAAGATTAGGTTAAATTCGCTCACCACCTCCCCACTCACTGTTTTTGTAGCTAATTGGTTCTGTCTGGTAACACTGTAGCTCATCGTGGCGCTGCGGCCAACCACTGCACCAAATGTAGGAGAGAGATCGGGATTACATTGTGACATACATTTTTTTCTATAATTTTCTCTGATTTTCTGGGGGATGTTGTTAGACGAGGGACGTCACATCTAATTTACAAACCTACATAGGAAAAAGAAACCTTTGCACCTACTTGGATTTTGAAATCTGTTTGGACATTTTGACCTAAACACAATAATAAATATTAAAATTCTTCACTCAAGAACTATTTTTTTAAAAAAGAAAAAAACATTACAGTCCTTAGTTTTTTGGTTTGTTTGTTCTTTTTATTGATTTTTTTTTAAAGGACGTTAATAGATATAGTTAATAGGATGTTAAGTCTCTGTTTAACAATAGACCCACAGCTCCTACCTTTCAGTTTATATGAGTTAACCACTGCTGGTCTCCTTTAGATATCATATGTAATGCAAATTAAATATGCAGAGAAATGTTTCGCTAATAAAAACAGTCAAATGCATTCAGGAAATAATGCAAAACATATATTAAAAATGAAAAAAACTACAGTATGCCTTAAGAAAATAGGAGGGTGTACAGATCTTACTGTAAGTTGTTATATTTTTCTGTCTTCTAATTTGTTTTTACTTTTATCTCATTCATTTGTTAAGTTGTTTAAATGTTTAGTTTTCCTAGGTTTTTATTAGTTTCAGTGTTAGTTTGTCTTTTCAATCATCATTGTATGGGCATACCATTTTTAAAGGTCTTGTTTTTATTTTAGTTAACAACATATTTTTTAATGTCTAATTTTAGTTTTTAGTTTAGTTTCAGTTGACACTACTCAGCTTGAATCAGAGTAATCCAGACTTAAACCACTTGGTGTAATTGGAGGTTTCTCTTCCTTTTGATAATGATGGAAGAATGTACTATGGCCTGTACATTCATATCCAAGCCACTGACTTTCATTTTTTTTTTATACAGTTTATCTGTCAATCTATGTTTTTCTTGTGAGGGATGTTGCTTACGTTGTGCTTATTTTCAACCAAACTAAACATACAGGGGAAACAAGAAACTTCCTTGAGGAAAAAATCCCTCATGAAACATGTCACTCTTAAAAATAGCTGCACATTAACATATTATAACCTTGTTATTGTCGAAATCTTGCTTCACAAGCAGATAGCCAAATATTTGCACAGTAAGGTGATGACACAGAGTACACACTCCAGGCCATAAACGCTTCGGCACATTCAGTGACAAATAAATTCCAGTGCACAACCATGTTTTTGAGTATGCACTGTTGGTTATCTTGTCCACAATGTCCTCTTAGCATGATTTTTTTTTTCAATTCGTTTACCACCACTCTACATGTGTCAACTTTTAGCTTTTTTCTGTTGTTTTATTGGTTTAGCAGGGGTTTACATCTAGTGCAGAATCCTCTGAGTTTCTTGTCATGAAGTTGTTATTTGATCTTTAACTAGGAAACATGTGCTTACATCTGCGTCCTGGAGAGAATGCTTTACCTGCTGTGCGGTGGTGGAGGGACTTCTCTTTACCATGCAAATGATTTAGCTGTCAGAAGACTTCTGCTGAGCCCATTATCTGTTTTTATCTGTGCAAAGTTCCTTTTGTGTTTTTGAATGAAATGTTGATGTTAGCTAACCAAGTGCCTTTGGTATTTAATCCCACTGTTTTAATTAATTTTTAAAAATCTTTTTACTAGTCATACACACAGCGTCATTACAGTCAGCAGTAACTGACAGCTCTCAATGAAACAGTTGGCTTTGAGGTTGGTGTGAGCTTTTTTGTGGTACAACTAACAGGCAAACAAACAGCAGCTGACCAGAAACCTTTGCTCTTTGAATATCTTCTATCATCTGCAGTATATAATTTGATTAAAAGTTTTAAAGAATCTGGAGAAAACCCAAAAGTCAAGTCTTCAATGCCGCATTGCATTAAAACAGTCATGAGTCTTCCAGAAAGTTCACGGTGCCATTCAGAACTGCAGGTTAGAAGTCTGTCTGAAAATGAGCTGTAAGTGAACAGAAACGCTGGCCTCCTCTTTGGGCCACAGTTCATTTAAAATGGACTGAGCCAATGGGGAGCACTGTTACTGGTCAGAAAAATCTAAATTATGGGATTTTGATTTTTGGGAAACATAGATGTCATGTCACCCAGACAGAGGAGTGGGACGATTCTGCTTGTTATCAGCATTCAGTCCAGAAGCCTGCATCTCTAATGGTGTTAGTGTGACTTAGTTCTTTTTAAATTGGCAGCTTGAACATCTGGAAAAGGCAGCATCAATTTTGAAATATACATACAGGTTTTAGAGCAACAAATGCTCCTATCCAGATGACGTCTTCTTCAGAGAAGGCCTTGCATATTTCAGTAAGACAATGCTAAATCACAGCTGAACTGCACTGTCTGCAGTCCAGGCGGTCACCATTTGAAACTGTCTGGAGCATCATGAAATTAAAAATACAACAAAGAAGACCCAGGACTGTTCAGCAGCTAGAATCCTCTATCAAACAACATTCCCATCTCCCATTGGTCCAGCAGGTGGACTCCTCATTTGCCAGAAGTTTATGAACTGTTGATGCCGCACAGTCGTAAACACGGCTCTGTCCCAACTTTCTACACATGTGGCTGCCATCAAATTTAAAATGAGCACATCATTTTCCCTAAAATTGTGCACTGACTCCATTTAAAGATTTGATATATTTTATATGCTCTACTGTGAATAAAATGTGGGTTTGTAAGATTTTCAAAGAATTGCATTTTGTTTAGTTTTTTTATTTTATTTCTTCTTATATACACAGCGTTCCTACTTTTTAAGAATTGAGATTTTACTTTTAAATGGTGCTACAATTTGTGCACCATGGGGAATTTCATAAATTCATTTTTTGTGCAGTAATATCAAGTATATGTTCAAATTAAAGCTTGATCTGGCTAACAAACAAAAATGCCAAATACTTTTTTTTTGGACTCTTAGTATAGCTTATAGTTCTATTTGGGTTCACTTTATATCTTATATTTATGTGGAGGAAAAAAAAGTAGACTAGAGTGCCAAAAAGGATTTAAAAAAATCGAACGGGTACCGCTGCAGCTTTGCAACCCCGTGATGGCACAGTACGATATTTTTCTTCTCGACCCGGTCGTCGTCACCTATTGCTGTTGTAGGACTCTCCCTAGCCCGAAAGGCTTCCTGTGCTATCTCTGTCGTAGCATACCCACCACTGCACAGAGAAGACAATATCCTGTAAATTGCTTTTTCAATCAGTTTTGACGTCAATCTGCTCCCATGGGACTGTGGGCATCCACGTGATGGCTGTGAGGAAGGTTTCTTTCCTTATGGATGGTGACAACCCCACTCAACCTCGTTTGATCTGCAGAATTAACATAATATTACCGTACTTACAGAACTGCCTGTGACAGCATAAGAGGGATTGGTTTTCTGTAACAGACTATGGCGCCAGTGAGGCTACTGCAACAGCACAAAGACAAGACAATAAAAGCTGTTAAAGGTTAAGGACTCGTATAATAAACACAATATGTGGACTGAGTTTTTAATTTATATATTTTGTACATGATTAATTCAATATTTATAGCAGTTACAGCATCATTTAAGATGATATTTCTTGTGGTGTGTATTTATATGTGACATCTGTGACATTAGAAATTCATTAGCACCCTATGGAGGAAGAGAGAAAATCTCTCAGTGGTGCTGGAGTGAATGCATTTTCTTTATATTGTAAAAGCTGTTGTGATGCTATAAGACAACCACACAACTGCTTTCTTTCTTATCTTCTCCAGGACAAAGATATCTCATCACATCCACGGGAGCCTTGTATATTTTGGACGTCCTGCCTGAGGATGGCCTGAATAACTATCGCTGCACCACGCGTCACCGCTACACCGGTGAAACTCGCCAGAGCAACAGTGCACGTCTCATTGTGTCGGGTCAGTACTGCATTTAAAGATAACACTTAGTCAGAAGTTACAAATATATATGCGCTTTTCATATTTAATACTGGGATCATCCCTACAGGGAGTGCAGAATTATTAGGCAAGTTGTATTTTTGAGGAATAATGTTATTATTGAACAACAACCATGTTCTCAATGAACCCAAAAACTCATTAATATCAAAGCTGAATGTTTTTGGAAGTAGTTTTTAGTTTGTTTTTAGTTTTAGCTATTTTAGGGGGGTATGTGTGTGCAGGTGACTATTACTGTGCATAATTATTAGGCAACTTAACAAAAAACAAATATATACCCATTTCAATTATTTATTTTTACCAGTGAAACCAATATAACATCTCCACATTCACAAATATACATTTCTGACATTCAAAAACAAAACAAAAACAAATCAGCGACCAATATAGCCACCTTTCTTTGCAAGGACACTCAAAAGCCTGCCATCCATGGATTCTGTCAGTGTTTTGATCTGTTCACCATCAACATTGCGTGCAGCAGCAACCACAGTCTCCCAGACACTGTTCAGAGAGGTGTACTGTTTTCCCTCCTTGTAAATCTCACATTTGATGATGGACCACAGGTTCTCAATGGGGTTCAGATCAGGTGAACAAGGAGGCCATGTCATTAGTTTTTCTTCTTTTATACCCTTTCTTGCCAGCCACGCTGTGGAGTACTTGGACGCGTGTCATGGAGCATTGTCCTGCATGAAAATCATGTTTTTCTTGAAGGATGCAGACTTCTTCCTGTACCACTGCTTGAAGAAGGTGTCTTCCAGAAACTGGCAGTAGGACTGGGAGTTGAGCTCGACTCCATCCTCAACCCGAAAAGGCCCCACAAGCTCATCTTTGATGATGCCAACCCAAACCAGTACTCCACCTCCACCTTGCTGGCGTCTGAGTCGGACTGGAGCTCTCTGCCCTTTACCAATCCAGCCACGGGCCCATCCATCTGGCCCATCAAGACTCACTCTCATTTCATCAGTCCATAAAACCTTAGAAAAACCAGTCTTGAGATATTTCTTGGCCCAGTCTTGACGTTTCAGCTTGTGTGTCTTGTTCAGTGGTGGTCGTCTTTCAGCCTTTCTTACCTTGCCCATGTCTCTGAGTATTGCACACCTTGTGCTTTTGGGCACTCCAGTGATGTTGCAGCTCTGAAATATGGCCAAACTGGTGGCAAGTGGCATCTTGGCAGCTGCACGCTTGACTTTTCTCAGTTCATGGGCAGTTATTTTGCACCTTGGTTTTTCCACACGTTTCTTGCGACCCTGCTGACTATTTTGAATGAAACGCTTGATTGTTCGATGATCACGCTTCAGAAGCTTTGCAATTTTGAGACTGCTGCATCCCTCTGCAAGATATCTCACTATTTTTGACTTTTCTGAGCCTGTCAAGTCCTTCTTTTGACCCATTTTGCCAAAGGAAAGGACGTTGCCTAATAATTATGCACACCTGATATAGGGTGTTGATGTCATTAGACCACACCCCTTCTCATTACAGAGATGCACATCACCTAATATGCTTAATTGGTAGTAGGCTTTCGAGCCTATACAGCTTGGAGTAAGACAACATGCATGAAGAGGATGATGTGGACAAAATACTCATTTGCCTAATAATTCTGCACTCCCTGTACATTGAAAATTTAGAGTTGGGTTGGGCATTTTAAAATGTCATAAGATAAAGAAGCTGCATCTCCACATATGGTGTGTTGCAGACAAAACTGAGTTATGCAGTGACCTATTCTGTCTTTTTCATCGTCATTGTGTCAGATGTTAGATAAAAGTAAACAAACCAGGAGGTATCAGCAAAGAGCTTCTTATAAAATTGCAGTAGATTCTGATAAAAATAAGTCATTTAGCATGAAATGCACATTTATATTCTTCATTTATTTAGTATGTCTGAATTCGGTTGTAGGAGACAGTAAAACTGCGGTAAATTACAGAAGCAAGTCTCTTTCTCTCTTTTCCACCACGTAACAAAATATACAGTATGTAGAACTGAATGTTGACCCGAAGAATCAATATTGGATTAGACTGTCGAGCGGCTGGCAACGCTCACCACTAATTAACACTAAATTCTCTGCTCCTTCCAGACCCCACCAATGCTGAGCCAGTCATCTTGGATGGCTTTGACCACCGAGAGGTGATGATTAATCATCGGGTGGAGCTGCCCTGCAAGGCTTCAGGCTACCCAATGCCCAAATACCGCTGGCTGAAGGACAACAGCCCCTTGGAGCTCGACAGTCGCATACACCAGACAACCTCGGGGTTGCTGATAGAGAGCACACAGCCCAGTGACTCGGGAACATATGTCTGTGAGGTGTGGAACAGCTATGGCACCGCGGAGGTCATGGGTCGCCTGTATGTCAAACGTAAGTGCTTTATAAAATTCAGGGGTTCTTCTATGTTGTGGGTAGCTGAAACTGCTGTATTAGAGTAATGAAGTGAAATGAGTGGAAAAAAAAACAGCCTTGGCACGTGTTAGAGAGTGGATGGTTAGTTTGGTTCATGTGAGTAAAATGAACATATAAACTAAACAAGAAGTACTCAGAGAGCACATACCTCCACCGAGGCGGCTCACTCTCTGGGCACTTGTAAGAATATACCATTATATTTTGTATATATTAATTTTCTTTTCTTTGCTCTTTTTAAATGTACTTTGTAGACTAGAATCCACATATGTGATTCCCTGTATGCTTATATGTTGTCAATACAAGCAATGTCAGTAAGAAACATAGATTTAAATAGCGCTACATAGCCTTCAGAGGAATCTGCTGACCTTGAAGGAGGTCAGAGGTCAAATGCGACATGATTTTAAATCGTTCTTTCTTTATAGAACTTTCTATATGCTGACAACACACACCACATTTGTAATATTTGTAGTTTCTAAGGTATGAGGCTTTTTGTCAGTTTTCAATAATAAATCATTTAGTTGACCTTGAAGACATCGGTGGATGTAAGCTGAATTTTAAAGGATTGTTAACATGACCCCACTCTACACTCTACACATCAGAATTCATTTGAAACTTTTACACCTTGGTGTTTACAGACAGAACGAATGACACACACACAGGCAAACGCTACCAAAAACATAACTTCCTTGTTGGAGGTAATTAAGGATTATGAAGCTACAACAGTAAATACTAGGGGTGCAACGATATTCGTATCGATATTGAACCGTTCGATACAGTGCTTTCGGTTCGGTACGCATATGTATCGAACAATACAACATTTGTAATTTATTTTATCAATTTTCCTTCTGACGATGCTGTCTGTGTTGAGCGCTCAGTGAATCTGTGTTCGACTACTCCGCCTAGGCTGCACTGTCGAGCGCAGATCCACTGAGCACTCAACACAGACAGCATCGTCAGAAGGAAGAGCGCAGGGCAAGCTAGCGAGACAGAAGTTAAGCTCTACTTGCAACAGGCAAATTGAACCTCATTCAGATCTGGCGTTTGGAATTATTTTGGTTTTCATGTGACGTATGACCCTGAAGGTAAGCGAGTCATGGACTAAAGCAGAGGTGTGGACTCGAGTCACATGACTTGGACTCGAGTCAGACTCGAGTCATTAATTTTATGACTTTAGACTTGACTTGAAAAAATGTTCTAAGACTTGTGACTTGACTTGGACTTTTACACCAATGACTTGGGACTTGAATTGGACTTGAACCGGTTTACTTGAAAAGACTTGATATTTTACCCCAAATATAAAATTTAACATGCATATTATATAGAGATTGAAAATGTGACGTCATTCACGGGTAGAACCGCAAAGGATTCTGGGAACTCGTGGCAAGAGGTACTAGCGCACGCAGGCTTTCAATTAAAATCAGTCACACAGCGATAAAAAGAAACACAAAAATGTCAAGAAGCCGTTGTATTATTAACTGCAATAGCCGGTCGCATGACAGCCACGGGAAGCCGACGGGTAAAGAGATCGGTTGTTATCGGATTACGTCGTTGAAGAGAAATTGTTCGAGCCATGTTTCCAAAGTAACAAAGACGCGACGGGTGGCCTGGATTGCAGCCATTCAAAGATCAAATATAACGTCCCAGAACACTCCAGCTCACAGGTTAGTCTGCTCCAAGCATTTACACAAAGGTCAGTCTGCTGTTGTAGTTAATACGTCATTTTCATAACATAATTGGTGATATAGGTTACAAGCAAGTCTGGCGCTGAACAGAAATTGTCGCGCTATGCTCCTTTGTTTATTGTGCATAAATAGTGAATTGTCCTGACACAATATTGCGTTTCGCTTCTGTTATTATGGTACATTGACAAAAACATATACTTTTATTCACAGGATAAAACAGTTGTTTTGTATCACTAATTGCCCAGTACGATTACAGCATACAATATTATTGTCACTGCTACATTTCTGTGATGGGTACCAGAAATTATTTCCACTACTAATTAATTACCGTTGAGCTCAAAGGTCCTATTAATAAACGGTTAAGGAATGTGTATTTATGACAACAATTTGTGAGACTGGTAAACTTATGATATGTACGATGGTCTTTCGTTCTACACGGTGCATTTCAAGGTCCTGTACCCATCCGTCGGTAAACTGTACCTGGGCTTGTTGCAGTGACCTGAAGTTACTAAACTTCATGAGTGTATGCACTCACTCCAAGAACCGTATGATTATAAATATGCATATAAATATGCTACGATGAGATAGCTGACTTCATCTAACTAGCAAATGTTTTCAAGGCTACGTTGGTGATGCAGTTTTTTTTTTAAATGATATTTTAAAAAAAAATATCATTTATTTATGTATGATATTTTTGTCATGCGATTTCAAAGCCGGTCCTACAACCGCATCCAAGAATAACATGCAGCTTATCTCAGAACTGTCGGTGAAAATTATTCTTGGAGCTAGGTTTAATTGAGCTGCATTTTAAAGAGGTGCAATTTCACAATTTGTGTATATTTTCTAAGTTCACTATTTTGTCATGTGTTGAGAAAAACACAGATTAAAAAATTACATGGTCTAATATTTACATTTAGCATAACTGCAACATGCTTTTTTTCGTTTTTTTTTTAAAGACTCGAAAGGACTTGAAATTCAAAGTTTCAGACTTGTGACTTGACTCGGACTTTTACACCAGTGACTTGAGACTCGACTCTGACTTGCCTGACATTACTTGAGACTTGACTTGAGACTTGAGGATAAAGACTTGAGACTTACTTGAGACTTGCAAAACAATGACTTGGTCCCACCTCTGGACTAAAGTAAAACAGTATGTTGGATGTGCCATGCAATGCTCAATTACATTGGTGTGAACTAGTGTGTTAGCGCAGTTAGCTCGTTAACGTGTTTGCCGTCTAGCCCCATGCACGGAGTGATCGGCGGTAGCTCGTTAACGGAGATTTGCCGTGTTGTGGCGTTAAGGTCATTTCAACGAGATTAACCTGAAAGCACTAGCGGGAACACAACGAATATGACTGCACATTTACGCCGACATCATCCTAGTGCAAAGACAAGTGGAAGCAGACAAAAAAAAGCAAGCATGCTACTAACTTTAGCCGAGTCATTTAGACAGCTGTTAGCACATGATTCTCCTTATGCTGCTGAGAATATAGCCCAGAAGAAGCGGATAGTATAGCTTTTATTTTGGAAAGAGCCATTTCTCTGTAATAAACTCTCTTTTCCAAAGATGAGTGATTCCTCAATCAGATACAGGGCTCGCAATATCGCTAGCCCGACGTCCCGGAGCTAGCGATTTTTTCAGTCCGGCTACCAAAATCTTTCTCTTCCCTGCCCGTCGGGCTATTGTAGGAAAAATATATGTCAATGCTTTTGCATTCTTTCAGAAATGTAGCTGGGTAATTATGTCATTGGCATCGGTGAGCCACTGTCAATATGTGACATATTGAAGTCGCGTTTGAATTTGCGCTTGTTTTTTTGCTTTCACTTTGCAATCGTGCGAACTGTGTATAGAGAGCGACAGCACTGATCTGTGAGTGATGATAATTTGTGCACCAATTCCTCTGACATCGTCTTATTAATCGTTAGCTTACTATGCAAACATGACAAGTGAAATCTCCCGCAGCTTAAACATGTGAGAGGTTGATCGCGCAGAGAATCGCTGAGCTTATGTGAGTGAGTGTGTAAAAGCATTTCAGTTCTGCTGAGCCAAATAAGACAGGTCAGGGTGAAGAAGTGACAGCCAAAGAAAAGCTTACCACAAAACGGAGAAGTTATGACAAATCAGACTATAAGGCAAAAAGAAAGTGCAGCTTTATGGTTTCATGGACAAAAGAATTTCTGTGGCTGCGATATGATGAGCTAAATAACCAGGGCTGCACATAAGTGGTCCGCAGGTGCGCATTCGCTGTCAAAATAAAAAACGCGCACAAGGGTTAGGGTTAAATTTAAAAACTGTACTTTTGAGTTAAAATATATATTTATAATTTTAATAAATGACAAATTAAAAAGGCATGAACATTTTTTTGTATCGAAAAAATATCGAACCGTGACACCAAAGTATCGAACCGAACCGAACCGTGAATTTTGTGTATCGTTGCACCCCTAGTAAATACGTGTGTGTGAGATTGAAATGATTTGCCAGTAACTGACTCCTGCACCAGCAGCACCACTGGGGGCTGTGTTTAGTGATAGCAAGTGACACCCTGCTTGTTTTGTTTGATACAGTGATGTACTGCATTGATGAGAATCAAATGTTAGCGCTAGCATTCTTAATGATTAAGAATAAACATTGAACTTGGACAAATATAATGATAATCATACTGTACCTCATTATTATATTTACTACCCAATTTTTTTTCTTAAACATCTCTTTGATTTCTGTGTCCACAGAACCCTTGAAAGTAGTGGTCAGCCCTCGAAAGGTGAAGGGCAGCGTGGGTAGCAAGGTGTCTCTGTCCTGTAGCGTGAGCGGCTCAGATGAATACGAGCTGTCATGGTATCGCAACGGAGAGATCATCTACCCTGGCAACAATGTTCGCTTCATTGGGCTAAACCGGGAGAACCTCATGATGGAAGGAATGTCGAAAAGTGATGGCGGGGCTTACCAGTGCTTCGCCAGGAAGGGCAAGATGTCTGCACAGGACTTTGTTCAGGTTATCCTTGAAGGTAAAATGGCATCACTGCTGCAAAGGTATCCAAACACACAAATACTGACCAAAACGCTACACAGTAGCAGCTGTCCTATACATATTCAGTGAGTTAGCACAAACAGATTCAGGCCTTGAAGATCAATAGGGTTTATGTGTTAATGGCATGCTGCTGCGATTCTCTGCCACCACTAGAATGATTGCCCCACACTTCACAAACACATACAAAAATACATCCACACACTCTTTAATCCATTAACTTACCTTGGAAGCGTTGCTTAGGCAACTGTCTCCTGTGGCCAGGGAGCTGTAAAAAGAAGATATTGATAATCTATAATCATGTGGAATACACCTAGATTATCAGAGAGCAGCAGCAGCAGCAGCAGCAGGCAGACACAGACATTTGAAAAGCCGACAACTCTCTGTGTCTGGTAGAAAAGCTCATGGATCTATGTTCTTAATGAAAAAATGGCAAAGTCTTCTCAGAAAGACATGATTTTTTTCCTTTCCTTTTGCTGCTTTCTATCACTGTTTTATTAACAAAAATGTTTTCTTCTAAAGAAAAAAAAGATTTGTCTCCAACAACAAATGTATACTGCGTCTGGATATTACAAAGAGTAGTATGTAGACAATACAGGATATAAATGTTTTTTTTTGAATAATGAGTAAATGACTGAAAAAAATTTACCTGGTTTTTATGCAGGATTTCAGTAGAAGCTGTATCAGATGAACAAAGATTTTACATCACTTGCCCAAAAGTGGAAAAATGTGTAATTACCGACTGGTTAGTGAGTGGCACCTGGAGGTTGCTGGCAGTCACTTGGTGAAATTGATCACAAAGTGTGCTGTGCCACAAAGCCATCTTTATGATTGCCTTGATTTTTAGAAGATTGCTGCAGTTACCAGGAGTTTGCAAGAAAGATGTGGATTGCCAGCTACCAGCCAAGTGCTAACAAAATTTGCATCCAGATTTCCAAAGCCGTAACTTTTGCACGGAAGACAAACTATTTATGTTTTTTTTTTTTATCTCACTTTCCAGTTTTGCCACCACTCAGAGAGTAGCTTGTAGACATGCTGGCATGGTCAACACCTGAGAGGGGTGCTAGCTACCAAACCATTTTGGCTTTGCTAGCCAGTGGGGAGCACACAACTGTGTCACTGGGGCTTTATTTGCTCGGGCTAGGGTTGCCAACCGTCCCTTAAAAAACGGAATCGTCCCGTATTTAGAAACAAAAGTACACGTCCCGTATTGAGCTAATAAGGGACGCACTTTGTCCCGTAATACAGTGAGAATCAAAAGTAGTCTATAAATGTTAATGGAATTAACGCTTTGTTTGAAAACATAATTCCCAGCCCCTCTCCTGCTTTGTGACCAATGAGCTGACAGCACACTTATGACAATTCGAGTATGACAATTCAGATTATCTCATTGGTCGAGGAAAGGTCGCTTGCGGAGAAAATACCGGAAGACAACAGATGACCACAACAACAAGCATGGCCAACAGGGAAACAAACGCCGACACTGCGGTGCACGTCTCGGATGACAGTACACCTAAAGCTGGGCAGACACTGCGATTTTTTTCAGTCACGTTATTCAGCTCTTGCTCAAACTGCACGATTGACTCGCAGGGATTAGAAGTTGGTAGGTCACGATGCAGGGTCTCACACTATACGGCCCGATGCTCTGATGCGACCTGAGTGCTCACACTGTGCCTCCATAAAATGAAGGTTATAACAGAAAATCTGTCGCTCGCTCTCTCTGTCTTTCACTCACACAGACACACCACCATCAACTTTGCTAAATTGCTAATGAAAAACATGATCAGGCAGCTGTGATTAAGCAGCAGTGTAAATCCAACTATTTTCACGGTTGTTGTGGTCGTGATAATTTTGTGATGCCACATCGAAAAGGCTCGGATGAGCTTTCCAAAGTTCTACAAGTTGTGCCTCCATCACTTGTGTCCAGATCACACGCTGCACAGCCGTGCTGCTCTGTCTTTTTCACCGACGTTTACGTGTTTGCGCATGAGCAGTGTGAGCGGCTGTGGTGACACCCTCACGAGCGATTGATGATCGGGAGCTGGTCGTGAGGTGTTAATCACTTCTCGTTACCCCACGTATACTACACGATGCACGATGAAGGCCAAAATCGGGCCGATCACCAAATCGGTCGCACGACTCAAAAATCGGCTCAAAATGGGCCAAAAATCGCACAGTGTAAGCCCAGCGTTAGAGCAGCAATGTTTGTTCCCCTCAGAGAAAGAAAAGAAAAAAGGCTGCAAAAGTACAGGGAGGACTGGGAAAAGGAAAACACCTGGCTGGGAAAGTGCACGATAACACCTATAAAGCGCACTGCACTGCGTGCCGGCGCACTTTTTCCATAGGCATGCTTCTAGTGGTGGGCACAAGAAGAACATGAGGGGCGTGAAAGCTCGGGGAACCCTTAACCAATTTTTTGTCCACCAGGCCACGGCAGAAGCAGATATGGTATGTAAACACTGGTTTGTTGTTTAAACCCTCTGGTTAAGGTTAATATGGGCATGTGCAGTGAATATCAGCGCTATGTGGCCAGAAGTGTGATAATATCATTTATTTTGTGTAATAAACAACTGCAAGGATGGATGATTACAACAAATAGATGAATAATACATAAAAGTAATACATAGATGAATAATGATGATGAGTTAAGGTGCGTAATCATGGGAACAAGCGGGTTTACAAACAGGAGCAGCTGATTAGCATTAGAAAAGCTGAAATAATACCTCAACTGAAGCCAATTGTACTAAATGCACTATATGTGCACTGTTACAAGAATATTTTTCGTTCTATTGCTTTCTATTAATTTATATAATTTTAAGTTAAGCAGGACAGAGTGCTTTTAAAGAAAGATTTACTTATATTCTCAAAAGTTAAGCATGACAGGCTTCTGTTTAAGAAAGAGACCTGTTTTACTGTGTTAATGTTGTCATTTTGAGCTAAAAATAAATGGCTAAATGATCATTTGTTTCCCATATGGTCATATCACAAAGAATATGCATCTGCTTAAATCAAATTCAAGTCAAATGGTTAAAAAATAATTTCACACACACAAAAAAAGAGCTACCACACTGGGAAGGGTGAAGACAACTGGGTTGCCCGGCCCTGGCCACGAGGTGTCCCTTATTTATTTTTCAGGGAGTTGGCAACCCGAGCCTCGGGCCTACATTGTCACCATCATTATTGTTATAGGTGGACAGGTTAACACCATGTGGTTAGCAATCACATGTCTGAAAAACCCCAATAGGCACATTAGCTTAGTTTGCAAAGCTTAAAAAATATACATATTGGATTCATCACACAGCTGGTGCAACAGCGTTCAGTGATATTTAGGAGCTTCCCTTTGTGTCTCAAAGCACTAGTTGAAAATCAAAGCTATATATTTCTCACTGCCATTTTAGTGAGTAGTGAGAAAGGAATCAAACTGGCTCACTGTGATTTGTGCCCAACACAAACTCACTGGCTCGGCTAATTAGTCAGCACAAATGTTTAATTTGAGTGGTATGTGAGAAAAGATCAGTAATCATCCCGTTTCTGCCTGGGAATTGTTTAAAGTCTAGCATTTCTTCCCCACTCTCCCACACTTGGAGTCAGCCTTTTTACATATGCCTTATTGCCGTTGTTTGATGAACTATGAAACACATAAGTAAAGCTGTTATTGTGTCCAAAACTACCGAGATTATAAAATGAGATATCAGCAGGTATATTCAGTTTTTAAACGGTTGCCCTTTAAACTACAAAAATCTATTGAAGACAGGTGTGTTACAGTGACCTAACATGCACGATTTCATCTGTGACTGGTTTGAATCCTGTCAGGGATCGACATTATAACGCATTTCCTTTTCCCTTTTTCCACATGTGCACGTTTCAGCTTTGTTTGTCAATCCTGTAAAGCCTGATTCATGAGTTTTTAAAAAACTAAATAGCAATTTACATACATGAATCTCCATTTGTTCAGTCATTTTTGCTACATCTGGCGTTTTTGTTATTTTATTACTCACAGTAGTATTGCGTGTGTCTGATTGTAGACATTAGGTTTTTCACACCGATGATGTTGAGGTCTCAAAATCTCATATTTCAAATATGATACACTTGGCGTTACAGGGTTAAAACAACAAACTACCCCCAAAATACATAATTTATGATGACATTATTCACTAAACCGCTCTCACTTTTAAACTTAGTACTTCTGTGTGACTTAGCCTCTCTTTTATTCACCACCACGTTCCACTTTTGTCTTCTGTCACAGATGGTACTCCGAAAATCTTGTCCTCCTTCAGCGAGAAGGTGGTGAACCCGAACGAGCCCGTCTTCCTGGTCTGCAACGTCAAGGGCACCCCGCCTCCGAGGTGCACCTGGTCGCTGGACGACGACCCCGTCATCAAAGACAGCCACCACCACCTGGGCCACTACGAGACCCACGAGGGCCACGTGGTCAGCCAGCTCAATGTCACGCACACCCAGGTGCAAGACGGCGGGGTGTATCGGTGCACGTGCAGCAACTCGGCCGGGGTCGTGTACCACCAGGCTCGAATAAACGTAAGAGGTGCTTGTCAAATCAGCTCCTCCAAGAACAAATACACATACCTGTCTGTCTCTCTATGTGTCTGTCTCTGTGTCGTATATGAGAGCTGCTTGTTGTTTGGATCTGGAATTTATCTGCGAAAAACTTGTTCTTAAAATTTGGTGTTTGTTTTTTTCTTTGCTATTATTTTATTTTTAATTTGAAATCTTTATTCACACTTACATCTCCTTTTAAGTTGCTCTCCAGCGACTGATTTTGCCTCAGTTTTGTTTTCCTGTTACTGTCTCTTAATCCTAAACCACGTATACTTTTCTAAAATTGTTGCTTTGTAATTTTCTCTCCAAATTGTTACTGTGCTTTTCCAACACGCTTGCATTTTAGGTCAAATGAATTATGCTGGTTTGCTGCTCGTACGCCTATCTGGATATGGTTTGTAAATAGCCAGAAGAAAAATGCATTTCTTCTGTTTGAATACATTTATCCCCCGGTGTGCTTGTGTGTGCGAGTCATGTGTGTCTGTGTGTATTTACTCAAGCAGCCAATTCGACTCTTCTCGATCAGATGCTAAAGCAATTACTCTGTTTCCATTTTATGAGACACAGAATGAGGCTCGGCATGTATAACATTTGATGGGAAACAGAATGTATTACAGCCAAGTTATAAGCACGCGTAGTACAGTGTTATTTTAATGCTCTCTTTTCCTTCATATAGTTAGCACACTTTAATCTGCTTGTCATTTCACCGCCTTCTACTTAGAGTTCTGTCTTATTTCTTGTAGTTAAACAAAAGCTTTAAACAGCAGCTTCCTTTCACTTCTCCTGTGAGTACTTGGTGCCTGGTAGGACTTGTGGAGCTGTGAGGGGAAACACTTTCATGTTGAAATCCTGAATACGTTTAACGAGTCACGAGTCTGTTTGTAAAAACACCATAATAAAGCAAACCACACTCATTCACACTGTTGTTGTGATTTTCTGTGAATACCGCTGTCCTTAAAATCTTACATTTTTAATCTCTGTGCCTTTTTAGGCCGAGCCAGCATTCGTCCAATGAAAAACATCACCGCAATCGCTGGACGGGATGCCTTCGTTCACTGTCGCGTCATTGGCTACCCTTACTATTCCATAAAGTGGTACAAGAACTCTGCGCTGCTACCTTTCAACCACAGGCAGCGAGCGTTCGAGAACAACGGCACGCTGAAGCTTAGTAACGTGCAGCAGGTGGACGCCGGCGAGTATAACTGCAAGGTGATGGTTCAGCCCAACAAGATGGACTCCCAGAGCGTCCACGTCCGAGTGAGAGGTAAGTCCAATGAAACTGCAGCTCACCAAGTTGCCATTGGCAACCTTGATGTGTTATTCTTACTCTGATTACTCTTTGACATAAAGTCATTAGAAAGGTGCAGTACATCCGGAAAGTATTTACAGCACTTCACCTGTTTCACATTTTTTCATTATTCATTTTTGTTTTATTTTTAACAAAATTGCAAGAATTTCAAGGATGCAAGGATTGTTTTATAGTCATTCGCATCACATGTTTACATGAGGTGGAACGAAATTACGTGCACACAGTCCCAGAGCGAAAGAAACAGAATAAAAAGAAAATAGAATAACAAGTAATAAGTTATACAGATAAATAGAGTGCAACAACCTGAGTACCAGTATGGAGTAGATATAGAAACGTAGGTATATTTAAGCAAACTCTTTTTAAATTCTGTCTTTTTGGGGTATTGTGTGTTGAATTTTGAGGTGAATAATGAATTTAACCCATTTTATATTAAGGCTGTAACATGAACAAAGTTAAGTGAATCGCTGCGACTACTATCAGGATGCCCTGCATAAGAAATGAGAACGTTGATGCCGCTAAAAATACATTGCATGTGCTTTATAATTTATTATTGGTGACATACTGTTATTAAATCTATTTGGTAAACCAGTTCTGTGATTATTAGTGCATAGACTGTATATAAAGGGTGGTCATTAATTAGCAAACTGACATTTTATAGCATTTAGTGTTTAACTTCAAATGATCTTGTTTTTTCTTGGAACAAAAGATAGCCATGTTTATCAAGTTATCAGCAAATACTAGCAAGATTGTTACTATGTTGTGATATGTTAATCTGGTTTCTATGTGGATTTGAAAACCATGTATGTGCCAACTGCAAATCATATCTAAATGCTCCAAAACACACCACACAGATCATTACTGGAATTAGCTAATGTTACAGTCACATTGAGGAAAAAAAAGTGCTTGGAGACAAATAAAGTTAATGCTACAGAAATAAAGCATCACTTTGCCCTTCGAGCTCCCTTCTCTTTAAGTCTGTGTTCTTGGTTTTTGATCGAATGGTCTATTGTTAACACATGCTTTAGAAATTTGCATTTCTAAAACATAAAAAGGTCACTAAGTACTCATGCATTTACACTTATTTTCTGCAATAATCCAAAAGCATATGGGGAAAAAACAACTACTGACCTTCTGTCAAGGGTACCAGGATGATGATAACGTCCTATAAACATAGATATTTCTCTACCACTTCATGGTAAAATGGGCCGCTACCTATGTAGCGCTTTTTCACTCAAAGCGCTTTCTTACTACAATTCATCAATTCACAAATTAACAAACATTTACAAGCAAGTCCGGCATAAATATTGGAAAAACTAGCCTAAGTAATAAACTCTACCTACCGACACTTCCCTCTGCAGCTCAACAATTAATATGTAGTATTACATCTATTTAATATTAACAATCTGAGCTAAAAAAAAAGTGCCATTACCCTGTATAGTATTGCATGTGTGGTATTGATCTTCACACGTCACATTTAGCCAAAAGGCATAGGCATATTCCTCCATAGGTTTTGTGGGAAACTGTCACAGTTCCAACTTTGTGTGATACAGTGGTGAAAAAAGGTTTCGGCTCACTCTTCTCCTCCCATCCAGACGCCACAATATAAATAGATCTCTCCGGACTAAATTAATTAATCTACCTGATATTCCTGGGTACATTAGTCTGGCTTATGAAGAAGAAGTGAAGATGGCAGCTGATATTACAGGGCTGACTGACTGATCTCCACTGAGATCTTACAACTGTAATAGATTATACTAAAAAAACGGGCTTCCCCATTATGTCTCATTTCCTTCCCTCTGCACAGTATGTAATGTTGTTTTCACTATAATACACTTTCCCACAGAGCGAGGGAAACGGAGGAAGAAAGAGAGTGAGAAAGAGAGAGTGATGATATAAAGCAACCCTTCCCAGCGGTGCTATAGTGAGGGAGTGCATTTGTTAATTTACTCTGCTCATGCTTAAAATGCCGAAGTGTCTTTGGGGATCCCTGGAGTCCATTATCTCCACTTTGTTGTGAATTAAATAAGCGGCTAAAGTGCTGCTTATTTCAGTGTTATTTGAACTGAATGGACGCTCGCGCAGATGACTTGTGTGATGGCTGGAGATTTCCCAGAGAATATAGCGCAGTCAATTTGAATAGATCATATTGTAACTGTGATTATATCGTGCAGATAGATTGACTTTGTTTCTGAATTTCAGTTATTCAAGACAGGTGCATTGAAGACTGAGGTGGTGCAAGGGATGTAGCCTCTGTTTAGTTTAAAGTTGTTAATTCTTTATATTGTAATATAAATGCAAGTATAAATATTTCCTGTAATCATGATTTTTGTGCTATAATTTGATAGTGTTGTTGCAGCTAGATGTTAATGCACATAGGTGTAGGTTAGTGGCTTGATATATGATCATTTATAGATAAAGGGAAAAGGCTCAGGTTTGTTAAGGTTTCTTTTTCTAAAGCATCACAACAAGTCACCTTGAAAGTTATTATTATTTATTTTCTTTCTCTCTTTCTATGCACTCTGAGGACAAAATGTTCCAGCCTGGGAATGACAACGAATTATTGCAGCATGTTTTGCTATTCAAGTCTTTTATGTTCTTTCAGTGACCTCTTGTTTTCTTAACAGAGAGAGAGAGAGTGATGCTTATAGGGTTAGTCTCAATAAGGGACACAGCAGCTTTAACAGAATCCAGGGAGTTCAGATGATTTTTGAAGACTTGTAATCATTTAGATTTTTATCCCTCCACCTGCAGTCCCTCCCTACATCCAGCCCTTCGAGTTTCAGCGTTTCACCATCGGCCAACGCGTCTTCATCCCCTGCGTGGTCATGTCTGGTGACCGACCGCTGGACATCACGTGGCAGAAGGACGGGCGGCCGATCCCCGCCAGCTTGGGCGTAACTGTGGACAACATAGACTTTACCAGCTCGCTGAGGATCTCCAACCTAACACCCGACCACAACGGCAACTACACCTGCATCGCCCGCAATGAAGCTGCTGTTGTGGAGCACCAGAGCCAGCTGATCGTTAGGGGTAAGACAGCATCCACCTTCCATCTATCAGTAAAATCAGCTGGGAAACACCATGAAGTGTTGCTGTTTGTTGTGTTTGTTGCTGTGTACAGTCCCTCCTCAGTTTGTGGTTCAGCCTGAGGATCAAGATGGGATCTATGGCAAAACTGTGACTCTTAACTGCTCCGCTGAAGGTTATCCACCACCTACCATCGTTTGGGAACACTCCAAAGGTACATTAAATGAACTGAATGTAAAGGGAAGATGGTTGAACATGTGAGAAGAGGTGCAAACATCAGTCAAAACAGGGAGAAATCACTCTGCTTGCTGCTTTCTTTACCTGCGGCTGGCATACATGTCTATGAATGCGCAGGACATACAAACGCACACACCACTTCAATTTAGGGCTGTTAGTTTTCACAGTTCCCACCTGCATCGTTAGAAAATCATCAGAGAGAAAAAGACGAGAACAGACTGAAGCAGACAGACAGGCAGCAAGGCAGCAGGTGATTTTAGTCACTTGAGCAGGGCAGATGAAGAAAGGGGCCCCAGATGTTTGCTCCATCATCCATATAACCTGGGATGAAAGCTTCACCAAGAGAAACACAACAGCCAACGAGGAGCAGAGCGTGCGCATGTGTGTGTCTGCGTGCTCGGTGCCATGATCAAAGGAGTGAAAGAATCAGATCTGTTTTTCACCCTTTGATGGGATTTATGTGTGCTCGTGTGCATGTCTGTGCCTGATTAGCAGTGTCTGACCAGGCCTGATCAGTATGTACAGAGGGATCGGCCTGAGCTCAGCATGTGTCTACTCGCTTGTAGTGTTTGAAGCTAGCTTATTGGTCAGGTTTGCTTAAGCCAGACTACCAGTCAGTCCTATTTTTTGGTTTCTGGGACCTTTTTACCTCAGCATTTCACACACTTCCTGTTTCTCTACAGGATAGCTGTCAGAGCAAAGGGACAATGAAAATCAACTTATCCAGGGCAGGCAGTTTAGCTCGCTAATGCCTAATTTGTTGTTAGCCAGACTGCAGTTTGTCCAGAGAATAGCTGCCTGGCATGCTTTTACTGCAACAGTAATAGCTAAGAGCCAGATGAGTGTCTCCGAGAGATATGGAACAGTAAGTAAAGGTCAACTGCTATTAACATAACGACTAGCACTATTTGGATATGCAGAATCCATAATTCAAGGAAGAACACCTCTACCTCCCTCTGCCTCTCTAAGAGCCAGGGGAGCAGGAACAAAGTCACCACTTGACCCTTCTCTAGCCACGGCCACTTGACTGCATTTTAATTAAACAGCAAATACCCACAGCTCCCTAAATGGTCTAATCTGTACACGCTAACTTTAACACGAGCTTATGCAACGTCTGGCTCACTTTGCATGCGTTTAATGCTACATGAGCAAGACTAGTTAAAGATATGAGCCTTATAATTCAGTGTTGGTGACATTTCTTAGAGACTTAAGGGCTGCCAGTTCAGGAAGAGATACTGTAATGTATAACAGTAAAAAGAGACTGATTATATAATTTTCTATTTAAAAGACAGAGACAGTTTCCTACCCATCTGTTAGCAGACTTCAGACAGGTACCGGACAGATTTTGTTAGTTATTTTGAAAAATTTTAAGAATGAATTTCAAATGTCAGTCATATTTGACTTTTACAGATAAAGAACGGCGCAAAGCATCGAACCCACTGCTTCAGGATTAGTGTGTCCTTGTCTTTCAGACTGGCCAGAAATGTGTTTCTAAGGACATTTCTGTGTTATTCTTTTGGTGAATTCAGCAAACACAAGAGCAAAGACTAAATCCAGAGTTGGAAACACAAGAACAAAAAGAAAAAAGGAGAAAATCCTCTTCTAACTTCAGCGGAGAAATCTGCCTGACTCTGCATCGAAGGCTAGTTCCAATATAAGGCCTCCCTGCTCTCCCCGTTGTTCCTCTGCACCAATCTGCCTTCTTGTTAAACATGAGCATTATGTCTGTTCTGATTGCATCACACCAGCAGCTCAGCCTGTTTCGCTCTGCTCAGCAGCTGTTTGGCGATTTAAGGATTTAGGCCTGGTGTTAAGAAACATGTTTACAATCCTTGCTGAATCTGACAGGCTTTGTCGTCAAATCTGTAAACACAGATGCATGGTCAAGTGAATGCACATGGACACACACATTCTAGGTCCTCTTACTGTTAAGTACTGTAATGCTATTTATCTTCATATATGTGTATTTTTCTCTGTGTCGTGGTGCACTGAATGAGCCATATAAATAAATCTGAATGCCTCTTTTCTGATTTAAAACAGCTCCTGATTTTGTCTTTTTTTGGCCCGTCTCTACCTGCTCGCACTAGGCGCCGGCGTCCCCCAGTTTCAGCCCATCCCTCTGAACACCGGCTCTCGTATCCAGCTGCTGAGCAACGGTTCGCTGCTTATCAAACACGTGCTGGAGGACGACAGCGGCTTCTACCTGTGTAAAGTCAGCAACGACGTGGGAGCGGATGTCAGCAAGTCCATGTACCTCACAGTCAAAAGTAAGAATCCACATCTGATGCAGCTGTAATCAATTTCTGCTTCGCTGTCTGGGCTGAAGGAGCAGTAGGCTGAATTGGCTTCCATTATTTTCAGGAGTTAAGCTGTGCAGCTTATGAACGAACAGATCATGACGAGAACATTTTTCTATATACATCAGTTATACCTCACACCTCCACGTGAACGTGTCTTAGTTTAATGTCCATGACTGCTGGTGTCCTGCTTCCACGAGCATTAGCATGTAGCTCCCCTAACGTGCTAGGAGTGGTACTTAGATGCAAGTGGGGATTATTTTCCCTCTGCTACTGTTATCAAACTCGAGCATGAGGTTCCCTGCTGACAGGCAGCACTCTTTCTTTCTCCGTCTCATCCTCTGTTTTCTTCTTGGGTGTACATAAACAAGACTGTGACTCCAGCTCAATTTAATATTTAAGTTAGTCTGACAGGATAAAGGTCAGGTGTTCAAAATGTTCTCTATCATACTGTGACCTCTGACCTCTCTGTGAAAAATAATTTGTGCAGAACCCGCCTTCTGGGTGAATCTGTATGTTCTATCATTAATATCAGCGGGCACATCGTGGATATTCATGTGTCACTGTAATTAAGCCTCGCAGTGTACAAGGCTGAGAAGCTGTCAGCACTGAAACAGCAAGCTCAGAGAGGAACAAACTCTGTGTTTTCATAGGTCAGTTTGCTGACTGTGGCACCCAGTTGCTATGCAGCAAGTTGACCTATGGCTGTGCCAACCTTTTTTCTTCTATTTTCTACCACGCAGAGAGCAAACACTGCAGCTGCAGCTACTGCAGTCTCAACTCTCAGTAGCATATCAAACTCCAAACACTGATTTTCATGTATTTCAACTGAAGAAAATGATAAGTGAACAAGTTCTTACGGCACACAGTATGCTTTAACCATTAACTAAAAAAATACATAAAATAAATTGGGCCTGCATTTTCTTTATATTATGCTTTCAGTGTATCTGTTAAAATCCACCCATATGTGCTCCTCAGGGTCACAGAGAATGCTAAAGACGTTAGAATAAGATAATATAGCTCAATAATTTAATCTTTGCTGTTGTTGAATGCAACAGCAATGCAGATCTTCTCTTTTTCTCTCATCTCTGACCTTTTTCATTTTAGTCAACTTTTAGTCCCTTTGTGAGGTCTTCTCGCAGGAGTTCACTGAGATAATGTGCAGCAGCAGAGAAGATATTGGTGTGCTTTTCTGGGTGACTCCTCAATGATCATTCTCATCAATCCCCACCCTAAGTCAGAGCTCCTAGGTGTATGTGAGGTGTGCAGAAGGGAGCATAGAGTTTATTGGCCGAATCAAACATGCTGGTGTGCACACATGCAGCTTATTTACATGCTAGAACGTGTAAAGTGCATTTTCCACACACTGCCACATTGCTTTAGTATCAGTCACTGTGCAGTCCACCCTTTGGGCTTCCTTATTAGGGGGAGGGTTTTGATTATCGATTTATTGATTAAAATCGATTCTCGCTTGGATAACGTGATATCGATTCATTAAAATCCTGAATCGATTTTTTAATATAAATTTATTTTGCTCGAAACACCAGAATCTCAGGTTAAACCTCACAAAATTTCAACAACCACCAAACAGCTAAAACAGTAAATGAGAGCAGGAACACGGACAAAGACGTAAACACAAAGCGCGGATCAGAATCAGTGAGATGTCGCCTTTCTCACCCGACGGCACGGACACGAGCTGAAAGCCGACAGCTCGCTGATTCTGATGTTTCGGCGGGTCCGCGCTTTGTGTTTGCGCCATTTTTGCCCTGATTCTGAAGCTGCAGTTTTTATCTCTCTCCAAACATTATTAACTGAACCAGCAGCAAAAGAAGCAGCAAACTCGATTCACATAAACATCGTCATGAATTCCCTCTTATTGTTTTGCTGCCACCACGATAAAATCACACTACATGCACAGCTGTCTCTCTCTCTCTCTCTCTCTCCGACAGCGCTGTCGGACGCTGTTTTTTTTTTCCTTTCACTTACTTCCGAAAAGAGAGCCTCATTTCTGCCGTTCAATACTGAACAAATCTAAACTTTTTAAAATTATGCAAAATTGCAAAACGCTCAGCTGTGTCTCTAAAACCTCTGTAACTTTGCTCTGCTTCACGTCAGCAGCATCAGGTACTGTTCATATGTTCATTAACGGTTTTGTTTCGTTTTTGATGTACTGCAGAATATTTTTATTAAACCCCAGGCCAGGAAAATCACCTTCATGTTTTTCTGTGTTTTATCCTCAGCTACTTTGACACAAAGGCATCTGCTGTGATGCTCACACCTTTGATTATGTCTCGCAAGTGTCAGCTTTCTTTTTATAGATATAAAAATATAGAAATGTACTGATGCATGATCTGAATTATAATATTTCTGACTGTCTGAGGCAAAATTTCCCGATTCAAATTGAATCGACGTGGATTGAATCGATTCGGGACCTTGTGACTCGGAATCGAATCGATTCTAGAAATGAGTGACGATACCCTGCACATCCATGATGTTCCACCACATCACAACACAGTGAACTCATCGTCATGCACAAGAAACCAGTTCGAGATGATTTGAGCTTTGTGACATGGCTCGTTATAATACCAGAAGAAGGCATCAGAAGATGGGTACACTGTGGTCATAAAGAGACAGACATGCTCAGCAGCAATACTCTGGTAGGCTGCTCTGTTTCAACAATGCTCAGTTGGTGGTAATGGGACCAAAGTGTGCCAAGGAAATATACCCCACACTATTATATCAGCAGCCTAAACCACTCATATAAAGCAGGATAAGCCCATGCTTTCATGTTGTTTACTCCAAAGTTTGACCCTACAGTCCAAATGTTGCAGCAGAAAACAAGAGTCATCAGATTCTGATGCTCAGTTTGAACTTCAGCAGGTCGTCTTGACCACGTCTACATGACTAAATGCACTGAGTTTACCCCATGAGACTGGCTGGTTAAATATTTGTGTTAACAAGCAGCTGAAGAGGTGTATGTAACAAAATGTCCAGTGAGTGTATGTGTGTTATTTGTGGAGGACATGAACAATCAATAACCCATACCTCTACTCGACAGGAAACAGCAGTGGACTGTTTATGCTGTGTTATTGGTGTGCATTTTGTATTCTAGTAGGAAATGGAATCGTGTGAGGAGTGAACAGAAACTGCTTGCATAGTTTCACTTTCATTGATCCTAATATTCAGCTGCACTAGCTGCCACAGCAGTGTGAGAGAGTTGTGTATATGTGTGTGCGTGAGAGAGGCTTGACCTATTGAATGCACTCTGCTGTTGCTGCAGGCTTCAGTTTCACGTTGCACTGGGCTCTATCAAAGGGAATTCTAATAACTTCACTACTGAATAATGTACGCTTGCTTCTCACAACTAGTAGTTTCATTAACATGAACTGTAACCGTAACATGATTTACAGCTTTTATTATTTATATGAAAACATGTTCTTCTGCTTTAAATGAACAGAAACATGTTCTATTCCTTTAAAGCGCGAGTTATATATTCCCAACATAGTTGGGTGAATTTTTGAAGCCACATACACACACGATAGGCCTGTGGTGCTGATAAAATCATTTTTCTCCCTAAAGCACCAAGTGCACTGCACCTGCACATCTTTAGTTGGAAAGATGTTCAGGGATTTGTGCTCTAAAGATGCTTCTTTCCACCCAAAGTAACCAAAATGAGTCTTCCTCACTCCTCATGCGACAACATATGCAACTTATTAGAAAATATCAAACATTCGAGCAGCTGTAAAAGCGACAAAGATGACTCGTTTATAAATAACTTGGCTGAGATTACTAGAATACCTTCTCCTCCCCTCGCTCTGTCACGCTCTCCAGCAAACACAAACACTCCAGTCCTCTTGAGGCCGTGCTGTCGATAATCTGCATTACCGAACTATAAAGTCACCTGCATCTATCACAGTTCTTTCTGCTATTAGGCTAAGATACAATCAGCCACTGCAATCAATGGCCTGCCTTGCTGTGTCTGCAGTCCATGCCGCTGTCCGTAGTGCTGAACTAGCAATGCTGGCTGTACTCTATTCCTAAAATATCCCTTTAATATTTCTCAGGTCATTCAGAAACATCTGTGCTACAAAAAACAAAAAAACATATACACCGGCTCTGACGATAACGCTTGCGGGGTTTTACATGAGAAATGACTAAACATCCAGTTTTTACTGCTTTGCTGTTTTGTGCAACTTGCAGGTAAAGTGACCGAGTTAATTAACCTGCACTTGTATAATTCATATAATGTAATACGATATCTATATAAAATACCCCAGCTTGGATTGTACAGTGTAAAACATGGGAAAATCCTGCCCCCCCCCCAAAGGAAAAAAAAATTCTTAGGTGCTTGTAAAGTAATTTTTTAAAACTTTGCTATAAAATTACAAAGAGACAGTTGTAGTATGGAGAGAAAGAAGGCGATTCGATAAAACTGAATTGGAGATTTATGGTTAAGGCAGCCTACAATGGAGGCTGCAGGCATGTAATAGTATTTCTTACATTCAATGTAGTAAAATGGCCTTGAAATATCATTTTTATATTCTCTATAGCTGCCTGCGGGCTCCGCATGATTTTGTACAGAGCAAGCAACTTTATTTCAGTCAATAACGATTGCTAGTTAATGGACCCCCCCCCCCTCCCCCCTTTGTATTAGATGCCATTGATTCTCACGTTCATGAACTTTAGTAATATTTGAGAACATTGAGAACTTTTCATTTGTTCTGTAGGTGTTCAGCAGATCTTCCGAGCTTACACTTCTCTTCAGGAAATGTGCAGGCAAACATAAAGAAAGATCAGTGCTACCAATCGTCATAGTCCAACATTTTCTATCATAGTCGAGATTTGAAAAAAGAAAATTAAGTATAAAACGTTTAAGATCACAGTCATATTTTGTTTAATCCAGGATCAGTTCATGTTATATACAAGATGGTATATTCTGTATATAAGTGAGTGATACACTTTTCACTCCAGACATTTTTTTCTAAATGATCTTAGAGGTGACGGGGCTTTCTCCATTGCCGCCCCGAGGCTCTGGAACAGTCCTTGGAAGTCTTCAAATGGAATCTAAAGACCTACCTATTTTCCAAGGCTTTCCAATCTCTCTGACACCTCTTTTATTCTGTTTTAGCTATTCAGGTCTTTTACCTCATTGAATGATGTTTGCATGCGCATACATGTATTTAATGTTCACGTATGTGTGCTTGTGTGTGAATGTGTGCATTTTTGTATATGTATGTGCATATTTGCATGTACACATATTTTTTACAAACATATATGGATGTCTTACAATGTTTTCTATAATGTTTTCATCTTATCTATTTTAATTCTTTTTATTATATTATCCCTCAGTTTAGCACTTTGGCTGACACTTGATGTCTTTTAAATGTGCTATATGATTAAAGATGACTTGACTTGGCTGGACATTTCTGTACCACAGTTACTATATTGATGCCACGTCTGTATGGGATCATCAAAGTAGATCAAATGTGAACACACTTCTTTCTTTTTCTTTTATAGAGTTATTCCAAACCTTCTTAGTCATTTGTGATTCAGTTAGCACTGACGTGTCATCTTCACAGTTAGAATACTTCACATTAGAGGAAAATGTGATATGTTCTTTTGGGCCTCTGATCATACTTAGCTTCCCCTGCTACCATTGGCTCAGCCCCATGCCGAACACTCATCAAGAGATCAGATTTCACATTTTAAACCCCAGCTTGTACTTGTTGTACTCGAGATGCTTTCTGTAAAGCTGAACTAAAGTCGCCTGAGTGGTGTATAATTTTTTTTCTTGGCATACATTGTATATGTTTTTGTACACGCTGCAGGAATATTTTAGAGTTTGTGTATTCATGTAAAACACATCGTTTGCATTGTGCTTGTATGGAGAGGATACAGTTGTGTGTGTGGGGGTGTATGTGTGCCTTTTATGAGAGGTTAGAACTCTTGAGTGCATTTCTGCTTCATTTAAATCCATCAATACCTCAATTAGTAGCTGACGTGGGCTCAAGGGAAGTGCAGTCTGCATGTTTCTCTGCTTTATTTGCACTCTCAGCCCATTGTTTCGTCTTACACATTCAGCAGTGAGAGACTGAATAACACACCAAATAGTGTTAATCTAATGAATATACGAGTTATATAGCAAAAGATCTATTTTACATATTTTTGCTGTTCGTTGTAATTGGTTATTTAAATTTTTACGCTATTTTATGAGTCTAATTATGTCCGTATTATGTTATATGTCCAAGTGTTATCAGTTGGTCTGTGTAATTGAATTTTGTGTTAAGTCTATGAGTGTAAGTACAAGCAAAAAAGAAACATTTAAAATTTACTGGTTATTTTTAACCTGCTCCTCAAACTTGTTTGTTCTTTTGGTGCTGTATATACACAGGGCTGCAGTGACACTGAAAAAGTTGAAAAAGTAGTGTTTATTCTTTTTAGTAATCCTTTTTAAAAACCAAATTAGTAAAAATAAAAATGAAAGCACAGGGTTAAATATTAAGCAGGTGTTTTTGTGATTTCCAGCTACTAAAGGTCAGCATGACTGGCTCTCTAAATAGCATATAGCATTAACATAAAATTTTAATACGATGGATACTACCAACTTTTTGATTAAACAAACTAAGTTAAATTTTTTAAAAAAATTAACTAAATAAAAAAACAGAAAATCCCATTGAGCTTACCTTTTAATATTCACCCTAATCCCCAAAATACAAGAGAAAGCAAGGTGTCTCCTAAGAACACAGGCTGCGGGCTACGAATTGCTAATGCCATCTAATCATGTGCAAAGTGTTAAGACCAATGTGTGACCCACCTGCCACTGGGACATGACCAGTAAATTAAGGTCAGAGTAATGAATATCATCACAAACTAAATTTATATCATTTATATCGATAGTATGATATGTTACCCTACATGATGATTAATTTTAAACTGAATTTCTTCTATTACTGCGGCCCACCTGTAGTTCTGTTGCAGCCCAGCAGGTGACCCCAGCACACACTTTGGGACTCCATCCATCTATCCGCTTCCCCTTTTCAGGGTCGCGGGGGGCGCTGGAGCCTATCCCAGCTGTCATAGGGCGAGAGGCGGGGTACACCCTGGACAGGTCGCCAGTCTGTCACAGGGCCAACACACAGGGACAGACAACCATTCGCACTCACATTCATTCGCACCTAGTGACAATTTGGATTATCCGATTAACCTATCCCCACAAGCTGCATGTCTTTGGACGGTGGGAGGAAGCCGGAGTACCCAGAGGGAACCCACGCAAACACGGGGAGAAACATGCAAACTCCACACAGAAAGACCCCAGCCTGATGTTGGAATTGAACTCAGGACCTTCTTGCTGTGCGGCAACAGTGCTAACCACCGTGCCACCGTGCTGCCACTTTGGGACTCACTAGCATAAATAGCAGAGGTGCACATAAGTGGTCCGCAGTCCCGCATTCGCTGTCAAAATAAAAGACGCACACCAGATAAGAAGTTGCAACGCTGTTTGCGAAGCCAGCTCACCTCCTGCAACCACTTTTCCGAGAATATGCGTTTCTTTTGCGGTTCGGACTCCTTCTGACATTTCTTTGGGGGTGGAGGAACACCAAAGTGTAATTGCTTAAAGTTGTTTAAGTTGAGTTTGCTTCTTCGACATCTTTATAAGTTCTAAACAAATGTCTGTCCTCCTCCAGAAAATCTTATGTACACAAATGCGCGTTGCAACTGACTATAATTACAAATTACAAAAGGAGGCAGAACTGAAACTGAGAATAAATAAACAGGAGGAATAACTTAGAATACAAAACTGAAAATGACCAGGACAAAGCACACATTACAAAAAATGTGAGGATAAACAGAACCAAAATGTCAAAACTCAAAACACAGGGGCAAAGACACGAGACCGTGGCATTTTAGTTTCGGACACATGGTTATTGTTTATTAAGTAAATAGTGTTCACCTTTTTTACACCTCTTCTAATGTAAGGGAATTTGACCATGTGGCAAAAAGCTTTGAAAGGGTATAAATCTTTGCATTCCTCTGTTAAGTCCTCCTCTTCCTTTCTGTTGTCTTTGTTCCCTCTCTTTCACTCCCTTCTCGACCACCTCAGCTTTCTCCTCCTCTCCTGTCTCCCCCTCTTCGCACTCACGCTTTCTCCTCTACCCGTCCGTGTTTTATTACCAGGCCCCTGTAATATTGCTGGATATTAAAAAATATACATCAACTGAGCAATTACAGGCCATCAAAAAGAATAGGTTTAGCCCGGGGCTGTGCAAGTGCTGCACGGTAGATGCATAGAGATCAGATGAGGAGAAGGCCTTACCTCTGCTCGGGCCACTGAAGCACAGCCGAGAAGATGTAGAACATTTTAGGTACTGCATTGTACTTCGCATGTTTCATTCACACGTGTTTGTATACAAGGTCAAAAACAGCTTGAATACCTCAATGTGCACAGAGAGGTATTCATATGTGCAGTCAGGGGCACAGGAACACTTCAGCAGTCAAGCATGCGCTCGTAGATACAACCGTAAATGATGAATACAGTCGTGCACACGTGATTTCACAGTCATTGTGCGCCCTTTCTAGAGTTCTTTTCATGAGCAAACATGATCCCTGTTGATGTTAACTCGCCGAGGCCTCCGATTTAGATGGAGAAAATAGCCCCTGTTAAGGAGCAATAACATTTAGAGATGGGGCTGAGGAGACTCTGTTTATAGGACTCACTTAAAATTCATAGTTGCTATGCAAAATAAATCAGCAGTTTCCTGCGCGGGGGCAGTGGGTACGGGAATGATGGCGCTGGGAGCGAGGGAGAGGGAGGGGCTCCAAGTGAATAAGGGATGAGGTTTAAACGTCGGCAGTCCCAAGTCTGACACGCACAATAGCGCACAGACCCGAGCGTGCACATCCGCGCAGGCACACACAAACGCGCACGAGTATCAACCCCCTTTTGATTTTTGCTGGCTGCTTCAAAGATGAAAATGTGCTGTGAGGGAGGGAAAAAAGACAGAGAAACATGTTGAAAGAGTCTGTGTGTAAGTGTTTGTTTGTTTGTATGTGGGGGGAGGTTACTGTACGCGGGATCCGTGCTTGTGTGCGGACGTGCTTGTCGAGTCTCTTGATTTGAATGTAGAGCATCAAAAACAAAAGACTGAGAGATATAAGTCTGATGTTTTTGGCAGATGGCAAATGATCACAGATATACAGATGTTTCAAAGACATGTTTGAGCTAATTAAAAGATAAGGCACACAATTTAGTTTTCCCTCTAGAGGGAATTTACAGGTTGTTTTAGCCACACTAGAAGCAGAGATCCTGAGCAGGATGGCAGTGTTATTATTCTGCTCCTTTCATTTTAAAAGGAAAAATTGTATTGTAAACTTGATAACACCCTTTGCCATCATCAGGCCAAGGTTTTTATTCATCCAATACTATTATAACATTGTTATTTTGACACATTAGTGTGCTGTTGTTATCATTTAACTCATCAAACATCCTCACAGAGCTTATGGCATGTGTGTAAGCCTGAACTCACCTTAAAAATCCAACGCTGGTGAGGCCTTGATACATGTGGTATCCGGTATAGCGACACCTTCACGCATGCCACCGAAATGATGAATAACAACTGAGCAAAAAATAATCTGCAGCATTTTTCAGCCTGCGTGACGTTTCAACACATCAGAGTAATTCAAACGCCATCATGCAAATAGCCATTCACACAAGTGTGGGATAATAAATGATTAATTATGTTTTCAAGTACTTTAAATGGCTTGTGATTGTCTAACCTTCCTGGCACTCCAAGTATAATCAAAGCGTACTGTGTGCAGCCAAAATAAATTATTACAAAGTTAGCTACAAATGCTGGTTCAACCACAGGAATGCTTTGTGTTTGTGTGCGCGTGTGTGTTTGTGGATGACGGTGGGTAACAGGTCTGTTTCTACAGTGCTCTCTGTGTTTTACTTTGGATTTGTTTGTGTACATGCATGCCTATTGTGTGTAGATGCACTGTGCATGTGTGCAAGGCCAACGTTGCTGTATTTATGCATTTCTGAGTGTGAGTATGTGTGTGCGCCTGTGCATATCTGAGGTTCGTGTACGCCTGTGTGAGACAACAGCACGGCCAGCGGACTTGTCTGCTGTGTATGAATAATCAAAGTGGTCTCTCTCATCATTAAATCATCACTGTCCTGGTGGGAGCCTGAGGAGGGAGATGGAGCGAGAGAGCGAGGGAGAGAGCGAGGGATCATAGTTAGCGCTGCAGGGGTACATGCTCGCTCTCTCTCCTCCATCGTGTACTGTGGCTGAGATGTGTCATGAGCACAAGTCTTTTCTGCTCTCTGCGCTCGCCCACTTAGCTCCCCCAGACACATCCGCTCTCGTGCGCACACATATTCATACATACGTGCACGTTGTTCAGGAGTGTACAGACACTCGCGCACTGAGTCAAACACACGTATCGCTTCCTTTCTTGGAAGCGAAGGCCTCGGAGCGCTGCTACAAAAGCATCTGCCACATGTAGCTGCTGTTACTGTCCTATTCAGTCACACAGTCCTCACCACTGCGTGCAAACACCTCAAAATGCATAGCGCATATATACCGGTAGTACAAATGTGTTTTCCTAATAAAAACAAGACTTGGAGATTTGTCTTTTTGACAGAATCCTTTGTAGCTGATTAACCGACGAAAGCTGCTCCACTAATTAATCTTAAAATGACAAGGAGTCTAAAGCGTCTCTCAGTTTTGCATCATTTTGTAACCTCTTTCAGCCTATTACAACCCCAAACCTGCCCATTATTAAAAAGCAGATACGATATCATGCAAAAGTCTTGAGTCGGCCCTCATTTCTTTATATTTTGCTTTCAGGGAGCCAGACTTTCTTGTCTTGAGCAATAGCTCTCAAGGCTGTCTGAAGGTCTTTCAAAGCTTTACTTTGGACATTTGCTGTTTTTCCCGCTCTGTCCAGTCCAGTCCTTGTACCTGACCAGTTTCAGAGGAATGTTTTTGTTTTGTTTGCTTTCTTAGCCACTTAAGACTGACATATAAATCATTCAAGCATAAAAAAAGCAAGGCTGTTGTTTCTACACACACCAGCAAAAAAATCTATTTTTAATTGTATCTTTAGGCACTTTGTTACTAGTGGTCTGTCACAAAAAAAAATTTTTTTGTTCAATTGATGAAAAATACCAAAGATAACAGTTTGATAGCCATAAAATCTTTGCACCGCTAATTCCCCAAGAGCTATGAACTGTGAAAACTTGGCAGCATGGTTGCAGGCCTAAAAAACAGCAGTACCTGAGAGAGTCATCTTACTCCTCAGTCGATCGATCTACAGTTCACTTAAGCTTCATCAGAAATGGTCTCAGGAATATGGGAAGGAAAGGTTAAGGTATGCCCAGTTAAACAAAAAACTCAAGTGAAAATCAGTGGCAACTAGTCTTATGAAGAGACGAATCCATTTTTTGGCTCTAATCATCATCAGTATGTAGGGAGAAGGTCAGGAGAGACGTACAGCTGTCTGTAAAACACGGTGGAGGCTCTGTCAGGGTTTGGGGCTGCGTTTTAGCCAGTGGTGTTGGAGATTTGATCAGAATTGATGGCATGGCAATGACACATGGCCAATGCAGTAAAAGGATATTGGATAGGAAAAACACACACTGCAACACTGTCAGTCATGGACTGGCCTCCCCAGAGCCTGGACCTCAACATTATTGAAGCAGCGTGGGACCATATTGAGTGAGGATGGGGGGAAAAGGCAGACAACATCCGAAGAAGAACTTTGAATGTCCTTCAAGAAGCCTGGAGAACTATTCCTGAAGACTACTTGAAGAAATGACAAGAAAGGTTAGTTAAGAGAGCTCAGGTTGTGTTGAAGAATAAAGGCGGACATAACAAATATTGAGTTGGAATCTGGTTAGAATCGTACAAACTCTTTCTTATGTATGGTTGCACATTTCAGTTGCTGAACCCATGTCCCATTTTCCATGTCCCTAGTAAAATATAAGGAAATGAGGGATGGCTCAAGACTTTTGCACAGCACTGTAGACTAGAGAAAGCTAGGGTGACAATTGGCAGGTAAGGACATGCATAATCCCAAGTGGAAATCAAGATTTAAATGAATGTCCTTAATATGCTTTTACAATTTATTCAAATGCTCTTGTGAATACAATTTTAATATAAAACTTTAAAAAAACTTCATAAAACATTATTTACATGTGGCAAACATTATTTGATGTATTATTTATTGTCATTTGTTGAAATCTGTGGCTCATATTTGTCTGCTTAGATACCTTTTAAGATTCAGTATCGTCTGTAATTACAGCTTTTCTAATAGGAGTGATTCCCATAACCATATTCTGCTGCTGATTTCGATGTGCTGTCTAACACTACTGACAGCAGTCGGATCCTCTGAATTGTTTTACTTGAATTGCAAAGTGTATAATAATAATTGAGATAATGCTCTCTTCGATGGAGATTAACATATTCATTCAGTCTGCTCAGACTGCAGGAGCTAATATGGTGTAATCCAATTCAGGAGCTTCACACCTTAGAGATCATTATGGTGTGAATAGCACCTGAAAGTCTCTGCGAGTGTTACGATCAGGAGACAGCTTCGTGTAAGAAGGGAGAAAAAGATGGAATAAAAGAGAGTGTGAGTACGAGAATAGTGTGAGTAGAGATTGTGGGTGAGAGACGTTCACAACAGATACTCATTCTGCTGAACGACACACTCGCACATGGGCTAGATGTGCTGCTAATGAGCCTGGTGTGCGGTTACGGTGTAGAGCCAGACCGACTCCACTCTCAGACCGAAGGGAGTTCAGTCAGGAGTCACTGCTTTTTTCTCCTTCCTCCATTCCTCTACCTCATCTTCAGAAAGGAGCACGTTACCCTTCACTGTCTTTATCAAAGCAGGCGCTGGCTTACCTGAAAGGCTCCTTTTCAGTCTTCTAAGTACTGGGAGAGACAGGCAGACTCAAACAGGAGTTCGTGGCGGTCCCTGGAGTGTTTAAGTGGTTGTCATAATTGTCACAAAAAAGCAGAAATAGAGTTTTCTCAGCATTAGACAAGAAACACAGTAGAGTGTGCCATGTTCTGGGAAATACATATTGATATATTTTAATTTGATGTAAAACTCTATGCTAAAACGTGAAGGTAGTGATTCCAAAGTGGCACATACACATTAAGCATTATGTCACATCCACATATAGAGAAACCTAGCACTAACAGTCAGGAAATTAATAAATCTTCTACTTTATTTCCCCTCAAATGGTGCCATATTTGTGGGTTGAGCAGCAGAGTTGAGCAGTTGGGTTGCGCCCATGAAGAACTATTGACTCTGGTTTGGTCTTGTTCATTGGATCGGATGATTGAAATCTGAGGAAACACTGCTGTGAGATGGAACTCAGAAGTGTTCACAGTTGTTGGGGTTAGACTCCAGGCAATCCCAAATCTCCACCGTCTGAGACCAAACTCTATCCTCTGAGATGACAGTGCTCAACCCCCACAGAGCCGGGTTTATCAGAGACTACCTCCAATATTTGGGAATTGAGAAGATGTTCCAGGTTGCTGTGGCTGTGTATCTAAATAAATAAATGACCCCAAACAAGAGTCAATAGCAAAATAAGCTGTTTGGCATTGACAGAGAATATTTGGCAAATTTTTCATGGGCCCAACCCTCCTACTCAACTCTGCTGCTCAACCCACAAATGCATTTTCCTTACATAGGCGATATTTAAAGGGAAATAAAGAGGCTTTCCAACAATATAGGATTTATTTGCAACAAAGAAATAGTCACCCTTCACACCCCAAAACAAATTTCCTTCCTTTTTCTGTATATAGGTAGATACATTTGTGTGTGTCAGCTTTGTGTATGTAGTGGAGTTTTTTCTACTCTTCGCTCGATATGATGACAAAGAGAGGGGATATCCCTAATATGGTCATCTCAATTATGTGGGTGTGGCTGTGAGCAGGGTAATCCTGTCTACTTGAAGTTTAACTCTTGCTCTGAAAGTTTGCTCAAAGGGAGGTTGGCCTTAAAAGGAGAGGCGCTAAAACAGCTTGTTTCAGAGAATCATGCAAAGCTACTGTAGTGGAGTTCAAGAACAAATAAATACAGTAAACCATATTGTTTTCTTTTCACTTTTACTCATTACCCACCCAACTCTCCGTTCAGTACCAGCCATGATCACCTCCTACCCGAACACCACTCTTGCCACGCAGGGTGAGGAGAAGAGGATGAGCTGCATAGCTCACGGAGAGAAACCCATCATGGTGCGCTGGGAGAAAGAAGAGCGCATTATCAACCCCGAGACCAGCAGATATGTGGTCACTGTCAAAGAGGTGGCCGACGAAGTCATCTCAACGCTCGTGGTAAGTGCTCGGTTTCACTGTAAATCGAAACGCATTTCAAATCTTCGGGGAGCACGCCAACCTTCAGTCATTTTATCTGTACAGACAGATGGAAAGCAGAAAGGGAGGAGTAGAGGAGGCAGGGCAGAGGAAAACTCAGGCTAAAAGACATTCTCATTGTATTAATCTTTGAGTATGAATTATTAATTATTAAGGAGGTATTTTCCAATTAAATTTAATGGTTAATACACATTATGAACAAGTACAAATGTAATGCAGTAAATTGAAGCAATGTACGCCAAGAGATAATCGAGTGGAGGTCCAGCCTCTCTCTAGTTTATCGCAAATTAAAAGATGAAAGTGCTGGAGATGAGTTCAGTGCCCTGCTGTCTTTTAAACTCACTCAGGATGAAACAGTGTTTTAGATTCCTACCTGATAGCAAAGCTCTGCACACTTGAAAGCCTCGAGTTTGGTGTGTTTCTCTGTAGATTATGCCTACTCTTCGCGAGGACTCTGGGTTTTTCTCCTGTCATGCCATCAACTCCTTCGGCGAGGACCGAGGCATCATACAGCTGACAGTGCAAGGTGAGCTTCAACTCACCTCAGCTTTTTTTTTTGTGTCAGTGGATTGGTTTCAGGAAAAAGTTTTGAGTGATTTATTGGTGTTTGAGATATTTCGTATCTCTTTCTCTCTCAAACTTACTGTTCCACAGAACCTCCTGACCCTCCCGAGGTGGAGATTAGGGATGTCAAAGATCGAACCATAGCGCTCCGCTGGACTATGGGCTTCGATGGAAATAGCCCGATCACAGGATACGATATTGAGTGCAAGAACAAATCAGGTAGACGCGAGGAGAGGGGAGCGATGTAACTATCACGAGTCAAACTAAAAAAAACAACAACAATCCAGAATTAATAAAAGAGCAAAACCTTTATCGATTGTTTGACAGTGTGTGTTCACCCTCTTGTGTTTTGTTTCTTCTAGCGTCATGGCTATCAGCCCAGGTAACCAAAGATGTCTCGCCACAGCTCAACCAGGCCACTATTATCGACCTCCACCCTTCCTCCACTTACAACATCCGCATGGTTGCCAAGAACGTTATCGGCAACAGCAACCCCAGCAATGAGCTCACCATCACTACTGATGAAGCAGGTCAGTGAGCTTCAGTTTGGGGGAGTGATATTCTGTTTAACGTAGAGCCTGTTTCCTCCGGCCTCGCAAACCTGTTGAGTCGTCATGCACGTAATTATTTTGCAGTTGCTTTAAATGCAGGTCATCATCATTTTTTATATCTTGAGAAACAGCTCAGTCCACCGTTGCTTTTAGTCGTCTCTATCAGTGTTCACTTACCCTCTATTGCCTATAATGATCCTCCCTCAGGCATTCCAGCACATTAAAATGGCACATTTTATCAGATTCATTGCTAAAATAAAGTGCTAAAATTCATATATCATTCCTCACATTATTTAAGGTTAAAGTTGATGATGTTACAAGTTTTTTTTTCTTTTTTTAATTATTATTAAGTTAAGGTGAAACCTGCTGGGGTCATGAATCAGCAAGCGCATCGAGGAACATGCAATCTTAGCTCAACAGCACCATCTAGTGTAGCTGAACGCGATTGAAAACAAATGAAATTTCACAGTGAATCATCTTTCCCCGCATTATACCCAGCGGTGTTTAATAACGTTAAATGATGTGCTTCATTTGCAGCTCCTGATGGCCCTCCACAAGATGTCACTCTAGAGCCCACCTCCCCACAGAGCATCAAAGTTTCCTGGAAGGTGCTGTTTGAAAGTTTTTAAGTGCCGCTTTATGAGCTGAGCCATTCATACACAGGGACTATTCTCATGCATCTCATTAGTCATCGAGAATAAACACTAGACAGTCTTTTAATTTACAGCCGAATTTTTCCAAATACAGACCAAATACTGATTTGCATTTGCCATTCTATTTATTTATTAATTTATTTTTTGTGTGTTTTTCAGGAATTTAAACAAACTGCAATAAAGTAAAAATTATATCTTGAATTTAACAATGAAATGAACACAGTAATTAAGTGTATTCAGCTGCATTGATTAAAATCTGTGGTATGTATGGACTGACATAAGACAAAGTATTAATGTAATTATTTCAAATATAAAACACAATTAGCCATAAAGTATTTCAGAATTACCCAATAGGAAGAATCTGAGTAAGTCTGAGCTTCCTGATTCTCCTCACAGCCTCCACAGAAACACCTGCAGAACGGTGTGATCCGTGGCTACCAGGTGGGCTACAGGGAGTACAGCCCCGGTGGGAGCCACCAGTTTACCATTATCAGTGTGGACAGCACGGGCGATACCACAGAGAGCATCGTGCTGGACAACCTGAAGAAATTCACCCAGTACAGTGTGGTGGTGCAGGCTGCAAACAGAGCAGGCACCGGGCCGTCTTCACAGCAAGTGGTCACTAAGACACTGGAGGATGGTAAGCAGGGGATGTGGGCGCCTCTTACCTGGTGCATTTCCATGCAGCCATACTGAAAATGTTGCACTTTAGCAGTTAGAGTAGTTTGTAGCATAATAATGCATTTTAGTTATTCTGTATTTGTAACTGAAGCAGTTTTAGATATTTTGAACTGGATCAGCATATTCTCAGATTCCTCTCACATCAAGCCTTAAATGAGCAGGGGCTCAAAACCTTAAAGCTATTCTCGTGAAAAGGTTTCCATCTACTGGGCATATTTTGAACTGCATTACATCAAACAGTAAGCTTCTCTTCTGTCTGGGGCTCTAACATAGAAGGATATACAAACTTAAAAAGAAAAATAAAGTGTTTGTTCTTATTTAAAACCTTTTATTTTGTCTCTCAAAACACATCTCTTTTCCAAAATTAAAGAATGCATTCAGTATTTAATGTTAGAATATGACTTAGTCAACATAATAATACATTTAACATATCAGAATCACTGCAGGATGCAAATATATATCATAAACTTCCCTCATTTTAAAATAATCATAGTTGTAAAATAAAATGATTTATAAATGGAGGTTTTGACTTAATATTTGGTGGCAGGAGGTATTTGTGTGATTTATTTTTGGATACTTGTTCAATATCCTAGATGAGGGTACTTTTCCTTAAAAAGACTCCATTATGCTTCCACTTCAATACTTTTTTTTGTCTCCCTTGTCTCTGATAGTGCCGTCTCGGCCTCCTGAAAATGTTCTGGCAGTGGCCAAGTCTCCAGAGGTCATTTCACTCTCCTGGATACCTCTACCCAGGGAGGCTCTGAACGGGAACCTGCAGGGCTACAGAGTCATCTACTGGGCCAACCTGCCTGACGGAGGTACTAGCACACACACACACACACACACACACACACACACACACACACACACACACACACACACACACACACACACACACACACCTTTTAGTTGCCACTTAGGCCAATCCTTTGGTCCCTGTCTTTATTTCATTGCTGTTGCTTGCTTACCCAGGCACTAGGTGGCGCTGTGGTTTTGTCAAGATGCAACAATATGATGTAAAATGGTGTTTTGAAGCTGTTTCAGTGTGTGTGTGTGTGTGTGTGTGTGTATAGGACAGTTATCACTTATTCAACACTCATGGTGCTTTGTCTCTGACTCATCCTGTTTGTGGTTAGCAGCAGAACGATGAGCTCATTTTTACCCATTTTTAAAGGTTTAAATATAATTTCCAGCCACCTTGTTGCATTAATAATAATGTTTTGTTTTTTTTTACGTCTCATGCAGTTTTATCTCCTTGGGATTATAAACGTACTTGCATGTTTTATATTTTTCATATTTTGTGACCAGCATGTGACTTTTGGACAATCAGCGGTGCGTTACACTACATCCTGATTGCTCACAAATGCTAATCAGCAGTAGAAACGCGAAGCCTGCAGTTCACAGAGGGAAGATTTGTGGTTGTATTTCCTGTGAATATATAGCAGTATAGCAGTGAGTGAACCTGCAGTCTGGCTGGGCGCCATCAATAATTCACAGTGCAATAATTCCAGCGAGCCTCATTGCTTCAGCTCTGAGTGACAGGACATAAGAAGAGAGGGAAGAGAAGATGAGAGTAGAGTAAAAATCCGAGTAATAATATAATAAAGTTTTGTCGGGTTAAAATACTTTATCTAAGTTTTATCACATGTGAAGGGGGATAGTTTTGTAACTTTTCAGAGCTGAATTAACTGCTCTTGCTCTACTCTGCCGCAGTTTATACATTCAGACTTATTAACATGTTTCTTTTTTTGTGTCAGAACTGGGAGAAATCAGAAATATGACCACCAGTCAGCCTTCTCTGGAGCTCGATGGTTTGGAGAAGTACACCAACTACAGCATCCAGGTGTTAGCCTTCACAAATGCTGGAGATGGTGTCCGCAGTGAACAGATCTACGTCCGCACCAAAGAGGATGGTATAAGAAATACCAGATAACTCCCCGTTGACTATAGTTTAGTTGCTCCTGGAAAATGCTTCAGTGTAAATGGCACTGTGTTGTTCCTCTGCAGTTCCTGGGCCTCCAGCAGGAGTGAAGGCCGCGGCCTCCAGTGGCTCAGAAGTCTACGTGTCCTGGCTGCCTCCACTCAAACTCAATGGCATCATCAGGAAATACATCGTCTTCTGTTCCAACCTGCATCCGATGGTAATAGCATTTGTATACCACAAGATTTTCATGGTCTTCTTCAGTCTTCCTCACAAGCCTCTCTGCACTTTCTCATGCTGATGCTGCCCAGTGATACATTAATCCTTTCCGTCCCTTCGCTTCACAGGTGATGAGTGAGTTTGAAGCTTCTCCAGATGCATACATCTACAGGATCCCAAACTTGGTTCTGACCAGACAGTACAGTATCTGGGTGGTGGCTGTGACTGCTGCAGGTCACGGCAACAACAGTGAGAAAATCACAGTGCAGCCTCTGGCCAAAGGTACAAAATCCTAACTAAACTGGCCTTTTTTGTGTCATGTAGGAATTTTCCCACGGATTATTTCTTTAAGTGGAATTGCATGGTTCCTTTAATAGTGGTGGTTTAATCACACAGAGCATAAACTTATAAGAAGACAGGAACAGTAACTTATTTTTGTGCTGCTTTTAGCTCCAGCTAGGATCCTGACGTTTAATGGGACAGTGACCACTCCTTGGATGAAGGACATTGTTTTACCATGCAGGGCGGTTGGAGACCCTCCTCCCACCATCAAGTGGCTCAAGGGAAAGTAGGTCTCACACAGACGCACAAACAAGCATGTAGTACTGGTCAGCAGGATACAGATAGATTATTTTCATGCCTTTTTCCAGCACCAATGGGACACCTACACCCGTCCTGGTGGATGGTCGTCGTATTGTCTACGGCAATGGCAGCTTCCTCATCCGTACAGTGAAAGCAGAGGATTCTGGGAACTACAGCTGTGTGGCCAGCAACAACTGGGGGTCAGATGAGATCACACTCAATTTGCAGGTGCAAGGTAAGAAATATTTATTTTCTACCTTTTATATACACACTCACTGGCATTTGGGTGAGGTACACCTGTTCAGCTGCTCATTAACACAAATGTCTAATCAGCCAATCACACGGCACAAACTCAGTGCTCAGGGTTTAGGCGTATAGACATGGTCAAGACCAAACCAAGGATCAGAACGGGGAAGCACCTTTGGGATCTGGTGAAACAGGAGATTCATGGACTCATGGAAGTGCAGCCAGTAAATCTGCAGCAACTGTTTAACGCTGTCATACCAATGTAAACCAAAATCTGTGAATCTGTGTCACGAAGAATTACTGCAGTTCTAAAGACAGCAAGGTGCCCAACCCAATTCCTAATTACAGTGAACACCATATAGAGTAAACTGACTTTTTACTTGCATCAAGTGAACCATGAGACACTTTAATCCAAGCGACTAACCGAGCATTGACCTTTGTTTGTCCTCATATCCACAGTACCACCTGATCAGCCACGCCTCACAGTGACCAAGACCACCACCACATCGATCACATTGTCATGGATACCAGGAGACAACGGAGGGAGTTCAATCAGAGGTGAGGGTGTCCAACATCCACAGAACATAACATGTGCACATACAACAGACAGTACAAGGAAGTGGATGGTCAACAACATACACCTTTATATAACAACAATTACCCCCACCACCACCACCACACACAAACTGTGGCCTGACCCCCATTTCTGCTGCTCGTGTCTCATTATCTGCTGGTGCAGCACAATACTGGAGTCCTAAAAGCCAGATTAAAAAGCAGCAGGGAAGATTAGGTCCTTTTAAGTGAAGATTAAAGCGCTCCATCTTAAAGAAAGTGTAATCACACTGAGACTAGTTGTAGTGATTTATCATTGCACATAATCGAGGGGCTCCTGTGCTCAGAGCTGGAGCCGTTAAAGAAGCTGTCTATGATACCTTCTCTGTGATATTTGTTTTGCTTTCCTGCACAAAGCAACAGCCATCACCAAAATACACACATCTACTGCAAGTTTACTGATGTCTGTTTGCAGGCTAGCATGCAGCCTTTTCTCGGGATCCTGTGATGAGCGGTTGGTCTATTTTTCCTCATCCTTTGACCACAAAACCTATAAACAAACTGTGATTAAATTTTTCAGCTTCCTAGCCGATACGTGCCAAATTTATCTGAAATAGTTGGACCTGTTTGCCTTGATTCACAGTTGAGATCCTTTTTAGATGTTTAAGTTCTTCCGTGTCATAACATTTTTCGAAATTGTTCCAGAAATTTCCAGAATAAGCCTCTGTCTAAGCATTATTGAGAGTTTTCCTTTGATGATAAATGCAGGACCAGAAAACATTCTGGTGAATTAAAGGCTACAAATGTTTGTCTCTGTAAACAAAATACTTTCTTACATCCAATAATTAACTGTGGAGCCATAAATATATTAAAAAGGTAGGAACACAAGCTTATTATGTATTACTGGAAAAATATCAAATTTATTCGGACTCAGCTCACTCCAGATATACTGTGTCATGTCTTCATTCATACCTCTTTCTCCTCCTCGCAGGTTACATTCTGCAGTACTCAGAAGATAACAGTGAGCAGTGGGGCAGTTTTCCCATCAGCCCCAGCGAGCGTTCATACCGCCTGGAGAACCTGAAGTGTGGCACGTGGTACAAATTCACTCTGACGGCCCAGAATGCAGTGGGACCAGGGCGCATCAGTGAGATCATTGAAGCTAAGACTCATGGGAAAGGTGTGGAGTACTTTTTTAAAAAAAATATTATTTTTATTATTATTATTATTATACTAACAAGTATTAATATGCGAACAGCAGTGCTACAACATTGGGTATAGTTGACCAGGAAAGGGTGCTTTTAAAATAAATAATATACCCTAACCCTATACAACAAACTTTATGCCACACCTACCCCAAATTAGCAGTACTGGTAATTAATAACATATTTTTTAATGTTACTGCAATGATTAATGCACCAGTTAGGTGCAAGCTCTTTAATGAAAACTTTTTTAATGCTAAAATATAATTATTGTTGTTTTCTGTGATTTTTTTTTTCTATTTTACAAAAATGCAGAAGATCATATGACCAAATGAAAGTTATTTACTTATAATTTTTAGTTTTAAAACAAGTTTTTGATATTTGTGTTTATTGTTTTATTTGTGTTTAATAAATTTGTTATGTGCTCTGCAGTCAAAGCAAAAATAGTTGTTACAGTTTTCCCACAGAGAGAGGATTCATGAGCTTAGATGAGGGAATCCATATTTGGACAAGATGGTGACATTTAGCAGCTAATGCTAGCTAGCTTCAGTGGCGAGCTTGGTGCACCCACACAGTCATGTGTGGGTGCACCAAGCGGGCAGACATAGATATCTGCTAAATAGTGGTGAACTATATCTAAAATAATACTTAAGCTACTTTGATTTCAATCACTGATACTGACTTTGTTTTTCAAGGTCAGTTGGTATTTACTTGCAAAAGTTGTAACTTTCTTTCTGTATTCTCTTCAGAACCTCAATTTGCCAAAGAACATGAACTCTTCACCAGCATCAACTCCACGAGGGCCAGGCTCAACCTGGCTGGCTGGAATAACGGAGGCTGTCCAATCACCTCCTTTATACTGGAGTACCGAGCAGTGGACTTGGGCACCTGGACCACAGCCCAGCGCACATCGCTGACCAAGAGCTACATCCTGTACGAATTGCAGGAGGCGACGTGGTACGAACTGCAGATGAAGGTCACCAACAGCGCCGGCTCAGCAGAGAAGAGGATCACCTTTGCTACTTTGAATGCTGACGGAAGTGAGTTTGGATTTTAACAGTTTGCATGTTACGGATCTTTGGATGAATCATGGATGACTCAAGAAATCATAAAAATGTTTAAAGAAATACTAAAAATGTGAAAAGTAGATGGAAGAAATGTTATTAGCAAAATTGGGCTCTTACTAAAACGAAAGTCTGTTGGGAAATGTTTAACCCTGTCATTCTATTGCAAGAAACCAGTCTGAGCCCAAGACTACAGTAAATGGTCAAACATACTTAGATGTTGATGCCAGATTTGGAACTTGTCAGCAGAGCGCTGGGGAGTCTTAAACACCATCAACACTACAGGGTTGAGTTGATCTGGTTGCTGAACACTTCCATGTTGCAATAAAACCATTTTTAATTGATCATGTAATATCTAGGAATGAAGAAATTCCAGAAACTAACTTGTTGCAATGGTGGCATCCTGTTACAGTACCTCACTCGATTCCAGTGAGCTCTTTAGAACGACCTATTCTTTCACAAATGTTTGTAAAGGCAGGCCATATGGCTGGGTGGGCAACTCCAGGCCTCGAGGGCTGGTGTGTCCTTGATCCAACACAGTTGATGGCTAAATGACCTCGTCAACATGTCCTAAAGTTTTCCAGAGGCTTGGTAATGAAGTAATCATGTGATTCAGGTGTTTTGACCCAGGGTGATATCTAAAACCTGCAGGACACCAGCCCTCGAGGCCTGGAGTTGCCCACCCCTGCCGTATGGCTTGGTGGTTGATTTTATACAGCTGTGGCAATAAAAACATTAAAATTAAAAGATTTAGAGGTGTGGTCCCGTACCTTTGTCCGTATAGTGTATTTACAATGATTGCAATTAACAGTAATAATAATAGTAATTGTTTATTTATACAGAAAACTGTAGAGTGTTCCAGAGTTTGAAGAATATTTCCAATGAGCAGAAAAATTTGAAACGAATAACAAGGTATCCTACATGAAAAATACACAAAAATAGCTCATAATAAGAATCAAAATATATTAGCTGTTAAGAAGGGTCAAACTGTTAAAGGAAGACTTGAATCGAAGGCTGTTCTGAGCCGAGGAAACACTACAGCAAAAGTGTGATCCTTTCGTTGCTTCTCAGACTTGAGAGGTCTGTTCAGTAAAGCTTCTGTTAAATACTCTGGTGCTGTTTGCTGCTCGCAGAGTCGGCGTTACACCATAAAGTGCCATTCTGCACTTCTGCCTACAGTCGAGAATGTATTTTTTATTTAGATTGTCTGTCCCACTGTTTTATCAGCCTTTGAACAAGGCTCAGTAAGAGAATGGGGATGGTCTTCTGATTCTCCATGGGCTGTGGCGTCGCTCTATTTGCCTTGGGCTACAGATTGTGTCAGTCATGCACAAAGGATCTGTGAAGAAGGATAGGAACTTGTAAGCACTGTGCTCTCCAGACGGTTAACTTATTTCCTTTGAAGAGCTTTGCTGAGATGTGTAAGCTGCCTGTAAGGGTGTTATGTGTGCGTGCATGCATGTATGTGAGTGAGTGTGTGTGGGACACAAGTGTGTGTGGATGCTATTGTGAGTGTGAGAGTGGGTCTACAGCTTAATGCAGCTGCTGAGAAGCAGTCCTGCGGACTTAACACCACATATTCAGTCTGCTACAAACCTGGTTCCCCATCATCCCCCCACCAGCTATGGCAGATGGCTGCCCCTCCCTGAGGCTGGTTTCGCCAGAGATTTTTTCCTGTTGAAAGGGAGTTTTTCCTTCCCACTGTTGCTAAGTGCTTAATCAAAGCAGTCATTTGATTGTTGGGGTTTTCTGTATTGTTGTAAGGTCTCTACCTTACAATATAAAGCACCGGGAAGGGACTGTTGTTGTGATTTGGTGCTATATAAATAAAAATAAATTGAATTGAACTGAAAAGGTTTTGAGACCAGGAAGAAAATAGTTTAACTAATAAATTAAGACCAGATGAAAACAGCTACTTCACAAACATAGACAGGAAATGGACAAGCTGATCCAATGTTGCCAATGTGCATGCCGTTTAAAACAGCACCAAAATGTCACAAATACATATATTTTTGCAAGTTAAAAAGTGTGCAAAGGTTTGCAACCATGTTAACCAGGTTTAAATCCACCGACTGGTCATGTGTACTCGAGTCTTCTCTTGGGGTTCGGCTGAATCCTTTGTGACATCCCAATAAAGAACACGCATGTGGAAAAGCAGCATCCTAAGAGAGAATCAGCATCTTATCATCCCTGTATTCTTTAACTGTGTTGCATAAAAGCTTATCTTCAGTGTTTGTCTTGCAGGAAACCATCAACAGCACTTTGTTGTTGTAGAATATTAAATGTTTTTGAAGATTCAAAAGCAAAGTATTTGAAAATGTTAACAAATGTTGTTTTTTCACCCTCCTTTCAAGGCACCATCCCTCCTCTGCTGAAAACAGGAGATCCCATCTCAGACAACATGTCAGGCAGTGGAGGTCTGAAGATGGTGGTGACCATCACCTCTATTCTTGTGGTGGCTGTGCTGGTTTTTATTATGCTCATGGTGCTAAAGAGGAGAAGGCGGGAGCAGAGGCTCAAAAGACTCAGAGGTGGGTTGTAGATTAAGTTGTGTTGCTTTTATAATTTGTATGAATTTGCATTCTGTTTACAGTGTGAAGTGTAAATCTGGTCCATAAACCCAACATGTCTGTGTGCAAACCTGATCTCCATTACACAGATAAGCACTCGGACAAAAATGTGTTGTGTAATTAATCTTAAATGTAAAACTTTAGGCTTAGTTTGCCTTTAAAATGAAGAAATTGCCTCTGTGAGTATTTTGCACCTGGCGCCTTTCTGCAAGAGTTGTTGTCAGTGATTGTAGACTCTTAGCGCTGCTGTGGATTATCAACTAGGACAGTGCTATTATAGTATATTAACTGCCTCTTTGCTGACTTCACAGATGCCAAAAGCCTGGCAGAAATGCTGATGAGGTATGTGTTCCTAATTTTAATTTATGCACACAGCTTTCCTTTGAGCGGGGAACATAAATCACTGTGTAGCCCGGAGTTACAGTGCCCATCAGTAAGAATCAAATATATCGCATGCACACTGTCCCTCCTGCTTTCTTACAGCTACTTATCAGCTTAAATTAAATTGAATTAGCATTTCTGCAATATAGTGCAAAATCACAGCTGAAAAGTAAGGATTTTTTTCCTATTAATCTCCTCAGTAAGAACACCCGGACCCCTGACACAGTGAACAAGCAGCAGCAAACGCTAAGAATGCACATCGACATCCCCAGAGCACAGCTCCTCATCGAGGAGAGAGACACCATGGAGACAATCGGTAAGGCCCTCAAAGTCAGACTTGTGCGTCTAAGTGTAAAATATGGACGATACTTAAAGTCTTTTCCTCCGTTTTGCAGATGACAGGTCTACCGTGCTGCTGACAGACAATGACTTTGGGGAGACCAATAAACAGAAGTCCTCCACAGTGACCCACACAGTCCACTACCAGTCTCTGTCACAGGCCACTGGACCGCTGGTGGATGTGTCCGATGCTAGGCCTGGAACCAGTGAGTCCCACCACCGTCAGTGCTCAACATTTATTTCCTCTACTACTAATAATACTAATACTACTGCAAGTGCTGTGCTGTGCTTCTAGCATACTGTTGAATACTGTCTTGTGGATAAAGCAGTAATATTGTTTTATTTGGTTGTTCTGCAGCTTCATCTTACACCATAAAACACAAACAGTAAAAGCTTTTCAGTGCAAATCGCGCTGAAGTACAGTACATGCAAAGCAAATGGGTTTTCTAGCCGGTCTGAGTTTAACAGTAGGCAGCTCACGTGGAGTATTGTACCACCTTTCAGCAGTGAGATGACAAAGCACAACAGCTGGGCTTCTGGTGTTTGAGTCCCACTGAAGCAGAAGTGATGAAGAGCTGTTATCTCCCTGCCTTTTCTTGACATATTCCCATCTGACTGCCGTGCCCCAACTGGCCAGCTGGACCCGAGTACAGACGCAGACCTCAATGCACACACTTAGTGATGTACCAAAGTGATTTTGTGCAGAAAGTTAGCTGCAGATGGATTCACCTAACAATATATTGTGGTATTTGTAACACCGAGTCACGCGGTTCATTTTGTCCTAATTAAATGGCTTAAACTTTAAATTATTCATTTTACAACAGGCTGTTTGAAATGTAAATCAAAACTAAATGGAATGATTATATTCTACTTTATAGTAGAAGACTCAAGGTGCTGAACTGACAGGGTGAGATAACCTCCCTCTCCAAAAGTACAGCAGCAGGGTTCTTGACTGTAAAAAATATGACTGTAATTCATCAGAAAAGTTCTTAATTTTCATTAACATGTGCTTTTTAGCTTTACTTGATATCTGCCAACACATAAACAAGACATAAACAGAACAACAGCATATCTGTGCTCACATAAAATTGAAAACATGGGCACGAGTCCAATATTCATCACAGTCAAACACACGCATTTGCAGTCATTTTTAATCAAACAGCCACACGATTGGGTCGTTTAATTTGTCCGGTGGGGCATGAACCCAGATGCTGACTCTGCTTTTTTTTCCTCCTCCCTGCTGCTGGCCAAACACCTCCATCATTTATCCCCCCATCCGCACAGATAAAATTACAGCCTGACCTACTACAATTACCAGCACTATTCTTCTCTGCACAGATCCAATCCAGGCCTTTTTTAAAGACTGAATCTGCCCAGCAGTGAATAGACCAGTAGTCTGTCTGGGTCAGGGTGATAGGTGACGGTTTGTGTGTCTGTCTGCAATGAGACAATTGGATTGAGTGTAATGTTCAGTTCTCTAGAGAGAATAATTGTAGCTTTACATGAAAGCCCAGCAGGAAACGCACATATTCACTTTTTAAATCCCTGCACAGTTACGGAAAAAATGTGTTTTTTTGTTCGCATCCATTTGTCTCGTGCCTGTCATGTGTGGTGGACTCTGCAATGGTTGCTAGGACTAAATAGATCTATCCATGTCATTTAACAATTATTTATTAGATAACTAATAGTTAAACTAAAAAATATGCCTTTTGTTGTGTCAGAGGACTTTGGTGGTTTGAAAATTATTACCTGTGTTCATTAACAGTGCGACCCCCTCTGTCCTTACTTAGATCCCACTGCCAGACGCACTGCCAAAGCTGGTCCTGCCGCAGCACGGAGCCGATACGCCAGCCAGTGGACTCTGAACCGGCCACACCCCACCAGCTCCTCACACACCCTGACCACTGACTGGAGACTCCCCACTCCGCGTGCCACTGGATCTGTGGACAAAGAGAGCGACAGCTACAGTGTCAGCCCCTCACAGGATACAGGTAGAGCAGTGCTGTCCAGAAACAACATGGACTCATATGTAGCCCTTGGTAGAATTCAGGGTTTAAAGTTGGAGGAGGTGACGGAAATCGTGTTGCTGTTGGGAGATGTTCAAGTGTGAAGAGTCAGCATGAATATCACGTTGGCTTTTCTCTGCAATCCAAATCATTTGGGCTGCAGTTTTTTATTCCAAACTGCAGTTTTGGGGCGTACTCTTGGCTGAAGATTGCAGGGTACAAGTCCAACTTGAACCCACGCATTTTTTATATTTAAAACACATTAAATAATAAATAAACCTGAAAAGCACAGGAAATACGGCAATAATCCACATATATGATAAACCGTAGCTTTTCATAATACACCATTCTTTACAATAACTAAGCACGTGCTATACGATGTGTGACTTGTGACCCTCAGATCGCGCACGGAGCAGCATGGTATCAACAGAGAGTGCCTCCTCCACCTACGAGGAGCTGGCCAGAGCCTATGAGCATGCCAAGATGGAGGAACAGCTCCGCCATGCCAAGTTCACCATCACCGAGTGCTTCATCTCTGACACCTCATCTGAACAGATGACAGCAGGGACCAACGACTACACCGACAGCCTGACCTCTAGCACACCGTCCGAGTCGGGCATCTGCCGCTTTACCGCTTCTCCGCCCAAACCTCAGGATGTCAGCAGGGTCATGAACATGGCCGTGCCCAAAGCGCACAGACCTGGTGAGGATGTGGTGTTTGTCACGCCCAGCGTACACACAGTTCGTAGCTGAACCACCCTTTCTGACAGTAAACTGCATTTAGATGTACAGAAAAGCTTCTATATTCGTCTTCTTCGTTAGGAAAACTAGTTGAGAGAATTTAACCAGAAATCTAAGACAAAAAATGTGGGCAGCTGCAATCATTTATGCCACATGCTTGAGACTGACTGGGTTGCTCATCTGAACATAGCTTAACAGATGTTGCAGAGATCCATTTGCTTTCATGTGCACCTCTCTCACCTGTGTGGTTCGCACAGGAAAATTTGAGCTACTTCTTCACCAACAATGTGAGCAAACATGTCCTGGAAAGATTTTTGTTCTCCTGTAGCAGCCAACACGAGCTACAACAACACGAGCTACAACAACACGAGCTACAACAACACGAGCTACAAGCCGACAGGCAGGTATAGTTTTGTGTAATGGGCAGAACAGCTAAATCACATTACATTAAAGATTTTCTCTAACCTCTCTAGTCTTTCAACAAAACCAGTGACTTTGGTCTCTTTGGTTTTTAAGCTGTTTTGTAAATGACCACATATTATTCTGCAGAAGCCGGTCAGTTCACTTTATGGCCACCCTCTGCTTTAATTCAGCTGCCATCAGCTTCCCATCTTAAGGATGCATCCCCTTAGTCTTCACCCAGCTGGTGCTAAGGTATTGTCTCATTAAACCAGTACAGAGCTCTTTACAGGCCTCCTGGGAGAGTAGCTCCTTGTTTTGGCAACTTTTAGGCCCTTAACAAAGCAACAAGAAGAATTCCAATATGCAGTTTTCCCTGCTGAACCCCGGGGAAGCTCGTCATTGTTAGAAAACAAAAAAACGTTTTACTAGTAATTGATACGTATGTTTTGTTGTTGTTTTTTTAAACTGTGACTCCAAAGTTTTTCATTACTTCTGCAATTTGAGGTAGACCTGCTGTGCTGTGCTCTCTCCTCTCGGTTTGTAGTCTTACCTTACGTGACCCTCTGCTCCTCCTGGGAGATTTGCAGCTCAGTTACAAGATCTGGCAGTCCCGCTGCAAAGCTGCTGGCCACACACAGAAGCGCAGACATTCAAAAACACACACACGTATTCACAGCTCTTTTGTCATCCCCTCTGATCTCTGGGGCCGCAGATAATTAGCAGAGTCGAAGGTGTTTGGAAATTTAGGTCTGTGTTGTTGTTATTTTGTTTCTCAACAATAAGCATCCCAGAATCTTCAGTTTGACCTGACTGGGTTGAGGCCTCTTAGGCTTCATTATGTTTGTAACATTTATGCACAGGACGGCGGACTCGTATCACCAGTTTAGCGGAGAGAGAGGTCGGCTAAAGGCTATCAGTCAACCTAATCTCTATTGCCTATTGTCACTCGGCACAAAACGGCTCTTTACCGCCACACTGGAGACCTGTCAGTGTGATACCAGACTCTTTTCAGGCTGGTGTGGGAGCGCGGAGTGTTGAGACCCTGGTGTCATTTACATTAGTAATTGACACCAGGTCTGGTAGGTACGGCTTTTCTTAGCTGTATAAGCATTGTGTATTTTGCTGCCTTTGCAGTTAATGGACTATAAAATGACTACATGGTTTTCTGGAAGTTTACAGTTAACAAAGATTTATCAAAGCTCTATTTATTAGTAAGTTGTCTTGTAGAGTACAGAGAGAGAGAGATGCAAAACATTAACCAATCTGGCCAAAATTATTTAGAAACATTGTATGCATATTACTGTTGAATATGTGGATGCAGGATCTCTGTCACCCAGGTCACGGTAGTCCTGAGAGCTTGAAAAAAGAAGGGAATGGGCCTTCTTTTATTTGTGATGACGTGTCCCCCTCAGGATCATCTCCAAAAGGAGAAAGTCCCCAGAAGACCTTCCTGGCCAGTTACCTGGGACTGAAAAAGCCTCTTGAATGAGAGTTTAAATTTTTCAAAGACCAACAGAAGTCCAATTACAGGGAAATAGTGCTATCCAAAGCACAGGTGAGCATGGAAACTGGATGATAGGCGTAGTTCATCACTTATGGTGTGCACTTGCCCAGGACCGCTGCCGTATTAAACTTCTTAAAAGACATTTTTAATGCCATGTCATGCTTGCTTCTGCAGGTGTAGCCATACAGACGTGACAGCAGTATCGATCTTTCCAACAAGCTCTTAGAAGAGAGTGACTTTCCCAAAATGCCAGACAGCTCATTTAAAACATCTCCACACTTCTAAAAAATACAGACCCAGTGTGGAGGTTGTTTTGCTTGACTGTGGGTAAATGACCTGACTTCAACCCTATATTTGTCTCTATTACACCTGAGTGACATGAGCTCACCTAACCTGTCCATGCAGGGGTCAAAGGTGCTGCTTTCCACTGGGCCTTTGCAACAAATCCTCTGGATTTACGGGGCCATGAGCAGCAATCGTCGCACAATCAGCTTGTAAATATTTTGCGCGTAGCTCTTCCTTAACGACACACATAATATCCTTTGCAGAAGACTACAGCGATAAGGCAACAGACACTTGCACAGATTAATGTGTTTGGCAGAGAGCTGCGGTTGTATCGTGGCTACACATAACGCCCCATTACTGAACGATCGGAAATTTACTGGCTGATGAATTTTCAAACCACATTTCTAATGAGCCCCCACGGAATCACTTAAATCTATATTTAATTCAATCAACACTCCTCCTCATTCATCATCTTTGGTGGCACTAATAGGGCTTGTTATGAAACACAGTAAATTATTCATTCTCCCCGTGAACCCAGAAATCCATTCTCCAAGGTCACGTTGGGCTGAAAGTGCAAACATGACCTCGGCTAATGCTGTGCAGGCAGGAAGTGTGGGTCTACATATAGCGTATACTTCTGTGCATGTGTGGGCCGAGTACATGTGAGTGTGTCAGTGTGCGTGGGAGAGAGAGTGCATGCGTTGAAAATGTTATTTTAGCGTTAAATTGTACACGTGTTGAAATGTTGATCCCTGCTCCCGTGAAACATAAACGCTCCATGACTAATGAAACAGTGCAGGTGCTGCTCAGCTCATCAAGTGTTCAATCTCGCCGCAGAGCACCCAATCTGGTAACCTGACGCTCTTTTGAGATTGGCTTGTTTGCTGTGTTAAACATGTAATCCACTCAGTAGAATGGATACAATAGCAGTAAACTCGCTGAACCCAAAGCGCCTCTCCTAATCCAACACCTCACAGGATTATTTAACAATTGACAGGACAGCATTTAGTCAAAGTTTATCACTTGGTCAAGATATTAAATCTGACCTGCTTTATGTGTCCACAGGCCTTTGAAGGTTCTTCTCATTCCTGCAGTGAAACACTGAGAGAAAAGTGCAAATTGACAAATGAATGAATGTCATACATATATGCCGGTGGCAGAGACAAAGGCCATAACTCAGTTTCATCGCTTTAAGAGGAGAGAGCCACTGCATCACTGCATCCGTCCCTGACAGTGATAGCAAAGTTAACACTGTAATATTCATTTTCCTATTACATTATCTCCTGCACTCTTTTCCCAATACCAACTCTTAAATTAAATAGATTCACAAATAGCGAAGATTGGTATTACATTAAAATAATAGTCGTGAATCATAATCCCGAGAGGGGCCCAAGGTGAGAAAATGTACCGGCGTGAATGTGAATTAAATATAGATTTCTTTTCCGGCTCTGTGCAATTAATTTAAACTGAGGGGAAGGAAGAACAAGCAGGGAGCCCAGAAAGTAGCTTCACTGTTTCAGGGCAAGCAGAGGCATCTCTTAAAATCAGCTTATGTTAAATGATATCTCAAAGATTTCTTTATTTCCTCCTCACTGAAGCAGTGCCTTAGATTGATTTAAATACCCCTGATAGCTGACAATAAATAACGCTTCCCAAATCGATGTCTTCAGCAAATCAGCAAATGACCGCGTGTAATCTTGTGATGAAGAAGCCAAGGAGAATTATCACCCGACTCTATTGCCAGTAGCTCTGCAGAGCATTTTAATGGCTTTCACCTCATTGCTTTGGTTTATGGTGCATAACATAACTACTCATTAGTCCCACTGGTCTTAGCATTTCCTCCAGACACAGAAGCTAAATGATTTAAAAAAAAAAACATCCTGACACCCATTATAAACTGTCTCGCCCCTCAAAACCGTTAGAATCTATGTAATTGAGCATTTAGCAGCTAGAGATAGAAAAGACAGATATTTCCATCATGGGCAGAGAAAAAGAAAGCTACCCAAGGTTGGTAACCCCACTGGCAACCTCCGGTCTCTAGAGAATAATATGCAGATGGTGAGTAGTTGCTGAAGTTTTCTGGGTGAAATTGGTCACAGGAACCCTGGGTGCTGCACCTTGGTCTCTACCAGATTATTTGCATTATTTGCAACTGCAGCAATCTGCAAGCAACCAAGCAACCTCAAGGAGGTTTGGGTGTAGCGCTGCATACTTCTTTGTGACCACTTTATAGTATTAGCAAGCATCCTCCTGCTGTGGTTTCTCATTAACCAGTGGTTGCCATGCAGTCTCCAACTGGTCTTTAGGCCTCTGTGAGTGGGACATTAGTTAGTTTCACAAACACCTTAGAAGCTGACAGCATTTTTAGTCTTTTTGCTTGTCTCCTGTGTGTCACCTCCCAGGAGGAGAGCTGGTCCACTTGCCGCCTTACCTCCGTATGGACTTCCTGTTGAACCGCGGCGTGCCTCTTCCAGCCCGAGGTGGGGGCGTCAGCAGCAGTAGTGGCAGCAGCAGCAGTGGAGGTGGTGCTGGAGCAAGTGGAAGTGGTGCCGGTGCTACAGGGGAAACAAGAGGAGGCGGAGGAGCCATGGGTCAGACCTGCCTGGAGCCCCAGAGGAGCCGTACCCTGAAGAGGCCACCTCCCATGGAACCCACCCCTATGGAAGTGCCCTCACCCAGGGAGGTTCAGCAGTGGCAGCCAGGAACTGCTTCCACCCTCCCACACAGGGATGTCCGGGAGAGGGGAGAGGCCCGTGGTGAGGTCCGGGGAGAGGTCCCTTCCTCAGGAGATCTAGCCCAAGCACAGGCTGCCAAGCTTAGCACCTCCCAGGAGTCACTGCTGGACTCCAGAGGACACCTGAAACAGAGCAACAACCCCTATGCCAAGTCTTACACTCTGGTATAACACTGGGACACAGAGGACTACTGCAGACACACTGGAGGAGGAAGGACAAGAGGCAGACGAAAGGCACAGGACGGACAGTTTTCCACAACAGAAATTGTTGTATATAGAGCTGTTTCTGACATGCGTCTGAAGTGGATGCTTTTCTTTGAGTCTGTCTTTCTTTCTTTCACTCTTTTCTTTGTTTCCTCTCTCGCTCTTCTCTGTTGCTTTCACACCTTTCATTCTCTCACGCCTCGCTCCTCTTCTGATGAAATTTTCTCTCACAGTTTTTATTTTCTACTTGAATATTCTTTTATTCTAAAGTGACAAAATATGAGGATTGCCAAAATGATTTATTTAAAATTTGAGAAAGAGAAAAAAATACTATTGAATTTATATCAAGGACAATTATAGTCATTATTAATATTACTATTATTATATAAAACAGAAAATATTTAAAAAAGAAGAAGGGACAGGGAGGAGGACTCTGCAGGAGAACGTTGCTTTCTTAATTTATTTTTGTTTTATTGTCGCAGTGTGATGAAATCTGTGGTTGGGAAACTGAGGGGGTTTTTAGCACTACAAGGAGCCAACAGAGGAGAAGAGGAGAGACCCCAGACGTGACCGCCAATGCTGACCAATCGTAATGTTTTTCAACCTTTCTGACGACTGCATGGCGACTGATCCAATGACAATTAATAGGAATGGCTGGACATCCCAAAAAAAAAAAGAAGAGACAGAGAAAGAGAATTTTTGTCACACTATGAAATTATACAATGTGAATATATATAAAGAGATCACTTTTATTTGTGGATATTATGGGGAAAATGATTTGGTTAATAAAGTCCTTAGTCATGTTTGCACACATCTGAGTTTGATTTATATTTCCAAAGATCAATATCCCTCCTTTTTCTTTAACCTGGTTGTTCTTATACTTTCCACCTACTTTCCTAATTTACCAAAAAAGGGCAGCCATATCTGGTAATATCTAAAAGAGGTTTGATCAATGACCTCCTGATGGCTGCAGCCTGATTTTCTGCATATTTAACATCATTTTGACAATCTTCAAAGTTTTTTACTTTGAAGATTGTTCCTGGAAATGCATTAGTGTGCAAAATCCAAACACTAGTGCATCCAAAATAGATTAATAATTAAAAAAGTAAGCTTTCCTTTACCTTTTGTTTTTTGTTTTAACTTTGGTAATAACAGCTTACAGTTAATGAAAATCTGAAATCCTGTATCTTAAATTATTAAAATGTTTAATTTCCAGTGTGAGTAAATTACTATTCAGACAGTGCAAATACCTTGTATCACTATAGTTCAGTACACACAGCTGTCATTGGGGAACAATGCATCGAAGCCACAGAAGTTGACTGCTGAAAATATTAATGGAAAGTTGACTAGAAGTGAAACGTGTGGTAGGGAAAGGTCCACCGGGTGCAGGGGTGTTTGCAGCCGTGACAAGATTGTCAAAAAGAACAAAACTGTTCCACTTGGGAGAGCTGGAAACTGAACACAACGCACACAAAAGAAGAGACTATCACAACTAACCAGGAAGTAACAGAGCAGAAATGCAGACTTTACACAGAGACAAAAGGTAAACAGACAGAGACGGTGACAGGACTGAGAGAGGCAGGAAATACACAAACTAACAAATAAAACTGTCAAAGAACTAAAGGCACAGATAACTGAGGTAAGGAAAGCAAACTGCAATATAAAGAGAACAGAAAACAACATTACAGAATAAGATTGATGAAAAATACAAAACTAGAGAAACTAAACATCTCAAAACTCAAAACCACAGTCCAAGACCCACAGAGGTTGCATTCGAGGTGTATGATCTGTCAGACATGGTCTAGGCTTCTGGCTGGAAGCTGTGCAATATCAAACCCGCAACTCCTCCCAGAGTTAATTTATTTTGTTTGGGGATAGTTGTAGTTTGGGAGTTTGTAAGATATTTATATAGCCATCGCCATTTGAGGAAAAGACCTTCATCTAAAAAGCTGCTGGCAGTACAAAATATAATTAAACTGTAAAGGAAAAAGTTGAAAAACCATTAACAAGTAAGTAGGAGAGGAAAGGTTTAATGATATCTGGAAAACAAATCCATAAGTTGCTTCATTTGTATACTCATACAGCAGAAAAAAAAACTGAATTAACGTTTACCTTTTGCATTGATCGGCTGACTGTCCGACGTCACAGTGGAACCATAACACCGATCATCTGACAGCACTTGATGTCCATTGTTAACCTGAACTATTCCCAATTTTGTGTGAATTACCAGTTACTGTGAAATCCATACATACATCATATCATGGCAATATGCAATTTAGAGATATCTGCCTGTAGAAAGGTAGGCTTAGTACACTAAACTAAAAGTAACACAAAACCACTTTAAAGAAATCTTAAATTTTTAAAGATCATTTTTTATTATTATTCTCTTATTTTTCTTATTTTGTCGAAACATTTCTCACCAACATAAGCATCCACAAAAACTGAGCTGAAGCACAAAAATACACACATCATTAAAAAACAAACACGTCACGTTTTACAGAGGATTACTGGTGTGTAGAAGTTGTTTGAATGCAATGAATCGGTCTCTTGAGTGTGTCCACACGTCAGCGGGGAGCATGTAACAGCGAAGAACAACCTTGGCATGGCACAAGCATTAATTAAAACAGGCTTGTGTGGATGCTCGGCGTTGGTTTTGATCAACAGATGGCACTGTGCAGTCACTGAATCGAGTCCTTTTGCTGATAACAAGCAGTGAGCGTGTGGACTTGGAGGAGGTGGAAAAGGATGGTTCAGCACCAAAACTATTTGTGACAACCTGGAGAGAAACATCAAGGGCAACCCAGCATCCATTCCAGCGTGTGTCTGCCATTTGCAGGAGCACGCCACCCCGAACACTGTGAATTATTCATGCCAGCGCTGACACTGGGGGCTAGATCAGGTTTACACTGTCACAGTGATCCCCACGGTGCCCCAAATGTGGATGAGACAGCAGAAGCTGGGAAAAGATTGCTTGCACCCCAATGAATAACCACACACACACACACACACACACACACACACACACACACACACACACACACACACACACACACACACACACACACACACACACATTATGCTAATCCTTGGTGGTAAATCGATGCAGCTGAAGTTGCTTTAAGTTGTTCTGTTGCTGTTTTATTCTTCCCTTTATGGTGCGTACATTTGTCCATTCAGTGCAACACAAAAATGATCTGCTGCAGGCTCTGAAATTGGCTACCAGGAAAACTTCATGCAGTTGCTATAAATGTTTGCAAGGAAACGGTCACACTGGAAATCAAATTTAGCACCGTGGGCGAATGACAATAATTGCAGTTTCTTTTTTAAACCTGTGGACTCCCTTCGCTGGTGTGTGGTATTATAATAAAGATAGATTGCCCACCTGCACACCAAGAATACTTCATGCCTGTTCACTTGCCCTCATACATTAGGAAGAAGTAGGACTGGGGTGTTAGTGTGTGACTTGCCTCCTGGCTGTGGGCCATTATCGCGCCTCCAACCACGCTCAGCAGCCACAGAGGGAAACTCTGAGATAGTGGAACGGGATGAGGAGGTTTTAAAGCTAAAAGTGTAGTGCAGTGGTTTGTAACCGTTCTTTCTTTTGCTATATGAATTCAAGTAACCTTTAAGCAACACTATGCATACACTTTTAGTTTAGTTAGCTGTTCTATCCATTTATCTCTTACTTGTCTCTGACTTTTCTGCTAGCTTGCTTGCGGAATAATTTCAGATTCAATATGTGGGTATACTTTGTGGGGAAAAATATTGTTTATTTTGAGCAGCAGAATTTGCCGTACCGAGTAGACCTCGCCCACGGGAATGAGGCTGTACTGTATGACTGCTAATTTTCAGAAGGAGCCCTTGTGTGCTGTGGTGCAGATTTTTAGTAGATTTCTTCTAACTCTCCTAGGAGGATACCATAGCATGATGTGCACTGTCAGTGAACATACGAGGTTAGGAACAGTCAAGAGAGCTCCCAGGTGGTTTTCATAATGAGGTGCCTTAAGGGTTGGTAGGAGACAGGGGTGCAATTTAGAGAGCATGAAACGGAAGGAAATTCCCCCGGAGTTCTCAGATTGTTCCCACTGTGTTTATCTCTCCGAGGCCCATTATTTTTCTTCTCAGTCTTGACCTCCATCTCGCTGCTCTGCCTCTGTATTGATCCTGCAGCGTCTGTCCTTGTCTTCAGTGAAGGACTTGAAGAGCACAGTATTTTTCTGACAAGAAGATTATTTCACATGGGTTCCCTTTGTCATCTCAAGCAAACCAGTGGACTTTCAGTACTTAACGAGTTAGCTGTGGACTTGTAGGCCAACAAATACACTTCAGATGTTTACACACTCTCATCGTGGACATGAAGTTCATGGTAATTTTGGGCTTTTAATCATTTTTTTGAACTCTTCTTCTTCCGAGGTAGAATGATTGTAGAGCATACACCTTTAAGGTCTAAAAAATAATAATAATTGAGTGCATAAGTTTAAATTTATTCTCTAATCCACACTGATTAAAAAAAAAAGAATAAAATATACATACACCAGCAATAATGAGACATTGCTAAATGTCCCTTAGCAAGTTGCACCACGACCAGACACTATTGGTAGCAATCAACAAGTTTGGGTTAAATATTATATATATGGTAGATTTAATTTAGACTGGTTAGTTTCCTGCTAAAGACATGGTTAATAATAATGCAAATTTTCTTTTTTTTTTTTTTTTTGCCTGTCCCGTTTGGCTCTTTTGCCATCAGAATTGTTGTCTAAAGGCAAAGAAAGATGCCCAACGGATTTACTTTACCAAATTGACCATCCCAGCCTTGCCATAATGGTCCATTTGATTCACCTTTTATTGTTTATTTTATTTTCACTTACTGAATACGGGACAGACTTGACTGGGGGAAAGAAGGGGAGAAAGAAAGAGGGAAAGAGAAACAGCTGAGAAGAGGGACGGGGGAGAAGGGCAAAAGACAAAAACCAACAGAACGGGCAGAGAAAAAAAAAGAAGAAAAAAAGAAAAAAATGCATATATCAATCACCTGGGTCACCTGCTGAGAAAGAAAAAAGAAAACAAGCAGAAGAGAACAAGAGTAATAGAATAAACAACATCACAATGATATATGGGAATATGACAGTAAATACTAAATATTAAACATTATTGTGCAGCACATAAGATCAACAGAACACAGTGTGCTTTGAGGTAGGAGCCAAAAAGGGTGTAGTTTGTGGGTGTGATCACCCGTGTGTACACCTGTGAGCATGGACACGCTTGTTTTTTTAAAAGGTTCCTTCATGTAATAATCTGCTAGAGGGTGTGGGGGGGCCACAGCCCCGTCCTCCAGGGCATGAAGCAGGTATGGAGGAGATCAAAACTCCAGACATCCAGAGGCCCCCAGAACACAAGAGACCAAGGAAGACCAACAGAGGGGCAGCCGCGCCACTGTCCCAGAAAGAGCTGAGGAGAGTCCCAGATGAGGGCTCACTCAGCAGCCGCGGAGCAGAAGCCAGGGGGAGTTGCAGTGACGCGCCCGTGAGCTCCGCCGGCAGCCAGCCGTGCCTGAGTGACCGAGCCCCAGGCCGAGAGGCCGGGGGCACCCCACCTCCGAAGTGGCCCGAGCAAGCCCCAGGCTCCAGGCCCCGATAAGCGGCCGCCAAGGAGTGATAATAATGCAAATTTTCAATAGAGTTGAGGTCAGGGCTTTGGGAAAGCTTAACGCTAGCATGCTTTATCCATTCCAAAACCAGTTCTGATTTGTGTTTGAGATCATTGACCTGGTTGAACAACCAGTTGTATCTAAGTTTCAACTGTCTAGCTGTTGATTTGAGGGGAAGTTGAAGAATTTGGAGGTAACGTTTTCATTATTCTATCCATACCTCTGGCAATTAAACAGCCCAGTGCATGATGCTACCGCCACCATGCTCGACAGCTGGTACACTGGTCTTAGGTTTGAAAGCCTCACCTTCACTCCTCCAAACATAACTCTGGGCATAAAATGTTTCTCCAGTATGCATTTGTCTTGACCATGTGGGCAGCTGCAAATTTCACTCACTTAAAGGTGCCAGTTTTGGTGCTACTTTTTTGCTCATCAGTTTCCTGTTCATGGCGGACTTAAGCCTTGCAACTAGTAGTTAGTCATGAGCTGTAATTCGAAGTTTGTAGACCTTGCTCATGTCATGTAGAACCATAAGAACCATTTTTAAGTGATTTAAGTGGTACAGTGTACAATCATTCGACTCTGGAAAAAGAATAGTTCAAAGAAAAGAAGTGAGTGCTCAGGAAGTCACTGTAGTCAAGGACGCAAGCTGTTTGTTAGGTGGTTTGATAGCTATGATCCCTGTCAAATATCTGTTATTATAATGAAAAACTTAATACTGTCATGTAAAACATTACAGATTGCAAATGTTTGAACAATATTGATCTGTCTAAAGGAAGAGATCCTGTGTTATGGACTACTAAGTGATGGATGGTCTGATTAAGCCAAGTCGATGTTGTAAAAAGCTGTTGTAATTGCTCACAGTTAATTAGAAACTGGCAAAGAGTCATGCAATAAGGAGTTAGAGCTTTATAAACTCGAGTGAAGCACTAACACAATCAGTGTTGCAGGTTTGTTTCTCATTGAAGCAGCTATATCATTATATATATCATGAAATGAGCTTCAGATCAAGGTATCAATGTGTCAGTGTAGCTGGTGTCTGAAAGCATAATCCAGATGCTCCTCAGCAACACCAGCAACCCAAAGAACTGCAAATCTTTCAGAGAATTGCATCATACTTCATAATTTAATCATGGTGGTCTGCGAGAGAGGCATGTTGTCAATAATGTGTGCTTACTATGTCTCATGACTTTACACAGACTCACATCTGGAGTGATGTTTAACACAAATTTACTTTACTGTCCCCTCAAGTCAAAGGCTACTTGAAGTGCCCATAAAACTTCAGTGGAAGATAAGTGAATATGGAAAAAAACACAAATCAATAAAACCTCATAGATCTGTCACACTTATACAATACATACATGGGTATTTTTAGAAAACTGAGATTTCTGCTTTTATTTTGAAAACTATTTTCATTCAGATGAAAATGCCAAAAATTCTATCAAGCCAGAGCAAAAGGTGGTGATATAATCCTAACTGTACAGAAATGTTAGCCAATCAAAAGATGAAATACAACAACAAAGTCTGCTGTCGATACAAGGAGGAACAGGTGCGCACATGCAGCAGGGCCAGGCAAACATCTTTGTTTTCCTCAGTTTAAAAGCAGAGATGGACTTTCTAAAAATCTTCAACCTTAGAGGAGTTTTACAAAAATCTTTGTTCTCACTGATGTGTGGCTGAAAGGCCAGGATGCAGAGAAAAAGCTGTTTCCCGAAACACACACGCACGTGTGGACAGGGGCCTTAATCAGCAGAGCCTTTCATGAACAGCACTTTTTAGCTTTAACTGTAAAGCTAACTGAGCCAGACACTGTATTAGATAAAAGCATCTCTATTGATTTCTACGGTTTTATTTCCATATGTAAGAGTTTAACAACTGATTTATGTTTTATAGTTATTAATGCAGTCTTTTCCTTTCAAGTGCAGACAGATGTAAACTGTTGTAATTTTATGAGCTTCTGAGGCATATGCAGAAGCCAATAACACTCTGTAGGAGCAACATATGCAGCACAGAAACTCAAAGCTTCACACTGCTGATGTTTTTTTCCCTTAGCATCTATGAGATGTGACATCTAACTATTGATATAAACTGCAGTCTTCTCCAGGAGCTATCCTGAAAGATCACAAGTGGTATTCTGGGGGCATTAAAAGAATTAAAATTAAAATTATTTATAAAATGAAGAACTTTAAGCATTTTGATTTAAATTGGATTATTATGGCTTATAGTCCATGGAAATCAGAAATCTGGTATCTAGTAAAACATTATAAATACTGTATTTCTCACAGTATAGTTCAATACCCCCAACCTCAGTCATGGTGAAGACCATCCAACACTTGTCCAGATAACGGTCATCAGTGAGGAGAGTGAGGGAAGGTGATTCCTGAAAAGCTGGCTTTTTGCAAAATGCTGTATCAAATAATATTAATGGAAAGTTGCCTGCAAGGGAAACGTGTGGAAGAAAAAGTTGCACAAGCAACAGTGATGATGGCAGCCTTGAGAGGAACTGACCTGTTTTTCTGTTTTCCAAAGTCCTCTCTACAGATGACAGTGAAATTTCAATTTCATATTGAAATCAAGGCTGTAGAGTCTGGAGGAATATGAGGTGCTTGAAGTCCAGTGTGAAGTTTGTGCAGTCTGTGGTTATTCGGGCTGTTGTATCATCTGTTGTTGTCAGTGGTTCTTGGTAATGTGTGTTTAATCAAGTCCAAAGTCAACGCAGCCACACACTGGGAGATTTTAGAGCGCTTCATGCTTCCATCTGCTGATGAGCCTTATGGAGATGCTGGTTTCCTTCTTTGGCAGGACTTCACACCTGCCCGCAGTGCCAAAACTACTACCAAATGGTTTGCTGATCGTGTTATTATGTAGAGAGAAATTACTTCACATAACCACGATATGATCTACAAACATAAAATAAGATTTACAAATGTGTATAATCGCTTTAGTGTAACTTTGCATAATCGCAAATGTGTGTTGCAACAACCTCCTGTCAGCGAGTGAAACATCACAACCCTTAATTGAACTGAATTGAATTGCACAGTTTTCCATGTTGTTTAACATGTATTTACCCACTCTCACATGCAATGATGTGTGACCATATGCACAAACACACACCACCTAGCTCTCTCTGGAAAAAATACCTGCTCTCACACGTACGTCCTATTAAAACAATTACTCGCTTACAAATTCAAGATCACTGAAAGGAAACTAACTACTGCATCTTTATGACTGATTCACAAACTGCTGTGAGAGCAGGCAGGCTCTAATTCACACACGGAGCGATTTCAGTGCAAGTAAGCTGTGTGTATGAAAGGCCGACTACACAGTGAGCATTTACATAATTTCCTTAGTGATTAATAAAGTGTTCGGATTCTGATATGCACAAAAAATTTTAAAGTCACTTTACTAATCTGAAAAGGCTTGTTTTTAAAACCTCCGCCTGTGCACACAAAGGTCCAATCGTATTTGTGATGTTCTTTCCCTTCAATTAAAAATTGTTAAAGATAGAAAAGTGCACAAGTTATTTGTTTCCCACTTACGCACTTATTTTGTACTTAGAGTACAGTATATAGTGAATTTGCCATCATTGAAAAATTCCTTTGAGGTGGAATTCGTAGCTGCAAAGGTGAAGTCTCATTAATGAGAAAGAAAAGCGGGTATAAATAGCAGCTGGTTTCTGGGGTTCATTCACAATCACAGGGTCAGTGGAGCAGCAACACTGCCGGGGGATAAAGTTTCTAGGACGGTTTTCAAATATGAAGATGGGAAATTATAGTTCACTACAGCGAGTGTGAGGTGTCACTTTTTGCTTTTCAGAAATTGGTTCACAGCGTTTTTTTTCCTCTTTTAAATTTTCCTTTAAAATACCAAATGTGACAGCTTACTTTATTTACCTCTGCTGTACCTTTACCACTAGCAAACTAGCATGATGATAAATATGGAAAGACAACCTTAATATTGCCAATCCTGCATATAATGCAAATGCAAAGTAAATGTTCTAATTATTTAATAAAAGCTTACTGTTTGTTCCAGAAACCACATCGTGATTGACAAAGTCCTAAAGCTGTGGCATCACAGCAACGTGAACAACACTGATTATGGTGAGGCAGGAATCACACCAACAGATGGATATCAGACACACGTCTGGAATGGCTTGGCCACATTCAACACACAACCCCAAAACCCAATTTTATTATTTCATAAAACATATTAGTTCATTTTGAATCTGATGCCAGCAACAAATCACAAAGAAAGGTTGGTTCTTGGGCAGAATTTGAATTTGTAATAAACAAAAACAGATGGGAGAACATTTTGCAGTTAATTAGGCTAACTGATAACAGGTCAGTAATATGACTGGGCATGAAAAGAGCGTCTCAGTGATTTGGAGTAAAGTAAAGATGTACGCAAGTCGATTATTTCATTATTTGTCTGCCTTGGTTGCTCTTCCAGGGGTTTCACCTCCTGTATGTATGTGAAAAGGCCTCTTCCTTCTGGTAGTTGTTATTCAAGAAAAGAACTGCTTCCAGCAGCGTAGTCAATGTTTGGCACTTCTCTTTGAAAGAGGGTACAAGCTTGCTCAGCTTGTCTGTTTTCAGTCTGCAGTCCTGCAAGTTGTGCCACACTGTTGGTCTTTCAGCCTGCTCAATGGTACGCTCATTGACTCTGTGTGCACTTGATTTTAATTGTTCATTTTCAGCCGGGGTGGCTTTAAAGACCTTTCACACTTCTATTTGCATAGAGGGCCACGTCCTGGACCAAGCTACCTTGGAAAAATTAAAACAGTCAATTGATGTGTATAGAGTCAGAGCAAAGCTACTGCAGACAGCGAGTATCACGGCTGCGCCTGCTGCAGTTGTGGCCATGGTCTGGCATGTGCACCTGTACATACGGATGTCTGAAATATAAAAAATTGCCAAAAATGAAAGAAAAATAAATAAATTTGACAACAAAATCAAAAATGTGTGGATCAGCTGAGGCTCTCAACTACAGGGAGTGCAGAATTATTAGGCAAATGAGTATTTTGTCCACATCATCCTCTTCATGCATGTTGTCTTACTCCAAGCTGTATAGGCTCAAAAGCCTACTACCAATTAAGCATATTAGGTGATGTGCATCTCTGTAATGAGAAGGGGTGTGGTCTAATGACATCAACACCCTATATCAGGTGTGCATAATTATTAGGCAACGTCCTTTCCTTTGGCAAAATGGGTCAAAAGAAGGACTTGACAGGCTCAGAAAAGTCAAAAATAGTGAGATATCTTGCAGAGGGATGCAGCAGTCTCAAAATTGCAAAGCTTCTGAAGCGTGATCATCGAACAATCAAGCGTTTCATTCAAAATAGTCAACAGGGTCGCAAGAAGCGTGTGGAAAAACCAAGGCGCCAAATAACTGCCCATGAACTGAGAAAAGTCAAGCGTGCAGCTGCCAAGATGCCACTTGCCACCAGTTTGGCCATATTTCAGAGCTGCAACATCACTGGAGTGCCCAAAAGCACAAGGTGTGCAATACTCAGAGACATGGCCAAGGTAAGAAAGGCTGAAAGACGACCACCACTGAACAAGACACACAAGCTGAAACGTCAAGACTGGGCCAAGAAATATCTCAAGACTGATTTTTCTAAGGTTTTATGGACTGATGAAATGAGAGTGAGTCTTGATGGGCCAGATGGATGGGCCCGTGGCTGGATTGGTAAAGGGCAGAGAGCTCCAGTCCGACTCAGACGCCAGCAAGGTGGAGGTGGAGTACTGGTTTGGGCTGGTATCATCAAAGATGAGCTTGTGGGGCCTTTTTGGGTTGAGGATGGAGTCAAGCTCAACTCCCAGTCCTACTGCCAGTTTCTGGAAGACACCTTCTTCAAGCAGTGGTACAGGAAGAAGTCTGCATCCTTCAAGAAAAACATGATTTTCATGCAGGACAATGCTCCACCACACGTGTCCAAGTACTCCACAGCGTGGCTGGCAAGAAAGGGTATAAAAGAAGAAAAACTAATGACATGGCCACCTTGTTCACCTGATCTGAACCCCATTGAGAACCTGTGGTCCATCATCAAATGTGAGATTTACAAGGAGGGAAAACAGTACACCTCTCTGAACAGTGTCTGGGAGGCTGTGGTTGCTGCTGCACGCAATGTTGATGGTGAACAGATCAAAACACTGACAGAATCCATGGATGGCAGGCTTTTGAGTGTCCTTGCAAAGAAAGGTGGCTATATTGGTCGCTGATTTGTTTTTGTTTTGTTTTTGAATGTCAGAAATGTATATTTGTGAATGTGGAGATGTTATATTGGTTTCACTGGTAAAAATAAATAATTGAAATGGGTATATATTTGTTTTTTGTTAAGTTGCCTAATAATTATGCACAGTAATAGTCACCTGCACACACAGATATCCCCCTAAAATAGCTAAAACTAAAAACAAACTAAAAACTACTTCCAAAAACATTCAGCTTTGATATTAATGAGTTTTTTGGGTTCATTGAGAACATGGTTGTTGTTCAATAATAACATTATTCCTCAAAAATACAACTTGCCTAATAATTCTGCACTCCCTGTATATTTGAATCAGGTTTGGAAGGAAAAAGAGAATCGTTGAATGAGGAGTGGCAAACAAAAACAAAAACTCACAAAATGCTTCCCAGTTATAGCAAAGGTACTCTGTGGTGCTCATATTGTTACGACATTTACTGCAGTGGCCCACATTCGAATCTGTGACAGCTGGAGCTTTTCTATTGAATGTTTTTACCAAAGTGTATAAAGTGGCAACAGATGCATCCATCAGTCATGTTTGTTTTTCTGTAAATATAGTGTTCTAGTCCCTTCATGGTTCAATGTCTTAGGGAGCATTTAGCTCGATATACTGTTTTTGCATTTTGTTGTAAGAGTGTATCGAGATCGAATATAGGAAGGAATGTATATAGTATCGATATGCACAAACTTTACACTTGTGATATTCTATAGATCCAAATCATGTATAGACTGCCAAATAGATGTTTATAGTAAATTAAATTAATACAAGTAGTTTATTTTGTTTTGTTTTTAGAGGCAGATGTTTTTATTAGTCTTATCTTGTCAGGGCTCTGTGTGCAGGCGGATGGAGAGGAGGATCCAAATGCGAGACTCTGAGACTCTGGAATTGAATTGAGACTGAATTGAAACTGAGAACCTTAGCTTTATTGCTGGCGACAAACGAAAACGTGAACAGAACAATGACACCGAGAACTGAACACACAGGCATAATTCTGAGGGTACGACACGACACTGACACAGAGAAACACAGGGCGTAAATACACAGATGGCAGTAATCAAGGGATGAGAGACAGGAGGGGAACACACCTGGGAGAAATCACAGCTGACGAGAAGTAAACTGAGCACACTCACATACGATACAGACCTACACAATAAAACAGGAAACTCAGACACATGGAACCAGACAAGACATTGAACTAAACAGACAGCTTCACAAACAGACGGGGTGACACCATAGACAGACAGAGATACAGACGCAGACTCAGACCGAATGTAACACGTAGAACTCAAACAATAATAATAATCATGATAATAAATTGGAAAATGATAATAATAAACTTGGACCATGACATATCTAATTAGCAGCACACACGTTTGATCTGTTTTGACAGCCAGTTTTGCCTAATTGGATGACTGAATACTGCCTGTTGGATGGGAGCGATTGCGTGCACGATGTTCTTTTGTACCGGATGAAGGTCTGTTGGACTGAAATATTGTGTTTTAATAAAATAATGGTAAGTGAGACAGTGCGGACAGTGAGGTTATTATTTAATTGTCTAATAAAGGAGCAAATGCCCAAAAGAAAACATCTTTAAAAAAGACCACTGGGTGGTCCGATCACCGCAATACTGAACTTTAACCTCCTAGGACCTGGCGTCCACATATGTGGACATCACATTTTGGGTTGTCTAGACCAAAATACCAAATTTTGCTCTACAAGGGTCTGATATCCACTTACGAGGACATTATATATATACTGTTCTATCGAAATTTAAAGCGAATGTCCTAATTTGTGGATCTCATTTCTGTCAGAAACAAAAATCATGTAAAAAAAACAAAACAAATCACGTAAATCTTTGTTTTTACTTTTTTTTTTTTACAGGTCACAATCAGCTCAAATAGCAAAGAGAAATTAAAAATGCATGCCATGAAAGAGTTCAGGTCTTAGGAGGTTAAAGATAAACTGTATGAACTTGAAGTTCCTCACACTGTCAGGTGGACTTTAAAATAAACTGCGTATAACTTTTGTGTTGTTTTACGCCTAAAACCAAAACCCCAACTGAAAGCTGCTGCCTAGAACTTCTGTAGCTTTATGAAGAGCTTCATATCTACAACCATCAATAGGTAGACCAAGAAAGACAGAACAGCAGAGAGGTGTGTGTTATATGAAACCATTAACTAAAACTCCTCAGGCACCTGTCTCTGTTTCTGACATCAAGTTTTAATCAGATTTTAGAGAGACGGAAAATTTTTTGTTTTGTTCTGAAGCGTGAGAAGCAAGTTTAGCTTTAATCCATCAGCGCTCAATTTCCTGTCGTCTCGCTCCGAGATTTGCCAGCGGAAGAACGTTGACGTGCAAAAGAAATCAACTTTGGATGGAAAATACCTTATTAGGTATTTACTGGTCCTTTGTGCTGGAAAACTGGCTGGTGGAGTGTTAGAAGTGAAAATGATAATTGTGCTAATTCCAGAGGAAGCATCAGTCTTTGGTACAGACAGAGGGCTCGTTGTATTTGACAGCGAAATTCCTCACATCATGCTCACAGGCACACACGCTCACTCGATTAGATCAGATTCATGTTACTGTTGGTGTGACAGGATACTAATGACTAATGCAATTTTAATGAATCAAACTGAGTGGAATCATTCATCTCCACATCTCCGGGGAGCATAAGACTACCGTGCAGAAATATCCTTATCTCTGAACAACTAACCACATCTCACTACAACAATGTGTGAGATTTTATGTTTCTATAATGTTGTTAAAACACACATTTACGAGAAAAAAAGCAGATCGGTTGATTTATGGGGTGATCGTGGCTCAAGAGTTGGGAGGTCGCCTTGTAATCAGAAGCTTGCTGGTTCGAGCCCCGGCTTGGACAGTCTAGGTCGTTGTGTCCTTGGGCAAGACACTTCACCCGTTGTCAGAGGGCCCATGTCCGGCAGCCTCACCTCTGTCAGTGTGCCCCAGAGGGGGGTGTGGCTACAATGTAGCTGTCATCACCATTGTGTGAATGGGTGGATGACTGGATGTGTAAAGCCCTTTGAGGTCCTTTGGGACTAGTAAAGCGCTATATAAATACAGGCCATTTACCATTTCCAAGGTAATACATTGGCATGCAAAGTGCACAGCAGTGCGTAAACCAATCATGAAAATGTCAGTTTTCATAAGATCATGGCTGATAAATTATTATCAGTAACATTGTAGTGTGAAGGTGATGTCTGTGGCTGTTGGGACATAAGCACAGAAACCAGTTTATTTAGATGCCTCTACATTTACAGGCTGCTTTTACAGACTCTGAGGGCTACGAAAAATGCTCCAAGATTTATTCTGGTTTCTGTAGGAGTGATATTTGTCTCTATAGGAGGAACAGGAGGCACACAGTGAGTTTCACTGTTCTATTCTCAGTACACGTGGAAAATTTCATCCTTATTTCAGTGCATGCACTACCATAGTGTTCACGCTGAACTTAGTGTCTTGGTAATTAATCTAATTTGAGAGGATTTGAGCTTTGTGACATGGTGTGTTGTCCTGCTGGATTGGCAGCCATGGTTATAAAGAGACACGGCAGCAACAATAGTCAGGTAGGCTACAGCATGTAAACAATGGTGGGCAACCCCTTACACCATTACAAGAGAGTTTACAAAAAATACAGACATCCTCGTCTCCATATCTTGGTTGGATTTAGTGGTTATTTGAGTTGCCTTCCGCTCTAGGTCGTCTTGAACATAAGAAGATAAAGATTGATTCATCTCCTACGGGATATTCATGTGTCCAGTTGCTTACACACAGAGATCAACTCAATAAATTAACAGTTTAAAGAGTATAAATGTTCAACTGTTGTTACTGCTGGAAGGTAGTGTGGGGATCAGGTCATGAATCTTTTGTCCTGACAAATCATTATAAAATCTCTTGATAGTAGAAACAAAAGATCTTCTAAAGCATTCTGTCCTAAAGCACTTATCATCTGATAAGGTGACCGCTTAATCTACTTTTATGGTCAACCAAACTCCTGTGGAAAGGATGACTGTGGTTTTCAAATATGGCATTCCTTCTTCTCTGTACACCTTTCCATCACAATTCCCAATGAGTGCACAGTTCTACCAATCCCCACGCCAGCCTTCTTCACCAACTTGTCTATTCTCCTAGCGTCCTTGTGCGTCACACTGCCTCCCCAACACACGTCAGTAAAAAAGAAGACCTTGGCAACACCAGCAGGCCATGTTGAAATGCACTGATTTGCTGCCAAGTCATTGGCTGATCAAATATTTGCATTAATGAGCAGGTGAACAGGTATGCTAATGAAGAGGCTGGTGAGTACATATCCCTGCTGTACTATTTTTAATCTTTTTTGTGCGTAAAGTACAAAAAAGGGTGACTGTTGACTTTAAAACCAAAACTACTAACATTTATTGTATTGTACAACCCTGCTTGGAGAACACAGAGCTGTTTCTACTGTAGGTGAGAGTAGCACACCTTCGAGGCAAATGTCAGGGGACGAAGAACCCACAACGGATGACACAGTCGTCATCCTCTTGTTCTTACTGTCAGAGGAGAAGAGAGGGACTTATCATAATGCAAGACGAGAACACAATCTCCATATGATAATGCCATATTTTAATTCTATTAGGAGAGACAAACACAAACAAGAGTCTGGCCCTTGGGAGGACTGCTGTTCTCTGTGGGCCTTTGGATGACTTGGCAGGGAGCTTTTTAATAGGTATCAGGTGGAAAATAAAACAAACAGGGTGCTGCAGCGAGTCCTTCCAGAACACAGTGACCTTTTGTGAAAACACAAAGATCATCCGCACTGCTGCTTTTAAGTAAGCCTCGCGATGTCACCAAACATGCTTTGTATTGATTTGTTAGCAGGTATATGGGACATAAGCAAGGCACAAAAATGTAATTAATATACTACACAGGTTTTCTAGACAGCTAAATATAAAAATACAATGGTTGCCCTTTCTTTTAGTGTTTGTTCTGTTAATAATAATAAGAAAATAGTAGCTGTTGTCTCAGCACTTTAATCCTCCTAGGCTTACAAAGCCGATCCGCAGTGAGGATCAGTTCCCTGGGGTGCAAAGGTTACCACTGACCTTCATAAGCTTTGCAGGTTTAAACCCCCGACAAGCTTATTCTCTTCAGCATCTTCTAAAGAATAAGAAGATTTAGTGCATAAGGGCAGTCGTGAATTTGTTATTTAACTGGTAAGTTGTCGCAGCAGCACAATGCGGACAGCAGAAAGAGTCAGATCACAGATAAACCTGTTTAATGATGACTCACCTTATACGACACACTGCCATTATACAAACTTTGATAACTCTGCTACCATATTACAGGTTCGGCAGGCGCTAATGTGCATTTAAGCTAAGTGCTAACATCAGTATGCTAAAACGGAAACAATGGTAAACTAGCAGATTTATATTCATCATTACTTTTCTGTTAGTACAATTTATTTAACTTACTTGTTTAGTGCTGAACTTCGACAGGGTCAAATACAGCTATTTACGCATGTACCACGCATGTACCACTATTGCTGTGCTAGCTGTTGCATTTTACGAACATTTGCTAATTGTTGAGCCTCTGACTGCCCGTACTAGAATCTACTAGATATGGCCATTTAACAGTTTAAACAAAATGGAATATCACATTTTTCTGATTGAACTAAAGTAGTTGATTAACCAGTCAAAATTTTGGCATCACTGTTCGTATTGTGATGGCGCTAGCATGGGAACAAAATTAAATCTTCTTTTAGAAAAGCATCAGTGATTGACAACTTGCTTGTTAGAGTTGTGTGTTTTGTGTGATGTGCTTTGGTCTTCATTCTTTTGAAACCAGACATCAGGGTTTAACTTTTACAGTGTCTTTGCCAGAGTTGGTTTGTTTATTTATACAGACTAATGAGGGAAGGGCTAACCACATAATGTGCCGGTGTCGTATACTGTACTGCATAATGATGCGAGGCTTTGTGTCTTTTCTGTAATCAGTTTCAAAAGGAGTAAGGCTTGTTTGTGACAGCTCTGCAGCTGAAATCCTGGCCACTGGAATAATTTACACAGAACTATAAAAAAAATCAAATAATGAAGCAGCAGCCGGGCAGTTCAGACAGAAATCAGATGTCAGTTCCCCTACAAATGCAGTTTTTACACAAATCGCTACTGAAAACTCAATAAAAGCCCATTTTAAAATTGTATTATTATTATTTTTTACAATCCTTCACTTCACAACAAAATATCACTGTTGGAGTTTGACCTAAAATATATGACATTTAATGAGGTGTATGCTGTTGGGTGGTTGTAGGTTAGCAAATGCCTAAAGCTGAGAGCAGCTCAGTGGGAATCAGTCACTCAGTTAGCCTGGCTTTACACAGAGAAGGTCATCAAGCTGAGAAGGGAATACATTAGGCCAAGCTTATTCAGAACAGTTTCTATTCGCAGACAGAGTAAAAGTCCCTACGCATACTGCAACAATTCAGCAGCCACATTTCAGCACAGTTTCCACACAGAGTTTTTATTTATTCAATTTACATTGATACACATTTTGATAGTACCATGCAGGTAAGAAATAAAAATGCCTCTGGATGAAATATTATGCTCGGAATGAAAAAGCTCCAGGCAGGGTTTCCTTAAAACAGCCTTCACTCTAACATTAGCTTTTAGTCCACCCACACTAAGAATACAGGTGCTTTTAGGGAAACACGGTCTAAAGCAGTACAGAAAGGGATGGTGAGGGGAAATATAAGTACAAAAACATATTCTAACACAAACACCAGCTAGACTTTATGATATACGGGACATATATGGCAGGACAGAAACCATATCGTTATTACTCTATTACTTAGTTATTGATACAGTAGTCGAATATTAAATAATAGCATTTATAATTATAGGGTAAGGAAACTTCACAGACATGTTATATGATTAACAGGCTATTGCATTCCACCCCCCACCCCACCCCCAGCCCCATCGCAACCCTTTGAGTTCCAACTGGTATGAATTTGTTTTACATGCAAATGTCACACCGTCGTCGCTGTGCCGTCACTTCCGCCCGCCGTCCCTGCACACAGTGACAGAGCAACATGGTGCTCACTAGGACTTTTCATCGCACTTCTTCTTCTTCTGGAACTTTCTGAACTGGGACTGGATGGTGACGGCTGCCTTTTCAGTCTCTGGGTCGTCCAAGTCGATGTCAAAGTCCTCTGGCACATCCGTTTTGGATGCATCTGGAAAGGAAAATGAAAAGGTGTTTGAACCTTTCATCAGTGTGGACAAAGTTGGAGTTTATCCCACGGTCAGGTAAGGCCTCTGCTCTGAAAAGCGATTTTAGATTAGCAACCTTAAGGACAGAGGTCAAGTTGTATTTTTCCACTTATTGACATCTCCGCGGGACCGTTTTTGGATCAACATTTAGAATTTAAAAAGTTGTTTTTTGAAGCCTCATCAGCATATCCCGATAACAAGGCAGTGCTTACTGTAGAGAGATCACTGCTTCTGTTAGTTTGCATGACTTAATGGTCATATAAGGTCTTTCAAGACATCTGCTATATATGATCAGCACTGTGTGGACATGAGTAAAGTTTAGGCTTTTGTTAGCAGTTCGGCCTTCATTTGGGCTCATAGGTACAGATCAACAGAGCATTACCAAGGTGAAAAGGCATGCACACAGGTGCTGATTTCCAAAGCTGTGGTCTTTTCCGTAACCTGAAGTAGTAATGTGTAGACAACTAGTCTAGTGTGAACGTTGGCAGGACATAGCTGGCTTGATCTCATAATCTCTCAACATCAGCTTATGTAATACTGCTGTAACTAACTACTACATTATTACCTGAGTACTCAGTAGTTACAGATCAGACCACATCTTTTGGCACAGCCGAAAAGTTTGACTGAAAACATTTGACAGTGTAGCTGTTACAGATACTTAAAGATGATTTTTTTGGTATTTCCTGCTACTGTTAAAAGACTTTTGCAATGATGACACTCACATGCACAGATAATATGTAGCATACACAGAAACACACAGAGTTCTGTCACAACATCATATGATATGGGTAAATAATAGTGGAGCAGGGCTTCTGTGAGGGAATCGTGCAAGAAATAAATTGACGACCAGTTCTTAATCCTATCTGGAGCTCAACCAACACTGGCAAAAAGGCCACGACTGTAATCCCAGTGAAAGCAGATCATATATATGCACACTACCAGTCAAAAGTTTGGGCACACCTTCTCATTTAATGTTTTTTCTTTATTTTTGCTACATTGTAGGTACATACTGAAGACATCAAATATATGAAGCTAGATATATGGAATTATGTAGCAAAGAAAACAATAATTCTAAATATGTCTTATATTATATAAATCTCAGAAGAGATGAGCCAAGAAACACAAGGAATGGACATTAGACCAGTAGAAATCTGTGCGTTGGTCTGATTAGTCCAAATTTGAGATCTTTGGTTCCACCCACCGTTTGTTTGTGCGACGCAGAAAAGGTGAACAGATGATCTCTACATGCATGGAAGCTCAATGAGAGAAAGGCAAGAGTGTGCAAAACAGTAATCAAAGAAAAAGGGTGGCTGCTTCGAAGAATCTAAAATATAAACATGTTGTGAGTTATTCCACGCTTTTTTTGCTTACTACAGAATTCATGTGTTCATTCATCTACAATGTAAATAGTCATGAAAATAAAGAAAAACTATTAAAGAAAATGTGTGACAAACCTTTGACTGGTAGAGTATATATATACCAAAATCAAATCAGTGTTAGGTTATCATTTTAAATTTCTACACAGTGGAAAATACAAAGCATTTGAATGTCATTCCAAAAAACGTTTAGTTATATCTAACTGCATAATTTTAGGGTAATATGTAGTATGTATTTTAACTAGGTTTTAAAAACCTGGTTGTTATTGTTATTATTGTCCTTAATATGGTCAACAAGCATTTGTGCATTTTTATTACCTGACAAACGGTTAGAAACATGAATAAATAGCCGATCGAGGAGTAAATGAGCAGATGAAAATAGCTGTGGTGTTACAGAGAAGAGTTTTGGTGATTAAAATGATTTCCTCCCTGTAGGTTATATGAAGGGAGGCTATCAGAAGATTTTTCTCAAGCAGCATTCACTGTGGCTCCAACATATATCAACAACAACAACTTTTGCCACCAAGAATAACAGTCTAGAAGAAAGTAAAAGTCTCTCAGGCCTCCTGAAAATAATAATCATAGCATTGTTTTTGCCATGTAAAGAATAACTGTATACAATTTTTACCATTTTGCATCTGTGATGATTAACGATCCTCAAACACAACCACAAGTTAGGTGGTTTTAGCCATTTTATTTTTCTGAGCAACTAATGAGTCACCAGCAGAGCTCCACATGAAGTCTAATGCATTTTGCTGCCTTACAAAACTTCTGCAAAACATTGATTGTCTCCAGTTTGATCAGCAGAGAAACACACGACAGAAGAGCAGAGGAGCGACTCGTGTATTGACCGTGCAGCTAATCCTTGGGTTCCCTTGAGGTTGAACTTGAGTACCTCTCTCTTGCTGCTCAAGGAGAAAACACTAACCTCTATATCAAGTCGCACTTTGAATCCAGCATTAATTGATATTGAATTTTCCAACGCTCTGATGCCTGCTGTTTTCATCCCAGCGGCATTACCTATTGAGCTGTGCCCTCTGCCGTGTCAACATGTTCGTAATCTTTGCAGTACGACTGGATGAGATCTGTACTGTCTGTCTACAGAGGAAGGTGAAAGGATGGATCTGATCTGATGCTGCCTTCAAGTGCTTGAAGGGATCATGTCAAGCTCAGCTAAGTCATAAAAAAATCAAGTCCAGCTTGTTTGAGTCAGAAATGCATCCATCAAAGAGCTGACCTTTTTATAATACATTAAAATCTCTTTGTCCTGGTTGAATGCGGTCAGTTTATGTTGCAAAAACTGCTAAAAGATTTGATTAAGAATCCAAGTGGCATCGAAGGTTCTACTCCTTTAAAGCTACAGACAAACATAGAATCGTATTCATACATATCACATTAAGACCTCTGTAAACTGAACCCAGAAAAACAATTTCACTAGTGACAGGTGATTTGCAAGGGGCTCACTGAGTGATCTGTAGGCCTGCATGACCGTGGCTTTAGCAATCATTTTTTTTCAGCGACTGGCATCAACCACATTTCAGGGAATATTCATTTTAACCTCACAGCAGTTGTCGTTGGATGGCCGTGTATTAGGCTACGTTCACACACAACACGTTCTGTTTACGGAAGTAAAAATGGCGGCTACAGAGCTAGTGGGTGTTGTTGCAATTTCTGCACAATCGTAACCGACAGAATTTTGACAAATTAATTAGAGAAAGAAGGACACTGAGAAAAAAGAGAGCCCGTGCTTTAACAATGGCCACCATGCTTTCTCGTTTGTCTTCTTCGGCGCTGATAATTGGCTTCTGTCTTGCGTCAGTGAAGTAAAAGAGGGATTTAAACAGCAGTCGCTTTCTACAACATCAGATATGTATCGGATTTAGTACCAGAAGTGACCAAGGTCGGATTGGAAAATATCTGATTTGTGCTGTTCAAACTGTCATACCATGATCGGATATGGGTCACATAGGGTCACAAAAGTCAGATTTGATGCGCTTTCGCCTGCGGTGTGAACGTAGGAAAACGTGTATTTTGGACAAAAATGGGCAAAATTAACGCTGTAACCAAAACTGGCTTTTCTCACTATACAGTGAATTATACTGTATATCGTACATGGACCAAGGAGGCTGCACCAGTGAGAGTAATTGGGACAGTTTCAATACTAGTGCATAAGCACAGTAGACATAAAGTCAAACCTGTTTAGAAATGGATAAGTTACTATTCTAGTTTTCAATATCATGTCTCAAAAGATGCTATTTTGGTCAATTTAATCAACATTTGTCCAAGTATGTAGAAACTATACCACTCCTATCATTGTGAGTTGAGAACTGCAGAGCAAGGAAACGTGAATGAAACAGTTGATGCCCATTGGCTAATGCAAGCACGATTTACAGTACTTTACTAACACTGTGCTACTTCGATCCTGCATGGATGTAGCTTCAATTTTAAAGGTCTGAAAAAAGAAGCGTGTTTGAAGGCCACCAGATGGTGACAGATGTGGTTGCATAAAAATGGCTTTCTGCCCCGACCTCTGTAAACACTGTTGAGTTTATGGTCTCAGTCATTCATTTTGGGCCATGTTGAATAAAAACTTCAGCCTATTTTTTAAAGTCTTGGTCATAACATGTTTCAAAATGGAGGATTTTCTGTGGTATGCTCATCGGCTAACGACTTATGCTTACTTTCATAGTGGGAAGTCAAAACAGGACTTCGGAAACTAATGGGTGACATAATGGTAGCGACATTTATCCTTTGTGCTCTCTGTGGGCCTGAGGGGAAACTGCTATAGTGAATTAAGAGCAGTAATGAAAAAGTATTTAAAATAAGATTTGTGAACATTATTAACAAGGGAGGAAAAAAAACACGTCTTCCAAATTACTGAAAGCAAATGGGCTCACCTCTGTGTTCGCCGCTAGTCATGTCAGTCAGAGCCACATGTCAGCTATGTTACCTAAGCACCTTCATTAGCAATGCCCTGACTCGCTGTTTGTGTTTTGTCGATCAGCCGTCACGCACGCTGCATGACTGACCCACTCATTCGCCCACTTTGTTTGGATGATTATAAAAAAAAATTCATTTAAAAAAAGAAAGAAAAGGTTAATTAATCTAAAAATAAACTAATAAATACATACAGTAAATAAGAGAATTAATACAAGGATAAATCAATACAGTACAGATAAAAATATAAACATGTCTTGTAATATCTACATTTAATACTTTGTGTGCTTTTATTGGGAACATTTCCTTCCTTCGTCCTCATATTGAGCTTCAGCCTGTTAGAATTTGTGATTTTCTCAGACACATTCCCACGTTTCTAGTTTCCTCTGTCAACACGAGCAGCTGAATTCTTTGGTTTGTTCACCCTCAGACTTTCTTATCTTTTTCAAATCACTCGACTCTCATCCACCCATCCCACCCATTCATGAGCTCTGCCTGTCTGCCATGCATATGTCCCCCAGTTTGTCCACTGTCATTGTGTTTCATTTGCTTCTTGTACACCACTGCTTCAATCTCTGTTATTCTCACTTCTAAAACTAAATAGAGAATAAAACCCACTAAAAATGGCATTACCATGGCAACATTTAGTTTCTCTCTGCAATCAACAACTGCAAACTGGAGTTTTTCACAGACCCAACACGTCGTCGTCATCCCGATGAATGCTTGGAGTCTTTAGGATGGATTTTCTTCTGTTTTATGAGACAGGAAGCCACGGCTGAATGTGACAGTGACAGATCATTCTCCTCACTTTGTGGATTCATCTCCTGCTCACGACACAAATTACAGATCATCAAACCCATTACCCCTGTAATATCTGCTGTCGGGGTGCCGCACCCGCTCGTCTGGTTTTGTACTTTCAGCAAGTAAAAGAATAAATAAACAAGTCCATGGTGCTGTTGTGTGGTATCTGCTGAAATTTAGGCCTAATTGCTATGAGGTCTGAAGCTAAGGTGATTTAGTTTAAATGGAATAGATTCATAAGAGTCATGATAAGACCCTCCTTGGTTGGCTTTCTTTCAGAATGCCTTTTAAAAGCCGCTTTGAAGCCCACTGAAAGTTGGGACATCTTATTGATTTCACTGCTTAAAACCAGTTGAGCCATGAGAGGGATTTGTGTGAGCCGGGGACGAGAGACATGAAAGAAGGCTTACAGACCTTGAGACAAAAGAAAGTGATTGTTGAAAGTAAAGTAGAACTTATTAAGTTTTCGCACAGCATGTAGACGGCTATTTTAGCCCACGTTACTGCAGCAAGTTATTACATCTGTGAGTAAAATGGTCTGTGCTGCATACTTTACGCATATTTTTGCTGTTGTTGCTAGCAGCATGCCACAAAGACACATAATTTGCTCCTATTTCTTTAATTGAACCTACAACCTGCAGTGTGTTCTTACAAAGTCTGAGTAACTAGACAAAAAGGATAAAAGAGGAACTGGCTTAAAATAGACTACAGCGGAAGACCAGTATCTGCAAGTAATGTCCTTAAGAAATAGGAAAAATAATAATAATCCAATACAGGACCCGAGAGACGCATCTTTCCCTTCAGTTGATTTAACTCCTTCTCACTAAACCCCCATCTGAAATCTTCTCAGTGAACAGGTGGCTGCAAAGAAGCCATTCTTAAGGAGGTGAAACAAGGAGAAAAAAAGATGAGCTATGCTAAATTACACAAGAGCTGGACTGAAAGACACTGTCAGGTCTGATGGAGTGATGGTTCCAAAATCGAATGTTCTGGATAAAATCATCTTCAGTATGTATGGAGGAGGTCAGGAGACAGGTGAGTATCTACAGCCATCTGCACAACACTGTGGCTGTTCTGTCATGGGGATCAATTTCAACCAGTGGTGTTGGAGATCCCTTTAAATCTGATGGAAATATGAACACAGAAAAGTACCTCAACATTACTGGAGCAGTGTGGGATCGTCTTGACAGCGAACAGAATAAAAGGCAGCCAGCATCCAATAAAGAGCTTTGAATGTCCTTCAAGAAGCCAGAGAACTATTCCTGAAGACGACTTAGAGGAATGACAAGAAAGCTTGACTCGGGCTTGATTCAGGCTGTGTTGCTGAAAGTGAAGGTTTTTGTGTCAAACATTGACTTTCAATCTCATTAGAATTGTAGAAATTTTATTTCCATGTGTTACAAAATCACTGCATCTATTTCTCAAATGCCACAAAATAGAAAAATGCAACACATTTTTCCACCAACTTAGTGAAGAAAAACAATCTAGATCTTTTGCTTCTAAATTCTTCACTTTGGGTCTTATTCTCAGAAAGCAGTGTGCAACACACCAGGAATTATAACTGGCAGGAATATGCAGTGAATACCAGGGGTGACAATGAAACACCCGACAGCCCCTTCACAGGTGTTACACAGCTGTAAAAAAAGGGTTACAAAATAGTAAAATGCTGCTTCTGGTGCTGAAAGGATGAGATTTGTATTTACTTTTTGTTTGCGTTCTTGTTAACTATTGTGGATCTGTAGCTTACAATATAAAGCATTGTTGGGATTCTGCTATGTTGGCATCATCAACAGTAGATGTCACAGTGAATGGAGGTTTATTTGTCAAGTATGTAACTTGAATCAGTGACACTTACAGCATATAAGATCATAAATTGAGCTTAAGAGTCTAAAGTGTGGCCTGGACTGTATCATTATACAATGCTATCAGTAATATTGATCAGGTGACACAAGGGGAGGCATACTCTGGCGTCTGATTTGCATAGCAAGAGATAAGACGCAGTAAAGAGACACCTTATCCAAATGGACCCAGTAGTGCAATTGCCACATATACACCTGTGAAGCTTAAAGTAGACTGGGAATCCTTGAGATAGACAAGAAGCAAGAAATGTCCTCCAGCTATCAGAACAAGCCAGTCAGAATTTTTAAACGTTTTTGGCATTTTTTACCATGGCACCTCTAAATTTTACACAAAACGAATAACAGAGTTGCTGAAAGATCTGGACTTGAAAGAATTTTGTTTAACTATGACATATGGTGCACACAAACAGAACCTCCCAAGAGGTTTTAGCCTCCCAAAGAACAAAGCGCAATAGAAATAATATAACCATTTTTTTAAGTCAATTTTCATTTGTGTGAACATACAAAATATTTTTCACATTTTTTGTCTATTAAATTTCAAAAGATAACTAAAAAAAGACTCCTTAAGAAAGGAAAATGCATCTTAAGTAAGGTAACACACGCTGTTCCCAGATCAGTTGTGCTCAATTGCAGTCACCCTACAAAGACTCATTTGGAGCCATGAAAAATCCTCATATGTACTGTGTGCATATATATTTATGTGGGTAGAAATGTGTGTGTACAGTTTAAAGCCAGCGTGAAAGTCAAGGAAACATCGTCAACCCCTGAGGCCATGAGACACTAGAGAGGCGCAGAAAACCGCGAGAGAGACGATCGATATGCGCATAAACGTGGAGGACCATGTCAGCATCGATTGGTACGGTTTTCCCCTTTATGTCTACTTTTTATTTTAATGTTTTTTCTCTTTCTTTGGCAAGGAAGCATCTGTGTAATCTACTTGCACATGGCATCAGATTTGAAAGAGGAAGCCAGAAAACATGGTGCATTCAAAGGCCTGAAGAAGAAATACTGTTTGTGTTTTCAGCTCCTGAAACAGAAATACAGTGTGCATTCAATAACATTATCCAACAGAATAGGAAGAATTCGTTATGGTTATAATTTAGTACAGTAAAGCTAATTAAAAAGTATGTAGAAAATGGGTCATCTTCACTTTGAGGGCTTGTCACAAGCTAATTATACAAGGATGACTTTGATCTCTAAGGTGAGCCCGCTTGAAATTACGCCTGTGCCTGTTTGAAACGAGGGGGAGGGGCCGTTGGTGGAGCAGTTCCACATTGTTCTTTAACATTACTTTGCAAGCTTAACATTTACATGAGGTAACTGAGCTGTTTTCATGTGTCATGTCCCACATGAATAAGCAGATAACAGGGGGCACTTCCCATATGACAGCATCACTGTGCCCCATCCTTAACTGCTACTGTCAGTGTGGTTTGTTCATGAAGTATCATGTAAAGCTGTGGTACTAACAGCTGTTTCAGTGGCAGGGACAGTCTGTGTCGTACTTGGGCTCATAAGGTCACTGAAGAAATGAAACATATGGTACAAACACATGACATCTGGACTCCAACCACGTCTGCCAATGTCACAGAAGCCCACTAAAAGGTTCTGAATAGTACACTGACTTCAATATACACCGTCACCTGTTCAACTACTCATTAATACAGATATTGAATCAGCCAATCACATGGCAGCAGCTCAATAAATTTAGATATGTAGACATCGTCAAAACGACCATCTGTAGGGTTTATAGAGATCGGACCAAAAAAACTGTTAATTTCCTTGAAGAATAATTTTCAACAAGAATTTTTTTTCTGATTACAACAAGACTGTAACTAAATAAAAAGGACAAAAAATATGATAAAAATGTATTGATACATTTGTCAACCAGTAGAAGTGAGATGAAATTCAAGGGAGACGAGATCCAATCAGAACTAACTAAGTTGCGTAGATGCGAGTTGAGTTGGGAAGTGATTTTTTTCTCCCTGTTTGCCATGAAAACATAAAAAAATGTCAACGCTAGGATAGATTTCTGAAATCTGAAAGACTTAAATAACTATTTAAAATGCAAGTCACTACAGTCAACCTGTTGTGGACGAAGCATAAATGAGTTGGATGAAAGAATGAAAACAGAGGCCTTTCACCTAGGACAATGAGGTTTGTGCGTAGTGAAAAAAACAATAGTAATATTAATTTTTACTGTTAATAGTTTAATGTTTTCAGTTTAACTGCCTGGTTGTGTTCAGGTATTGTATAGCTGAATAAAGGCTGGGGTTAAAATACGCCCTTTCAAAAACAGTAACCGTGTATTCAAGCCCTGAAAGCACAACTCTCCTACATGTGACATTATAAAAATGTGCCTGGCTGTGCTCTTCACCTAGCTGCTATTACAATT